>NW_024424230.1:54532922-54687778 GCF_017311325.1 Ursus maritimus | reverse complement strand
TGTTTACCCCTTCGTGTGTCTCTGGCTTCTGTCCAGGCTAAAATCTTTGTCCCAGGCCTATATGTGTCTAGTTTCAATTCTAGTTCCAGCAAACACTAAATCTGCTTCCCATGTATACACTCCAAGAGGCCATGGGAAGATCTTTGCTTCGGAAGCTAGAGGGGTGGGGCGCTCTACTTGGGCACAAAACTTAAAGGGGCATCAAAAAACTCACCAATCAGGATAAATCGTATTTCGATGTGGTATTTTTAAAAAATCATATCAGCAGACTATGGCCCCCAGGCTGGCCTCTTCGTTCTGTAAATAATGTTTTATTTCAGAGCTGAGATCAGGGTGAGGCGAGTGAGGCCAGGTGGTACAAGTACAGAGTCGAAATCTGTCTTTACTGACAATTTCAATATTTTTGTCCATCCTGAATTTGTATGTTAATGTTTATTTTGGTGAGATTGCATTAAGACTCCGTCTGTCTTGATGACTAAGTGTTTGGGGCGTTGCCTCTCATTCTGCACCCAGTGCAAGGTGCAAGGTGAGCGCCTCACTTGCCCCTGCGCCCCCAGTCCCTGGGCTGTGTCATGTCTGCAAGGTCACTTGCATTCTCTGCATCTATTTCCTCCTGTGTCAAATGGGGGTGGCGGTAACAGCACCCATCTCACAGAGCGATTGTGAAGATCAAATACGTTGGCAAGTGTAGCGCATTTACAGCCGTGACCGCGCCCTCACTAATAGTATTCTCCTCCCGGGTGACCTGCGCCTGAGGTGACCCCTTCCCACTGCTCTGCACCCATCCCCTGTTTCACTCACTTACCTACTCAAGCAGCAGCCCGTTAGCATCGAGTCTGTAGAAGACAGTCCACTAGGTGCCGTGCAGGATTGGATCATGGGTAAGACGTGCTCCTACAAATTTATAATCTAGTCCACTGATGCAGTTAGGCTGATTTCAGCGGCAACTCGCAGAAGACATGATGAAAACATTACTTAGGAAGTAGAGATTTATTTTTTTACAGAACCAGAGTCTGGAGACAGGGAGGGGTACGGAATTGTCCAGTCCGGAAGATCGGTAGCATCGGGGCTCGGGACAGCTTCCTGAGTCTGTGGCTCGGCAGCGAAGCCTCCAGACACGGCCTCAGCTGCCAGCATCCGGAAGCAGGAGGACGGGGGGCGGTGGGGGGGGCATACACATCAGTGTATGTGTGCTCTGTGCGGTGTGAGTCTTGTGTGTGCGGCGTGTGGTCTGTGTGGTCAGTATTGTGCTGCCGTGTATGTGCGGCGTGTGTTCTGTGTGTTCTGGGTGTGGCACGTACCGTGTGTTCTGTGTAGATGTGAGCGTGTGCTGCGTGTGGTATGTGTTGTATACATGTGTGCTGCATGCATAGTGGGTTGTGTGTGCACTGTGCGCTGTGTCTGTGGTATGTGTTGTATGTGTGTTGTAATGGTGTGGCTGTGTGGTGTGTGGCATGTGTGCGTGTGTGACTGTTGTGTGTGGCATGTGTTCCATAGATGTGTTGTGAGTGTGGTGTGGGTTGTCTGTGGTATGGGTGTTGTATATGGTGTGTGCGGTCTATGTGGTGTGTGTCATGTGTATTGTGTGGCTGTGTGTACGTGTATGCATTGGGGGTGGTGTAGACTGCCTTCTCTGAGTGTCCCTCTTACTGGGAAACACAGCCATTCGCCAAGAGCTTCCACCCCTGCCCACCACTCCCCTGCCCACCACTCCCCTGCCCACCACTGCAGTCCTTTGCCAGAACTACGCTGAGTTGGTAGGTGGGTGGAGGGGGCCCTCCCTGCTCCTTGCCGGGGCACATCGGCATCCTGCTACCGCGAAGGAGGGGACAGGCTGTCGGGTGGACCAACAGCACTTCCTCCTATGGTAAGAAATGTTTCCTGGGTGGATTTTTATAATCTTCCGCAAGTGTACTAGTAGGGACGTTTTAAGAAAGGATTGCCTGAAGCAGAGAGAAGATTCATTCGTTCAGCATTTTGAGCTTCACTGATTGATATCATCAGCGTCTGCCGGAGCTCAGTTCTCACCTGGGTTAAACTCAGCCAGCAAGGCCCCGCTCAGGAGGGAACGAGGACGGCGCAGGCAGCTCTGATGGGAGGGCAGAGTTCAGAGAGTCTCTGTCTTTGCTGTGAGCAGCCTCCCTCTAGGCGAGCTATCCTTCTTTGAGGCAGCGGCTATGAACCATGGGAGGTACTGGTGAGCACTCCCTGCAAAAGGAGGAAGGCAGAAAGGCCTTTCAGCAGACAGGACCAAAGGAGGCCTAGTAGGAGGGCCTGTGATCCAGGTGGGCTTCAGAGGGGGAAGATGTGGACCTGGGAGGGGTGGGGAGGGGAGATGTGGACCTGGGAGGGGTGGGGAGGGTGTGGACTGGGGAGGGGTAGCAGGGGGGGATGTGAGCCTGGGAGGGGTGGGGAGGGTGTGGACCTGGGAGGGGTGGGGAGGGGAGATGTGGACTGGGGAGGGGTAGTGAGCCTGGGCGGGCTTAAATACAGTCTAGGAGTCAGGGTTGTAGGCATCTTTGCTGTAGGATATAAAGATAGTTCAGCTACAGAAAATAAGAGAAACAAACACAAGGATGAAGCTGACCGTGGAAGCAAGGGGCTTGGGAGGCACAGGTGTACATGCAGCAGTGCGGGCATCTGTGTGGGAAGCACGGCGGGGAGAGGCCGGGGGCTGGGTGGGCACCATCATTCCCAAGGCTCCTTGTGTCAGGAGGCTCCGTGTTCAGGAGGCATATGGGGCCCACAGGCTTCCCCGGGCCTCTGTCCAAGCGGCTTTGCCTGGTGGCGAGCTGTCCCTGTGTCTCTGTCAAGCAGCAAGTATGGGTTGGCTCCCCAACTCTGCTCTGACCCCAGACCCACACGACACCCCACCAAGGCCCCCCAGATAAAGGGGCAGTGGGGTGGTAGGGGGCAGGAGTCGGGGGCTGGCTCTCCACCCCACTTGCACCCATCTCTGTTTTCTCCCTGCTCTTTGTCCTGGGTGTAAAACTGACGTAGCCCCGTGTAGCCAGGGAGTCTTTCTGTTCCTTGTCTCTGCGCTAGCTGCCTGGTGATGCACTTGGAAGTCTTTTCCCACAGGAGAGGGGTTTTCACCTTATTCAGCAGGATTCGATTGATCCGGGACCTTCCTTGTTTTAGATCTGTCTGGATACACAGACCGTCAGGAAGGGCCAAAGGTGTATTGATTTCGATGCTAAAATATAGCAACAGGTCTTAAAACATTGCTCTTCTTCCTTTCTTCCTCCTCCCGCCACCTCGCGTTCAGGATTATAAAACATTGCTGTGAGCGCTGCCCTTCCTTCTGTCCCCGCACCTGGTGGTACAGGGGTGAGGTGGGGAGGATGGACCCCAAGTTTATATCGGCCCCTAAGTCTCCTCCTTTATTATGAGAAAGCAGAACAGCCCAAACTAGCACCATGAACAGAAACATCCTTGTATTTCCTCTTTCCTTATTTTCACAACATCCCACCAATCGCCAAGAGCTTTTGTTTGTACAGAAGCCTTAACCTCAGGAATCATTTTCATAACAACATCTCTCTGCTTTGGTTTCAAAACTTCCCTTTCATGTGGGAGATCAGGATCGCTGTTGTCATTTAACTGCCGATAAAAAATAAGTCTCTGAAATGCGAAGTGACTTGAATCCCATCAGGTGAGAGGATCGCAGATCAGGAAGTTGGATCCGGGCTGCAAGGCCTCATGCGCGGCCTGAACAGATTTTTAGATCTCTCATTCCTCTCATCTGAAAAAACATTTTTCTAAAGGAAAAAATTCAAAAGACCGAGAACACACCTATAGGAGCCAGGCCCTAGTCAGTAAGGGGGCCACACGGAGGTTGGGGGTCCCAGGCTCAGGCTGGGACCCATGTGAGCCCAACTGGCTCATTTGAGTTTACCACGCCTTCAGATCACACTGTCAGCTACCGGGGGGGGGGGGGGGGAGAGCAAAGTATCTCCGTGGAGTGACCACCCAGACACATCCTGGCGGGACGTGTGACAGGACCCCTGACAGGGCCCCTCCATATTCTAGGTTAAAAGAGACCTGGGAACATAAGAAGCGGGCCCGGTCAGGAGAAATGGCTGTGAAGGACATTTGGGTTTGCTTGGGAAATGGGCATGCAGAAGGCCGGTGGACCAGGTGACAGTCCCTGGAGACGTGGAGACCGCTCGTTGAGAAGAGCAGGTCACAAAATGGCATGGATACAACCAGCTCGTTTGGGTAAAAATTGGTGTCTGTAGAAAGGAGCCACACTGGAGCATTGATAGGAATCTGGATTGGTATAAACTTGCCATTTTATTTCCTTATTTCTGCTCATTTGTTCCTTATTTTTGTGTTTTCTAATATATATGTATTAGCCTTTGTAACAATAAAAGGCTATCTTATTTAAAAAAATAATAGGGGCGCCTGGGTGGCACAGTGGTTGAGCGTCTGCCTTCGGCTCAGGGTGTGATCCTGGCGTTATGGGATCGAGCCCCACATCAGGCTCCTCCACTATGAGCCTGCTTCTTCCTCTCCCACTCCCCCTGCTTGTGTTCCCTCTCTCGCTGGCTGTCTCTCTCTGTCAAATAAATAAATAAAATCTTTTAAAAAAATTAAAAATAAAAAAATAATAATTTTCTGGGGCACCTTGGTGGCTCAGTGGGTTAAGCGTCTGCCTTCAGCTCAGGTCATGATCCCAGGGTCCCGGGATCAAGTCCCATGTCCCTTCTCCCTCTGCCTCTCCCCCTGCTCCTGCTTTCTCTCTCTCTTTCTCTAATATAAATAAATAAAATCTTAAAAAATAATAATTTCCCTTAGGAAAATGAGGGAGTTTCTTGCACCAGTGCACCCATCCACGTGGATGCTGACCTTGGGGACCCCAGCCCCCTTCCAGTCTCACCCCCTCCTGCTTTCCCCTCCCAGGACCCTGTATGGCAGCAGTTCACTCAGCCCACACTCCCCAAATCCAAAGGCACCTCACAGGGCCCCCTACAAAGCTGCCCTTCTCCGGGCCTCAGGCTGCCAATGGTCTAATAAGTACCATGAAGGGCCCCTGTTGTGTTACCATTTCATTTTCTTTTTGACCCAAAGAGTGAAGCTTTAGTGGTAAAAACTCAGCCATCACGTGCACACACACACACACACACACACACACACACAATCCACTGTCAGTTGTTCCAAGAAGCTAAGGGGGCAGGGGCTCCTAGGATCCTGCCTCCCCGGCATTGCATCGCACACCTAAGTCCCCCTTTTGTTTGGGGCCAGTGGTGGGATGCCGATCTCAGTATTTCATGGTAGCTGAATGATTTCTAAGCGCCCACCGCTCCTTCAGCAGAGTATCAAAGAGCTCAGAGCCCGATCAGCTGCAGTACGATGCCAACAGGATTCGCCCAAACTGATCTGGGCCCCAAAAGATTTTGTCCTTTAAAATAGTGCAATATTCCAAAATTCAGCTTGGCTTTACTTTTCCCCCAAAGCTTTCGGAACCTGGGAAATATTAAGCTGATGCTTTAATTTCCCCCGAGAGCTTATAGGCACCTTCCCTTCCCACCCACACAAGTCTCTAGAGGGTGGGTCTCATTCTCCAGCAAGATTAGAGGCTTGAAAGCCAGACTATTGTCTTGAGAGAGGAGTTTCCAAATTCCTCCAGCTCAGTCTTAGCACAGAACCTGCAGGGAGCCTGCCCCACGGCGAGTGGTCCCCTGGGCTTCTGTGCCTGGGTTTCTTCATCCATAGAAAGGGGATGATATTCAATCACCTGAGAAAATATCTGTGAAGGTTAAATGGGTTAATATAGGCTGTCCAGTGAGCACTTAATAGATGTCAGCCCTCATTACATGAGGTAGGGGGAGAGCTACACTTTATTCCAAGGGGAGCTAGTAGAGAGACATCTAGAAAGAAGCAAAAAGATATCTCCTAATTTCCTCCGTCGGGGAAGCTCAGAAAGCAAAGAAGGCACTGTTGCTCTCTTCCCACCCCCCACCCCTGCCCCTCTGAGGGAGAGTTCCAAAAACGCGTATACGGGAAAGCATTGACAGTGGTACTCTCCAGATTGGTGCGGCTGTGGTGGCCGTTCCAGACAGGGGTCCAGGTGGTCGGCCCCAGAGGCTTGCCATGGGCTTGGTGCAGAGCAAGGAGACCTCCCGTAGCGGTCTGGAAGAGAGGTGCCTAGGAGCCGTGCTGGTGGGAGAGGCCCAGGCCCAGTGTGCGTGTGTATGAGGAGGTGGGGGCTGACGGTGCCAGGACACTGGGGCATCCCCCAAGCCCAGCAAGGCAGGCTGCGTGGGCCTCAGGCACCCCAGCAGCCCAGGGACAGCGCCTGAGGGGCGGTGGTGCCACCAAGAACCAGCCTGAAGCAGAGGCTTCTAATACTTCAGACGTGTATCCCTTGAACCCAGAACAGCTTGACTTTGCCTTAGTTGGCTCCCAAAATGCTCACAGCCTCCCCACTACCACCTGACCCAAAGAAAGTTCTGGAAAGGACAAGTCAGAATGAAAAGATAGGATGCTTTGACCCATTGCATCTTTTAATCCTGTCCACGGGCTATGCCATTTATGGCCATGTGGAGATACTGTGAGTCTCTCGACGGCCTTACAAGGGGTCTGAGCAGGGAGCCTGAGTTCCATTCGTCTCCGGGAACGTCCCCCTGTGTTGCAAGGGACGGAAGCATAAAGGGAAGCTGGGGAAATGATGAATTTCCTCCCAATTACATCTTGGCTCAATTCTATTAGACCTGAGATACAGTCTCTGTGTAGAGGAAGGATTAACCACTCTCTCCGAAAGATAAAGCAGATAGTAAGAAGCCACATATTCGTGAATTAAAGCTCACTTATAAAACCCTCATCATCAAAAATTAGATTTGAAGCAGGTTAAAAAAATACAATTTATCTTCAAACATTAAATTGGAAATGATGTGTGCAGAAAGTGAACATTAATCTCCGCAACCTTGGAGCTTTACATTCTTAATCTAGTCGTTGCCTGTTTTCTTAAACTTTCTGACCTTTCATCAATGAGCAGTTTAGTGCTATAGGTTTTTTGCTTTATGGCGTAATTTTTTGTTGTTGCTGTTGTTTTTAACTATTCTGGGACTGCATTGTGGAGAATATCTCCTAATGGTTTCAGAGCACAATCTTTGGCAAAATAAAGTCACTGCAGGTTAATTAAGAAATTTAGAAAATTCTTCCACAGACAACTCTGCGTCCCTGAGAGGAAAGTTTATAATTAAGATAGATTCGGTGTCACTAGGATCGTTTAAAATGCCAACTCTTCAAAAACTGAAGATACTCGAGTCGGTAGGGAGAAAACACTCTATATGTTTACCTGGTTTATTGGATGAGCTGACCTTGTGAGGAACAAGGTATTTTTCGCCTCTCACTCTCTCTACACCTGTACCGTCCGATCTCTATTTCCAAGGCCTGAACGATGCCTTAAGCCTTCACTTAAGCCTATCACTTTCAAGGGTTAGAACCGTCTCATTAGACCTTGCAAAGTCCAGACCTTCTGGACTCAAAGGCACCTCTCTCGTCCAGTCAGAGCTCCCCAGAGCTGGGGCCTCATGCAGGTGCCGCAATGCCCCGGGGCAGGTGCGAGGAGTTAGGACGGAGACCGAAGGCTGAAAGGCCCTGCTTACGTGGTATCAAGGGCCGACCCCATGCGGCTGTGGTCCCATGACCACCATGTGGCTCTCAGGCTGCTCTTGTGGTTTCTTCAGGTACACGCACGCCCAGCTGGGGGTGTCGGACGCTGCTGCTCTCCGGAGGGGGCGACGACAAGGTAGGCTTTGAGTCAGTCCTTGAAGCACAGGTAGGACGGGCCCAACGAGGTGAGGCCCAGAATGTGCCTTCCAGGCCAGGCTCAGGTGGCTCCAGCGAGACAAGGCAGGGGCAGAGGAAGGACCTTGTCTTACTTTCCTAGGGCTGCTATAATGAAGCATCCCAGACTGGGGGCTCAAAACAACAGAAATGTACCGTCTCGCAGTTCTGGAGGGCAGAAGGCCAAAATCAAGGTGTCGGCAGGTGTATGTGTAGGAGGCCCTGCCTCTCACAGCCCTGTGGTGGAGGCCCATCTTTGGTGCCCCGTGGTTGTCGGCTACATGACTCGGTCTCTGTGTCACATGGCATTCTCCTGTGCACCTGTCTCTTCTCTTATGAGGACACCAGCCATGTTGCCTTAGGGGCCGCGCTGCCCCAGTATGACCTCATCTTACCATAACCAATCACACCCGCAGTGACCTTCCTTCCCAATAAGGTCACATTCACTGAGGTTCAGACTTCATTTGTTTTTGGGGAGACACAGTTCAACCCATAACAGACCTGGAAGACCTTTGCCAGCTGCTCATAGCTTCATGTATCAAGTCTAAGTATCAGCGGGGCATTCATGGTCCCCCCCTCATGGTCCATCCTCAGGTTTCCCTTCCAGGCTTATGGTCGCCAATTGTCCTCCACTCAAGCTTTGTGAACTTTTTAGTGGGCAGCCCGTGAGGGTCTCTGGGGGCCTCTCCGTGCCTCCCCACCCCCTCAGCTGCGTGAACTCTTTGTATTTCAAGCTCAAAATCACTTCCTCTGTAGGACCTCCTCCAGCCTTGCACCATCAGGAAGAACCACCTCTGCTCCACTGTATTTTCTCCAGAGCTCCGTGGTAGCTGTGATCCCCTCGTAACTCTGTTAATCATCCCCTACAGATCTGGGGCTCCTTAAACGATACGGTTGTGAGGATTGGTAGCTGTAGTCTCCACAAGCTCCTCAAAACCCATTTAATCTTAACCTGGTCTGGTTGAAGTAAAACACCGCATTTGGCAACTGGCCAAACAATGTTGATCTGAAAGGACATTTGAGAGGGTCGGAGCACCTCCCTCCCACGTGGTAAAGAGAAGGGGCTGAACTGCAGCTCCAGGTCTCTGATGATGGCTCCACAGCAAGGGCAGGGGGCAGCAAGTGGGGTCTGGCAGGCAGCCAATGAAAAGTGTAGGCCCCCCAAATGAGAGGTCCAGGGTTCTGGCTACTTTAGAATAATAGGGTTGTGAGAAGGAGGAAGTAGGTGGGAAAGAAGGCAGAGAAGGAAATTCTAGGTGTCTGCTAGTGGAGGGGAAGGCGAGCCCTTTGGCTCCTACTGTTTTCTTAGAATCCTTAGAAGGACCCAAGGAGGGGATGGGGTTTGAGCATATTAAGTGTGCTACACTTTATCCGGAGAGAGTGTCCTTCGGTTAGTGATAGAGTATTTACAAAGACAAATGAAATGGCAGAATCACTGTATGATTCCCTATAGAAATTCACACTTGTCTCTTTTGAATAGGATGTTTGGAAACTAGCTCCTCCAGGAGCTTGTATGGATAAGCAGCGCCATCTAGTGGCTCTCTGAGCAAACCGTTGGCGGTCTGGGACACAAAGAGCCACATCCTCTTTCACATCAAAAACTCCATTTGTACGTGTTTGATATAATTTATTCCAGGCTAGGATAAAATTTGAATGAGAAAATACTTTTTTACATGGCTATAATGCCTTTAATTTAAAACTTTTGGGATGAGTGAAAGGAGGAAACAATATCTTTAGCTCCAACATTTTATCATTTGATGAATATTACCGAGTCCCTACCATGCACTAGGCCCTGGGCACACCCAGGGGTCAGCACGGGCACATCCCTGCCCTCATGGGATGTAGTACAGGACGTTCAGGTCATTTGTGCACACCCTGATATTTTAGAGAATCTGTTCCACACATGGGTACTCTAGGAAATTTTAGGAAGAGAAGACTGAGGTCTAGAACATTCAAAAATCTTTGTTTTTTGATAGATGAGGAACTTCTTATTTTTGACTTTTTAATTTTGAGGTATTAGTAAACATTACCCTTGCCATCCCAATGGCAGGCTCATTCCTGTTCCTCCCTCCTCTCCTGACTATAGGTACCCCCTTGGGGACTTTCCTCAGTCCTTGTCCCTCAAGCCCCATGACTAACTGTTGGGTCTGTGTCGATGACTCATATATCTGCATCTCCTCCCCAATCTCGCGTCTTTCTTGCAAATCCACATTTCCAGATGCCTATCATTCATCTCCCCCTCCATGACCTGCAGGCACCTAAAACTCAACATGCCCAAACCAAATTCATTTTCTTCTTAAATCTGTTCCTCCTCCGTTTTCTCTTTGGTTCATGATGTAGCGTCCACCATCTCCCCTGAGCCAGAGATCCTGGCCCTGTTCCTCCTTAACTTGTGTCCCTCCTACAACCATTAGGCACCGTCCTGGAACCTCAAGGAATGTAAAGTCTCACACAAATAATTCAGGATTCCAGCTGGTGTGTTTGCTGAAAACAACAACAAAGTTATTTCAAAATAGAAACGAATAAATGTGTAAATGATTATCAAACTTAGATCACGTTAACTTCAGAAATTGTTATATTTAGGATTCATAAATATTTGATTACATTAACATTATAAGTTAGTTCTTCTTAATAGTTTCTTTGTAAGAATTCCTAAATATGGGGGATGATTTGTGAGGAATTGGAGCAGATTACAAATTAAATGAATGAATCGTGGCCAAATAACTTTTCAAAAGTAACATAACAAAACATACCATCTCAATTTTTACAAACGTGGATCTCTTTAATGTGGGAGGCAACACAGGGGAAAAGAAATAGGTGTTAGCTAGGTTGCCAACTTCAGTAGATGGGCAGAAGCTGTGTAGTACTTGGTGTTGGCGAGGGTTCTGAGGCTGATGTCCTGTTACATGAGTGATTGAGCCCCGTGAGTTGCACTGTCCTCTTTGGAAAGGGGCGGGGGGCGGCAATATGTATTCAGTGTGCCGAAGCTGGCTCAAGCTGGAATTTTGCAAGCGAGTTGTTAAACATGACCCTTATTAAAGATTAAACTATATAAACTTAAAATCAGATAAATCCCATTAAAAACAGAGATACTAAATACAACTTACCATTTCCTAATGTATTATCTACCACTTGGAGTTACTGTGTCTACTGCATTGTGTGGTAGAAAGTGGCACTGAGCATCTCCTCTCGATTCTGCTTCTAGGGACATCATGCCGGTAGCCTGAAATCAATCATTGTGCAAGCATTTACACATGAAAATTGGCAAACCCTACAAATCAGGGCTTTCTCCTCAACTTCCAGGGATAGTTTCCAGAAGCAGGGTACCCCACACAAGAAAAATAAAATAAGAGCGCATACTTACGTAGTGGGTTTTATGTGGCAGGCACTGTTCTAACAGTGGTATAAACACTAGATAAATGTATTGGCTCATTTAATTTTATCAAATTGTCACTACAAGTCTGAGCTAAGTACAATTAATTTGACCAGTTTATAGAGGAAGAAACAGGGGCACAAAGGTGTTAAGAAACTTAATTGGAAGTTTATTGGATGGGGCGCCTGGGTGGCTCAGTCAGTTAAGCGGCCAACTCTTTTGTTTTGGCTCAGATCATGATCTCAGAGTCATGGGATCGAGCCCCATAGCAGGCTCAGGCTCCTCGCTCAGCGCAGAGTTTGCCTGTCCCTCCCCCTCCCCCTCTGCTCCTCTCCTCATCCCTCCCCCTCAAATAAATAAATAACTTTTTTTTTTTTTAAAGTTCATTGGATGGTCAGGTAAAAATATATACTATTCCTTTCTAGGAGCTAATGGTGGTAGAGGGTAGGCAGACATGAACAAAACTACAAAGAGTTTCCACCTTTCCCCAATCCCAGGTGTGTGTATGGGGTGCTGCCATATTTATTTCAAGCCTGGTTAGGGGGCATGGCATTCAAGGCAGGCTCATTATGTTTCAGGGACAATCCCTAAATCTTAGTGACATACCACAATAAGGGTTTGTTTCCATTCACACTGCATGTCCAGTGCAGGTTACTTGGGGGCTCAGCTCACTGCCATCTCTCAGGATTCTGGCTGCTGGACGCATAGGTTCACAATCACCATAGCAGGGCAGAGCGTTATACCAACTCATGCATGGCCTCTTCCCCTGCAAGTGGTAAGTAACTTCTGCCATGTTTCATTGCCCACATCAAGGAGATAAGGAATTGTAATCCCACCGTAGCCCCTGAAGAAGAAGAAATGGAATATGTGAGAACTGCCCTTAATGACTCCCATGGTTAGAGACTAAAGTGTGTTCCCTGAGGAAGGAGGACACATGACCAGTGTCTGACACAGGCCTGAAAACCGAAGCACCTTGGCAGTGGGACTGAGGCTGTGGTGGGGTTGATGTGCCTTCCCACTGTGTCCAGACAAGGAATGATGATGGTAGCCAGCACTGAGCTCGCTCTTACCATGTGCCTGTCACTGTGCTAAGTGCTGTCGCACTTAGCACACATCAACTCATGTCAGCCCAGACCCATCACCCTAATCACTGGAGAGCTACAGACACCTTCAGAAGCCTGATCAGATGGTTTCTAGTATCTATGCTTTTCCAGAATGTTGTGCAAGTTGCTGAAATGCTCAATGCCCCCAGCAAGATTCACAGACCGAGTAACCACATTCTTCTGTTAACAGAACATCTTAGATGAGTGGAACCTTCCTCTATTCCCATTTTCCTGCAATTTCCAATTTTGTAGTACAGCTTTTAAAGAGTGAGGTTGGCCAGCATTCTTTCTCCAGGACAAACTTTTGCACCCCTGTATTTGCATAATGGCCACAGAGCCACCTGGCCAAAGTATTGAACTCCATCATTGGAGTTCAAACTGAGACAAAATTGTCTGATGGGCTCAGTGGGCTTTGATGGAGACCAGAGTGTAGAAGAAACAGTGGGATCCCAAAAGAGAACTCATACTCAGCACCTGAGCGTGGTGATGGAGAGGAATGGTATCTAGCCTGATGGATAGGGGTTGTGTGCGGGGTTGAAAATGCTATAACTCTTTGGGGCCCCAGTTAGGGTCTCCAAGCTCCAGCTAGGGAGATGCATCTTCATAGAAGTCTTTTGGCTTGGCCTCTGAAAGCAAAGAGAGGGCTGTGTCATCATCTTCATGATCAACACGTAGAGAGCTTTGCACAGCTCTAAATCCTTCATGTACACTCACCACTGCCACCATGTGAAGCAGGCATGGTTATTATATTCATTTTCTGGATGAAGACCGTAAGGCACAGAAAAATAAATGATTTGCAGAGGTCACACAGACAGTGAGTGGAAGAGTCACATTCCAACCCCATCAGTCTGGTTCCAGAAGTGGAGAGCTATAAATATAAAAGACAAAATGAACGGAACTACATTCTAAAGAGCAAAGAATCCCATCTGTGCAGGCTGAGATTGTTGCATTTTCTTAACAGGGTGCATTGTTAAGTCCGGGCACAGGACTGGCCAAGGCAGAGGGACTTACTGAGGGAAAGGAAATGAAGCACAGTTTTTATGGCCATTTGAGTTGGCCTGACAGATTTAGACCTGGAGAGAACACAATGAGTGGCAGCTTTTCCATTTCCTGAGTGTGAGGCTGGCATGTGAGGCTATAGGGCTGAGCAGGAAAGGCAGAGCAGACTCTCCCACAGTCGCACTTTGCTTGGGAGACAGGTTCCACTGGGAGCAAGAGCCTGCAAGGAACATGCAACAGATCTCACCCAGGAAACACCCGAAACCAGAGGTGCCCTGAGTCTAATACAAGTAACACATTTCTTTTAAACAGAGAAAATTATGGTCAAAATTGAAAATCTTCAACAGAATCCAGATTTATAAAAAATTAAGTGGTCATATTAGAACTAAAAAAAAAACTGCAGTTAATAAGTCATTGGGTAAGATTGATAAGCAACTGGACATAGCAAAGGACGGGGTAGTCAACTTGCAGAAAAGTAAGTGGAAAATATCTAAATCGAAACATAACAAGCAACAAGAGTAGAAATAACAGAATGGAACATGAGAAACATGGGGACAGAGTCAAATGTTCTAAAATAATGTGTAACTAGATTCCTAGAAGGACTAGAGAGAGACTGGGGGAGAAGAAATATTCAAAGAAATAACACCTGAAAATTTTCTAACGCTGAGGAGATATCAACCAAGAGTCAAGTAACTCAATGGACCACAAACACAACGAGATACACAGATAGCAAATAAGCAGATGAAAGGACGCTCAACATCACTCATCATTAGGGAAATGCAAATTAAAACAACAACCAGCTATCACAACACACCTATTAGAATGGCTAAAATCCGCAAAACTGACAATACCAAATGCTGGCAAAGATGCAACAGGAACTCTGAATCATGGCAGCCGGGAAGACAAAATGGCACAATCACTATGGAAGACCGCTTGGCAGTTTCTTCAAATGCTAGACATGCTCAGGGCGCCTGGGTGGCTCAGTCGGTTAAGCATCCAACTCTTGGTTTTGGCTCAGGTCACGATCTCAGGGTTCTGAGATTGTGCCCTATGTCTGGTTCCCCCCTCAGCAGGGGGTCTGCTTCCCTCTCACTCCCTCTGCCCCTTCCCCACTCGTGTACGTGCTCTCACTCTCTCTGTCTCTCTAAAATGCATTTAAAAATCTTAAAAAAAAAAAATGCTAGACATGCTCCTACCATACAACTCAACCAGCATGGTCCCAGGCTTTTACCCAACTCATTTGAAAGTGAATGTTCACTCAAAAACTAGAACCAAATACCCAATGAAGAAAAAGCAGACACAAAACAGTAGGAAACTCTGTGGGATTTTTTTTATTGCCCCTGCCCAGCAGAGGGTAGCACACTTAGAGGGGAGCTTCCCAGTTCCTGTGTCCTCACTCCCTTGCGAAAGAAGGAAGAGAGCTGCACTTGTTTGTAAAGTTCAGGCTTCTCAGAGAGCCTCTGGAGGAACTGATTTCTACTTTCACTGACTCCAAGAGGAAAGGGGAACAGTGGCATAGTTCAGATATCAGTCTGGAGGCCACTAACAGCGTGGTGAGGACCAGGGCACATGAAAACCACAGAAGCAATGCAGACCCACAGGCCCCTGGGGGCAAGAGGTTGCAGGCAGAGGAACACAGTGATACAGGGAAGGCCCTGAGAAAAAGCAGGGGTAAGCCTTCCCCGTCCTTCCTCCTCCAGCCCCTAGGAACCACCATTCAACTTCCTGCCTCTACGAATCTGACTCCTCAACATACTTGATTGAAGTAGACCCCTGTAATATTTGTCCTTCTGTGTCTGGCTGGGGCTTCCCCTAGCATAGGTTTGTCGAGGTTCATCCATGCTCTGGCATGTGTCAGAATTTCCTTCCTTTTTAAGTCTCAAAAATGTCCCACTGTGTGTAGAGACCACATGTTGTTTATGCATCCATCCATCAGTGTACATCTGGATTGTTTCCAAGCTTGTGGAAATTGGCCAGTATGGGGAGTGAGGGCTGTCTTCTGGAGGATGGTGCCCTTAACCTCTGAAGTTTGGCCTCATTCCAGGTGCTACTGTACTTTATCATTTAATGCAGTAATTTTACTGTCTTTTAGTTTTATTTTTGGTAAGCAGTTAGGCATTTGGTATTGACATATAATAAGAAATAGTAGAATAATGAGAAATTTTTTCCTGGTTAACATTTCCTTGCAAACACTTAAATTTCAGGTGTAGATTACCCCTAAGTAACATGTATTTGGAAAAGTCTGTAAATATATGTGTTTAAGGATGTTCATCATAGACTCCTTTAAGATGTAAGTTTTGGAAACAATCTACATGTCCGTTCATGGGAGCGTAGGCAAGCAATGGCTTTTGAAGAAATACAAATAGCAAGCCCATCTCTAGAGGATCCTGAACACAAAGTTACATTTCCAGGTGAAAGGGACTATAGAAGAAATGGGGCTTAGAAAGCTTGGGTTCCTCTGTTACGGAAATGGAGCATTTTTTCCTCTCCATCCACATGTCTGTCTACACCTTTCCTCGCAGAACAGGAAATGCTAATCCCATAGGTCAGGGCATTGGTGAGGTCACGTGTGTTGCTCAGGCGAGACACTGGGCATGAAAAGGGCCTATAGTTATGTGGGATTGAGCTGTTAAAATTGTTTTAGGGAAGACCCAGTTAGCTCTTGCTCTCTCTGCTCTCTCTCTCTCTCTCTTACTTGGCCTTCTCTTGTGCTAATTCTCCTGTATGAGCTCTCTGCTTATTCCATCAGCAAGCTAATCCAAGCCTAGGTGTCCTCAAGGACTGGTCAGTTCTTCTCTCTTCATCTTTCTCATCCCATTCTGAGCGTGCTCAACCTTGTGGCATACAGAGTTCTAAGAATAATCCTCAGTGACCATTGCCCCTGCTGGTGGAAACATAAATATGATGAAATACTATTCCTGTGATGATAATATGTTCTATCACCAAAGATAAATTGCCTCGTGAGCCTAATCTAATCACATACGTTCTTTAAAGTAGAGTTTCAGGGCCTCTGGGTGGCTCAGTCGGTTGTCTGACTCTTGATTATGGCTCAGGTCATGATCTCAGTGTCGTGGAATCGAGCCCTGTGACAGGCTCCTGGTTCAGCAAGGAGTTTGTGGGAAATTATCTCCCTCCCTCTCCCTCTGCCCTTCCCCATCTCTCTCTCTCTCAAATAAATAAAAAACAAATCTTTTAAAAAATGTAAAAATAGTGTCTCCTCAAGCTGGACATAGAAGGGGAAATCAGAAGGATTTGCAGCATGAAAATGGTGCACAGGTCGCTGGCTTGAAGATGAAAGAGACCATGTGTGAGGACCAGAGAGTGGCTTCTGGCACTGAGAGTGACCCCATGCCAATGCCCAGCATGGAAATGGGGACCTCAGCCCTGCAACCACATAGACCTGAATTCTGCCAATGACTGAATGAGCCTTTGAGTGAATTTCCCCACCAGAGTTTCCACAGAGGAGCCCAGGCTGGCCAGCACCTCAATTACAGTCTTTGAGACCCTATGCGGAGAATCCACTGGAGCCCATCCAGACTTCTGACCTACAGAACTGTGCCTTAAATGAGTGTTGTTTTAAGCTGAGAAGTTTATGATAATGAGTTACACAGCAATAGAAAACTAATATAGTGATCTTACCATCCAAAGAGCATATTCCGGTGGGATTCCACTAAGACTCTGTTTTCTCATCTACCAAATAGAGAAGATGATGCCAGATGGGTTTGTTGTGGCTTAAAAGAGATGGTGCATATGGGGGAAACTTCACATATTGCAAAGCAGTACACGAAAATGTGAAAAATCTTTGTTGACATTACTGAGCAAGTACTTGAACTGGGCCCAGATGGCCTGGTGTCAACACTTTTCCAAGGAAGAATAGGGCAGTGTGTAGATTGTGGAGGTGAGGGACGACCCATCCTGCATTCTCATTTCTCTTTGCTGTTTCCAAAGGCAGACCATTCTTCTAGGTATTTGGAATGTAAATCGTTTCAGAGAACGAGAGCATCTTTGGCAAGTACACTGTTCTCAACTGTTTGTCTTCTCCCCTTAAAAAATGTAGGAGGGAGGTTGTCCTGCTCCTCGCAGTTTAATTGTCTGTGTGTTGAAGACTATCTTCGTGGCCATCTACTTCCATGTGCCCTGTGGCATTACTGCCCAAATCTCCCCCTTCGGCATCACCAGGCCTTCTTGTGTCTCAATCCAGGGCCCCCTTGGTTTCATGGCTACTAGTTACTCTTTCTCTTTGCTCTGGGGTGTTCAGAGATAGCCCTATTGAACTTATGACTCTGGTTATTTTCCTGTCACATTCTCCGCAGCATCTAACGCACACCCATAGACATGTTTCGGCCAGTTGTGCACGTAAGTGGGATAAAAAGCAGCATTGTTACAAATAGGTTCTCAGGATAAGCAAAGTCCAAGCTCTGCATATTTGTCAAGCAGCTTTTTTTTCCAAAAAAGGAATTCATTACATTCTTGACCAGACCTATTTTAGGAAACAATAGGGTAACAGTAATATCTTCTGAAATAAAAATGTGTGTACTTGCTTCCAAAAAGTGAAGGATCTCTTGAGTATTTTTCCATCAATTGGGAAAAAAAAAAAGGTAGTAGCCGCAGAAGGAAACGTATTTGAACCAGATCTCTCTCTCTCCCCCTCACTTTCTCTCTCTTTGTAGATAGATAGAGAGATAGATGATAGATAGATAGATAATCTGCCTTTATCTATATGGATATTTCAATCTATTATTAAGCAAATATTTGAAGTGAAAACATACTATTATGACTACACTTATTATTTGGGAAGATTTTGCTCTTTTGTTTCATTTTTGGCCCTCATTAAATTTAAATATGCACAGTATTTAATAGAATGTGCCAGATAACACAAAAGGGGGCTTGCTAGAAGTCAGGTCAATTTATGTCACCTAACATTTTGACCCATGCAGCCGTTCCTGAAAACTGAACTGGATTCATCTAAGTATTCACTCAAAAGGTTTATTACGCACTTTATTTTTTTGCTCCTTTCATGACATGTATTCTACTGTCCTTTAGTGTAGATCCTGCTTTGTTCCCTTGCTTTTTCCTGTACAAGGACATAAGTGCCTTGAAGGTGTGGACCAGGTCATACTGATCTCTGTCCCTGTTGCGATTCTTGGCACAGTGTCTCACTCAATAGATCCTTATCCAGTCTGGTGTTTAAAAAAATCAAAATCACCAAACCACCTAAAGGAACCAGGCTGGCACAAATCTGGCGATACATATATTTAAAAGAACGTGTCAGTCGGGATGGATTTGACTGCAAGTAACAGAAAAGACAACTAAACTTTGTTTCAGTGATCTTTCCAGAAATGGATCGCGTGAAACAGTCTGGAAGCGGCTGGCTCCAGGTTGTTTAATTCAGTAACCCAGCAACATCACCAAGGACCCAGACTCTAGGCCTATTTCTGTTTGCTTTCCACAGTGTGTTAGCCCTTGGGGTCACAAGATGGCCACACAATTCTAGGTACTGTATTCTCACACAATAATGTCTAAAGGCTGAAATAGATGACACCCCTTCCTTCTGTCCCTTTTCTAAATACGGAGGAAAACCAGGTTACACTTATGGCAGAGATTTCCTTGTGTCTCAGCCAGAATTCAGGATTTCTGTTTCTGGCCATGATCTAGTAAGAGAGACTAGATTTAACTTCCCACATTGAACGCTAGGAAACTGGTCAAAATATGTGAAACCACATTTTCAGACATTAAACAACAGGCAGTGCAGAACTGGAGTCCATGAGGGGAGGGAAATAAATGAAGTGAGCCTTCCATATGCTCGGGATTACTGCATGGAGATAATTTCCAAGACACAGCACAGGAAGGCAACTGTAACGGGGTCTGCTGGCCTTGCTGACTTGAGGAGACGGACATTGGGGTGTAGATGCCAGGCCTGCCAGGATTTGTGGGATAGGGTTCTAGACAGGAGGAGGCCAGCATTACCGCAATGCCACAACCATAAAAATCCTCTGCAGTAAAAGAACACTACCTGCTGATGTCCCTTGAAAGCATAGATAGAAAAGTCCTCAGCATATTCAGCAAACTAAATCCAGTAATAGATAAAATGTGACACATCAGCTAATACAGTGTAGCTACATGGAGTTTCTCCAAGGAATGCAAGGTCAGTTTAATACAGTGAAAGATTTAAAAAAAAAATCCATGTGATCACCTCAATAGTTACAGTAAAAGTATTTCAGAATAATCAACATCTGTATGATAAAAACTCAACACACTAGGAGGAGAAAGAAACTTCCTCAACATGATAAAGTACTTCTACAAAAATCTGCAGTTAGCATTGATCTCAATGGTGAAATGCTCACTGCTTTCCCAATCTGATTATGAAGAAGGCAAAGATGTCCACTCTCATCACTTCGATTAAACATCATACTAGAGCTTATAACCTGGGCAACAAAGCAAGAAAAAGAAATGAAAGACTTTAAGATGGAAACAGAGAAGCAGAACCCTTTTTTTTTTAAGATGACATGACAGTTTATGTAGAAAATCCTATGGAATCTGCAAAATGTTGCTAGTATTAAGTAAGTTTAGAAAGGTCATGAGATACAAGGTTAATAGATAAAAATCATATGTGCTCCTAGAAATAAATAGTTTGAAATTGAAAAAAAAAACCTTTTATAATAGCATTGAAAAACCATGACATAGTTGGTGATAAATTCAACAAAAAAATTATGTGCAAAACCTATCCATTGAAACTATAAAACGTTGCTCTGAGAAATCGCAGAAGACCTTTGTAAATACAGAGAGATAGGCTGCTTCATGGATTGGAAGACTTAACTCTAAAAATGTTAATTGTCCTACAACTAATCTATAGATCTATGCATTCCCAATCAAAATCCCTGTAGGCTTTTGTGTACATATGTGGTAATTGACCAACATGTTCTAAAATGTATATGGAAACGTAAAGGACTTACAACCGTCAAAACAAATTTGAAAATGGAGAATAAATTCACAAAATATATTTCATCTGATGGCAAAACTTAACATAAAGCTATGGTATTCAAGACAGTCTGTGATTTGCATAAGGATAGAGATATAGACCAATGGAACAAGATAAAATATCCATAAATAGGCTCATCCATATATGGTCAATTGATTCCAAGGGAATTTAATGAAGAAAGAATATTCTCAGGCAAGAAACAACAAATGTTGGAGAGGATGTAGAGAAAGGGGAACTGTTGGTGGGAATCAAGTTCCTACAGCCACTTTGGAAAACAGTGTGGAGGTTAGTCAAAAAGTTAAAAATAGGGGCACCTGGGTGGCATAGCGGTTAAGCGTCTGCCTTCGGCTCAGGGCGTGATCCCGGCGTTATGCGATCGAGCCCCACATCAGGCTCCTCTGCTATGAGTCCGCTTCTTCCTCTCCCACTCCCCCTGCTTGTGTTCCCTCTCTCGCTGGCTGTCTCTCTCTCTGTCAAATAAATAAATAAAATCTTTTAAAAAAAAAAAAGAAAAAAGAAAAAAAAATTAAAAATAGAGCTACCCTATGACCCAGCAATTGCACTACTGAGTATTTACCCCAAAGATACAGATGTAGTGAAAAGAAGGGCCATATGGACCCCAATGTTTGTAGCAGCAATGTCCACAATAGCCAAACTGTGGAAGAAGCCAAGATGCCTTTCAACAGATGAATGGATAAAGACGATATGGTCCATATATACAATGGAATATTACTCAGTCATCAGAAAGACTTTTGTATCAACATGAATGGACTGGAGGAGATTATGCTAAGTGAAATAAGTCAAGCAGAGGAAGGCAATTATCGTATGGTTTCACTTATTTGTGGAATATAAGGAATAGCAGGGAGATCGTTAGGAGAAGGAAGGGGAAAATGAAGGGGGGGTCAACAGAGGGGGAAATGAACTGTGAGAGACTATGGACTCCAGGAAACAAACTGAGGGTTTCAGAGGGGAGGGAGGTGGGGGGATGGGCTAGCCCAGTGAAACGTATTAAGGAGAACACGTATTTCATGGAACACTGGGTATTATACGCGAACAATGAATCATGGAACACTACATCAAAAACTAATGACTACCATATCATAATAAAAAAATAATGTAAAAAAAAAAGAAAGAATATTTTCTTCAACAAACAGTGCTAGAACAATTAAACATCCAGATTTTTAAAAATGCACCTCAACTCTTACCTCATAAAATACATGAGATGTAACTTTAAATGGATCATAAACCCCAATACAGGAAATAAAACTGTAAAATTTAGAACAAAGCATAGGAAAAACTTTGTGACCTTGGGTTAAGCATGGTGTCACAGGCAGGACACGGAAAGCTCAAACTGTTAAGAGAAAAAAATTGACAATTTGAACTTTATTAAAAGTTAAAACTTTTGCTCTTCAGAAATTACCATTATGATAAAATTATTCTGTATTATACAGTAACGATGGACTTGTGACAACCCATTATGCATTTGTGAAAACCCATACAATTGTGTAACACAAGGGGTTAACTTTAGTTTACAAAAATTTTAAATAATTCTTTAGTAGGTTGGGGGATTCTGAGAAAGAATACACTGTGTGTGACAAGAGAATCAAATGTACTCTATAGGTATGAAACAACCTCACGGAGGGGATGGGAGACAAAGGTACTGACCTAAGTAACTTTGGACATGAATGTTTTGTAAGGGTGAAAGGAGTTTCGCACAAACTCTAGGTGACCCAGTTATTTCCCATGCAGGTAGGACTTAACAGTTCTGATACTGCTGATACGCTTACACATTCTGACACATGTGAACTGGAGTTGGACAATTAAGTAAAGAAATGGTGAATGGTGGTAGCCAGGTTTCTAACTGTTGGAGTATGAATTTGGGGAGAATCGAGGGGAGAAAGCTAGAATGATCCATCTGGTAATGGATTAAAATTGGTGACATTGGTAAGAACTCATAAATAACCTGACATAAATATAAATGGTTATACATAGAACTATTTATAGACTTGTGTATCTACACAGGTTAGTATCTTAGTTTCTAATACCATTCTCCAATAAAAGGAACTAGGGCTCCTTGGAGAAATTGCTCATGTTAGGTCTGGGTCAGGAAATCTATGAGATGAGCCCTGAGTACTTTGTACTGCCCAAAACGAAGCAAATGCTCAAAGAACAAAACAAAACAAGGAACCCACCATGATGGGGGGGGGTGCAGGGGTATGCCAAAGAGGTCAACTGAAAGAGCTGTCTCGATGGCCAAAGCTGGGAAAAAGCATAAATAAATAAAATAAATAAAAGGCTGTATTACAACCTAAAGAATAACATACTGATATTCCACAGAAGGGGAAGCATAATCTTACGCTGTAAGTGTAGGCTGTGAGGAGTGTCTTGCAAAGAGTACAACACGGAAAGGGGAACGAGAATAAGTTTACTTGGAGAAACCCTACCGACAGTCCTTCGGCCATCTGATTAAAGTCAACCTTAGAATAGTCATCAATCATGCACGTGTATAACATCATCATATGATGTGATATGATGAAAATGGCACTTTACCTCTGTGCTCTTCCTCCCCAAGACCCAGAACCACAATCTAATCATGAGAAAAACATCAGATTCCAATGGAAAGATATCCTACAGAATTCCTGACCTCCTCAAAACTGTCACGGTCATCAAAAACAAGGAAATTCTTCCACAGCCTAAGGAGACATGATAATGAAACAAAATGTGTCATACTGAATAGGATCAGAGAACAGAAAAAAGGACGTTAGGTAAAAACTAGAGAAATCTGAATAAAGTATGGACTATAGTTAATAATAATATGTCGATATAGGTTAATTTCGACAAATATGCCACGCTAATGTAAGATGTTAAAATGAAAAAGCAACCTACCAAATGGGAGAAAATATTTGCAAATCAAATATCTGATAAGATATTAATATCCAAAATATATAAAGAACTCTTAAAATTCAATAGTTAAAAAAATGTGATTTAAAAAATGAGCAGATGATCTGAATAGACGTTCTTCCGGAGAAAACGTGCAGATGACCAACAGTACAGGAAAAGGTGCTCAACACCACTAATCAGCAGGGAAATGCAAACTGAAATATGTACAATTAAATATTATTCAGCCATAAAAATAAGGAAATCCTGCCATTTGTGGCAACATGGATGGACTTTGAGGGCATTATGCCAAGTGAAATAAGTGAAAACCAGAGAAACACAAATACCATATGATTGCACATGTATGTGGAATCTAAAAGCAACAAAACAAATCAAATCAAAACAAACAAACAGAAAACCAAATTCAGAGATACAGAAAACAGACTGGGGCTGGTTGCCTTGCCAGAGAAAGGGGACAGGAAGTGAGTAAAATGGGTGAAGGGGCTCAAAGAGTACAAATTTCCAGTTAAAAAATAAGTCCTAGGATGTAATGTACAGCATGGCCACTATAGTTAATGATACTATATTGCGTATTTGAAAGTAGCTTTAAGAGTGGATCTTGGAAGTTCTCACTACAAGAAAAAAAGTTATTATAAATATGTATGGTGATGGATGTTAACTAGACTTGTTGTGGGGATCATTTTGCAATCTATACAAATGTTGAATCATTATGTTGTGCACCTGAAACTAATAAAATGTTACATGACAATTATACCTCAGGTTTTTTTCAAAGACAAGAAAATGAAAAGGCAAGCATTGTTGGTAAAAATATTGTTAGAACATATCTGATAAAGATTTATATGCAGAATATATAAAGGGCTGATACAACTCAATATTAAGAAGACAAAAACTGAATTAAAAAAAGGCAAGAGAACACACTTTGTCAAAGAAGATATAAAAATGGCAAATAAACACATAAAAAGATGATCATTATATCCGATCATTTGTTATCATTGGTAAATATAAATTAAACTACACAGAGATTCCACTACTAGAAGTGTTGATATGAAGAAGGATGACAATACCAGATGTAAGTGAGGAAGGTGGAGCAACTAGAAATGTTGGAAATCTTATATATTATTGATGGGAATGCTGCTTTGGAAAGCACGTTTGCAGCTTCTGAAAGCTTATATATACTTATATATACCTATCGTATGGCTCAGAAACGCCACTTCTAGGTATTTACTTAAGAAAAATACAAAACCCGTAAAAGACTCTTAATCATAGGAAACAAACTGAGGGTTGCTGGAGGGGAGGAGGGGAGGGGATGGGATAACTGGGTGATGGGCATTAAGGAGGGCACGTGATGGAATGAGCACAGGGTGTTATAGGCAACTGATGAATCACTGACCTCTACCTCTGAAACTAGTAATACACTATATGCTAATTAGTTGAATTTAAATAAAAATTTTTTAAAAGAAAATGACAACACAAAGATTCTTACTTGAATGTTCAGCAACTTCTTGCATTGGAGTCAAGATCTGTAAGTCATCCAAATGGATGCATTGGTTGCACGCTGTACCCGCACGATGGAAAGCTATTGGGGTAAAAACACCCAGACGGCTGAATCACACAGCATGAATGAATCTCAAGCGGGTTATGTTAAAAGAAAGAAAATAAACCCAAGGACTACACACTGTATACTTTAATTTGTATGAAAACTTAGAAAAGGCTGATCTGTAGTGAAAGAAAGCAGAACAGCTGTTTCCAGAAGGTGGGGGAAGGAAATGACAGCAAAAAAACAGCAGCAGACTTCTTGGGGGTAAGGAAGTGTTTTCTGTCATGAATGCAGTGGGAGGTTACGTGGTTGTTTAGAGTCACCAATCTTACCAGGTTGTACACTTAAAATCGCTGGATTTTATTTCACAGATAAATATACTTCCGTAATGCTGATGAAGAAAACACTGAGTCCAGAGCCCGTGTCTAAGCCAATCTCTGGTGCTCAGAGTAGAATTAACCTGCTCGATCTGCATTTATCCAGGTTCACTCGGGTGGGAAAGGGCCGCCTTCTGTCAAGCACAGACCATCTTAAACCTGGATGAAAGGGGGTTTGTCAGCAAGAAGAAAGGTGGCGTTACATCCAGCAGCTTCTTCTACCCAGGGTCATATACACAAGCTTTGGAGAACACTAATGTCCTTATTTAAGTTAATCATAAATAATCCTCATTCTGGGATTCGAATCTAGCCGTTTACAAATAGTAATGACCTATTGAACCATTTCTGATGACCAAAACTGTGCAGAATGTTACTGAAAAACAGCTATTCAGTTAAAAAACGTACATTCCAAATCAAGCAAATCTTGCAGGCTCAGTGAGCTGGCAGTTTAGGGAAGACTAAATGCAGCTCCCCCTTGAATGCTCTGTGATATTGTGACCAGCACATGTGGTATGTGACCTTCTTTCAACTCCTCTTTTCCATCCCTTCGTATGGGTTATTTTGTTTTCCATCCTTGGCTGCTTAGCTTGTCCTTCTGGCTTTGAAGGGAGGACATTTTTGGCCTAACCCTCAGAGAGGAAAGACATATGCTGCTCTGCTCTTGAAATCTGTTTATTTTTCCCCACTACATATGTTTTGCTTCCCTCTCTAATGTCTGTGCTGCAATGTAAGAAGTCTGCCTTGCACCAGTGGTTCTCATTAAAATAGGCCTGGGCTGGTCCCTGTTTCTATCCGAATTTCAGGACCATAGCTTTTTATGGGTGAGTTAGAGAGCCCTGCCTAACTCATGTTCTGCTGGTGGTGATGAATTGCCAATAGTTGGGAGAGGACTCAGGCAGAAACTGACACATCGGGTACAAGCTCACTTGAAACATCTGATACTTAAGTAAGACAATCAAGTAGAAAAGAAATCGGTGCATTCTTCTAGATTCTTTGGGTCCTAAATACTTTAGGGATGTAGGTAATCAAAAAACAAACAAACTTGAGCTCGTTATCTTTGTAACCCTTCCTTTCAAGAAAGCCCTGCCTGAGTTACAGATGTGAGGCTCTGCCCTGGGCTCTTGAGAAGGTTAACAGAAGACTGAACAGCACTGGCTGTAACTAAATATATTGTCCATTATGTTCTAAAGTTCACAAACAATATATTAATGCTTTCTTTATACTTAAATGTCCATCTCTGCAGATTTCTTTTATTAGAGAACAAAAACTCCGTAGCCATTGGCACTTTCGTTTTTGTCTTAGGAAATGTAAAAGCTACACTTTCTGAAGAATTGTAACAATGAGCCTAACTTAGATACCCATTAACAACTGGGGTACTTGGCTTTTCGAAGGGTCGTGGTCAGAGCCGCTGCCCAGATCACATGCCCAGCTACAGACTGCCCGGCCCTGGGGACAACTCCACTCCAGTCCCTACTGTTACTTAAGGCCTTTCTTGCCTCCAGTAAAGTTCTCATTCTACCCATTGTATTGGTAGGACTGTGTCCCAGGACAGACTGGGACAGAGTCCAGACCAGAATGAAAAAAGCCTCCCCATCCGAGCATGGAATGGATGGAGTTTCCTGGACTGGGGGGTCTCTCACGATAAGCTCCCATGTTTACAGCATCCTCCATCTGCACAACCCCCTTTTGGGGAGCAATCCTAGCCGTGCTTCAGACCCTAACCCGGCCTCACCACCCATCTCTGGCTCTCTCGCTTTTCACTTCATTTATGCACTCAGCTGGGATCCCTAGACCTGTGTTGTTCCTGTGTCTGTCCACCGTGTCTTAGAATACTACATAAGAGTTTCTCTGGAGCTGTTGTTAGCACCATTTCTCCCAATATTCCTAGTTCTCCTTTACTGGTAGGCACACAGCAAGATCCCACTGAGGTTGGGTATGGCCAGATGACTTGCCTCGGCCAATAGAATGGAATGTGAAAGTTTCAGCATCAGAATGTGGCTTACTTCCTTTGCTGCCTCAGTGAGTACGGGAGCACGTGTTGCAGTGAGCCTCCATCAGCTCGGGTCCCTGAGTTACAAAAATGAACAGAGCCCACTGCTAACCCGTAATGATCAAGAAAGATACCTCTGTTGTTTGAAGCTTCTGAGGTTTGGGAGTTGTTCGTTATTGCAACATAACCTAGCATATCCTGACGGCGTGTCTTCTTCTGTGTTTGTGTTTTATTTTTCTGCTTTAGTGTTGTACAACGTTTTTACATCCTGTGTTTTGCTGGAGCTCTTAGGACTTGGTTTGCATTCTCTTTTTATTTTATGCCATATCATCCCCCACTATTCTCATTGACTTCAACAGCCATGCTTGTGACTTTCAGCATCTTAGACCTGTAGAGCCTGCCTTCCTGGTCTTCAGAGCTTTTATCTTTATATTACCCGGCACCCGGCAGGATGGTATCCTGAAACTCGTTATTATAAGGCATCCATGCCAAGACCGAGCTCACCAAATCCAGCCTTTCTCCCAAATTCCAAACCCCTAATCCCTCTACTTAGATTTATCTTGGTCAAGCTACTTAAGTATTTTGTGTTTGTTTCTTCACTGAAAAATAAAGCTAAGAACCACAGCTATCTCACAGGGTTGTTGTGGAGATTAAGCGAGATAATGCACAAAAGCCCTCAGAACAGCGAGTGCCCAGCCCACTGCGACAGCTCCTAGCAGTTAGCTCGAACAGTGGCCATTGTGACATGCTGTGGGCAAGCGCCCTCTACTACGGTCATTAGATTTGCCCTCCATTCCTGTTATTTTAAATATCTTGTTCTAATTCTGACTTTGTCCTAATTCCTAACTCACTGACTCCCATGGCATCCTTTGGCTCTGGTGGACTCCTGGGTTTTAACTCCATACCCCCCAGCTGTGGCACCTCCAACCTCCCCTACTTTCTTGACCTCAAGTTGACTACAGACACGTGAATGAGCCCAGGGAAGGCCAGCAGACAAAGCGCGGAGCGGAGCCAGCCCAACTTCCAGCCCACAGAATCACCTCGAGGAAAAGAATGGTTATTGCTCTAAGCCATTCAATTTGGGTGATTTATGACATAGCAAAAAACTGATACATCTTCTAGCTGTGTGATTTTGAGCAAGTCACTTAATCTCTCTGAACCTCTATCATTTTACTGGTAAAATGGAGATACTATTTATCTTGCAGATGGGGGTTAAGCAGCGGCACAGTAAATGCTCAGTAAAGTGAGTGTTGCTCCCTATAACTCCCTGGAGTTGTCTCCGCTATTTCACTCTTTGTCCTTACTCACTCTCACCGTCACCAGTTGGGCAGCTCCTCTCCACAGAAGGCTTCCCCACCTGCCAGGAGCTCTTTCCTTGCCTGGTTTCCTCTCTGAGCAATAGCACTTGGTGAGCTTGCTTGTGTCTGGGACTTTGTGATCAAGCAGACAAGACTCAACTCCTGGTCTGTCTTGCATTTCCAGCCGTTTCTCTCACATGCCCACTTCACTATTTGGTAAAGTCTGAACTACAACAATCCACTACGCTCATTATTTCCTCTCCCATTGGCTCACCTTCCCATCTAATCTGTGGTTTGGTTTTGGGTTTTTTTTTTTTCTTTCATTCTTAGAAAGAAATTTTTAAATCCCCAATTTCCTTTATTGTCTGTATCCAATTAGTTACTAAGTCATGTTTCTTCCTTTGAAATCTCATTTTATTCTTTCTTCTCCATTCCCACTGCCAGTCCTCTGTTCTACGTCCTCCCCACCTCGACCCCCATTACTATCCTAGTCACCGCCTTCCACGTCTCTTGATTCTACTCTTTCTGCTAACTGCCAGCAGATAGATTTTTCTAAGATTTTGGTCTTGCTGTTTTGTTTCTCTTTTTAAGAACCTGTAATTCACATCACCAGTGATTCAAGGTCACATTCCTCACCCCGGTTTCTTCCCACACATTGTGGCCTCACAGCAGTATCTCAACCTGTTTCCTACTCCACACTAATGGCTCCATCCGAGAGTGGCTGGTATGAACCCCATGTCCCACAAACAGACATCGGCAAAGATGAAAATGCTGATGCTTTATTTGAAAAGAGAAATCCATGGATGGCAACAGAGAAGAGGAGGATGTGGAAAGAAAGAAGGGGAGAGGCAAGCAAAGCAGAGTGAGGTGTTAGGAGCTGGTTCTGTTTCATGATGAACCAAAAGGAGCTCATAAGGGGCTTGGCAGGTGTGTCCACATGCTGGACTCCTCTGGGCCGGCAGTGAGGAGAGGCCGGGCCTTCCAGCAGTGCATGGAGAGAGAAACAGGAGGAATTTCTGTCTGGTTCCTTTGTCTACTAGTTCTCATCCATCAAAATTGCCCCCATAGGGAGTAAACTGTCCCCCACTTCTGGGTTTCATCTTCTGTCCCATTCAGGAGCTGCTTTGGGGGCCAGATCTGGCACAGTGCAGTGTGGCTTCTGCCAAGGCCAGAAGGTCTAAGGAGGCAGCAGAACTCCAGCAGCTGTAGAAGAGGCCAGAGTGGAGGGTCCAAAGCCACGATTAGGGCCTGGTGGGTCCGGCACAGAGGGGATCTGAGGAGACCCACCAGCTTTTGTCCCTTACAGTCTGCTGGAGGCCCTACCCATCCAAACATATCCAACCCTGACGCTGTCTCCTCACTTGGGCGACTCTCCACCATCTTTTACTTTCTGTTCTGCCTTTCTGAGTCATACTGTTTCTTCAGCGACTGATTAAGTTCCACTCTCTCCATAAAGCTCTTCCTGACATTTGCTATTTTGGTTTTTATTTTCTTAGGACTCGGTTCTCTCCTTGGGTGGGGGTGATTTCCTATTTTGTAAGATGTTCTTCCCCCCCCCTCCTCATTCACAATTCCTACTATGGAATGGAAGAGAAGGGGTCAATGCCCCTTCTATCCCCACTTTGGACACATGATTTAAGCTCAATCCATCAGTTACCAGCTCCCCAGGCTTTGGACTTGGAGCTAGTGAGACAAAGATGAAGTGAGCATCTGAGGCTCAGACGGCTCCCCATGCTGTAGTCTGCTTCAGCTCTACTCTTTGGGTGGATGACCTTGGCTGCAGTTCTGCTGCCTAACATCTGGAACTCTCTTGGTTGCTGTTTGTTCTCCAAGCCCTGTTTTCCGTGTTCCTGTGGATTCTGTGAATCCCATTCTCCCTGCCCAACTGATATCTCTCCAATTTCTCTGCCTGTTTTAAAGGTGGCCAGTGTCAACTTTTGTTGCTTGTAACTCAGAGCCTTGTTTATGCCTAGCAGCTAACGTTAACTTCTGCCACCTTGCGATGTTCACAGCACTTGAGATAATTTCTGTCATATGTTTAGCATAATGCTTGGAACATAGCACATACACAAGAATAGAACCATGTTATTACGTGTGTTGATTACAACAACATTACTACATACTGTTCAATACCACATTCTTGTTGTATTCAGCAAATATCTGTCAAGTGTTAGGCGCTGTGGGAAGTGTTAAGACAGAAGAAAATGAAAAGGTCCATGAATTCCTAGTTTATTTTTCTAAAAGATTTTATTTATTTGTTTAAGAGAGAGAGAGGGAGACAAAGAGAGAAAGCTGGCACAAGCAGGGGGAGAAACAGAGGGAGAGGGAGAAGCAGGCTCTCCACTGAGCAGGAAGCCCAATGTGGGGCTGGATCCCAGGACCCTGAGATCATGACCTGAGCCGAAGGCAGATGCTTAACCGACTGAGCCACCCAGGTGTCCGAGTTCCTTGTTTAATGTGAAAAATACGTCAATAAAATCAACAGAACAGTTAACAACAGAGATTGTAATACAAAGTACGTTCATTGCACAAAGGAGCGAGCAGCCGGTGAGTACTGGAACAAATCATGGAAGGCCACCGAGGGAAGGAGATGTTTGAATCGGGTCTTGAAGGGGGCCCGGGAATTCAACAGGTGGGAAGGGGGAGGGATGGGCATCCTTGGCGGAGGGAGCTGTAGCTGCGCTCTGGAATGGTGGGCTGCTCAGTGGAGAGGAGTTTGGAGCAGGTGGTGTGATTGCCCAGCAATTCAAAAGGCCAATTTTAATGGGTGTGGGCATGAGTTGAAGAGAGACTGGTCAGCATGGTTCTCCAGCCTCATGCAGAAGCCATGATGCAGTCCTGGGAGAGGGGGAGCTGGAGGTTTAAGTAGAATAAATGTGATAACCGATGTACAGTACACTTTCAAGATTCAACACTTAGCAGCTGTTACTGTTATTAAGGTCATTACCACTTCTAGTAAGAGATGTTCTTATTCAGATTTTATAGAGGAGGAACATTGAGGCTCAGAGAAGGCAATTGGTCCATCCGAGAGTCAGGTAGCTGATATTTTCTAGAAACACAATTTTAATCTCAGGTCTTCTGATTTTCTGATATCCAACGTCACCATCCAGGATTAACTACCATATCCTGGAAAGGATCTTTTGATAAAAGAATGCCGTCCATTCCTACAACAAATCCTATTTCTTAGTAATGTCTTCTTCCTTAAATTTGAATTTTATCTCTGCCACTAAACTATAGTTAGGTTTATAAGTTATTTGATTATAAATTGTCTTCTTGATGAAAAACCTGGAGAAGGTGTCAAAAATGACAACAGATGGGGATCTGGAAGCAGACATGGAGAAAAAAAGGGCGTGGAAAACTGAAAATGCATACTAGTGTAGAATTTCTGCCTCTATCCAGAGTGAAGAGAAGGAGAACTTAATTAAACACACACACACACACACACACACACACACACACACACACACACGAGGAAGCATCATTAATAGTGCTGGTTTGTAAATATCTTCTTCCAAGGCGGGTAGATGAAAATGACACAGTGACTAGTCTGTTTATAAATATCTATGTCTTACTTTTTAGATAATTAATGTCCAGCTATAAATTTCTTGTGTGCTGCTATCATTGAAAACCCTGATTTCAAAGTCTAACCTTCCTGTTGAAGGGTTTTATTGTTACAAATACACAGCAGGCAAGGACATCCTGCGGGGTCCCAGGGACAAATGCTGTTTACTTGTCCTTGTGAACAGCTGTCTTCCAGACTCTCCCCAATTTGGCTTCCTTTTCCTTGATGAAAGAAAAAACACACTTGCCAAGTTCCCAAATGCCCGATTTCCTGCCAAAATATATTTTTTAAATCTTTTTGGGTTTTGCTACATCTTTTTGGGTTTGGGGTTGCTATTTTATTTTAATCTCTAACTGCTACTTGGGTTTCAGGAAGGTGTCCTCTCCTGGCTTGCATTTCCCCTCAGGGTCTGCTGTGCTTCTTCCATAGAAATAAGAAGGTGGATGATGGTATATCTCTTTACACGTGTCTAACTGCCTTTTATAAGCAGATGGTGACAAATCTGTTCATCTTTGTCTCACAGCAGCTGTACAGTATTGCTTCCTAATTCATGTGTGAGGCTAGTGATCGCCATGGAAGAATATAATTACTGGATATTTACTTGATGCCAGGCACTATGCTAAGAATCTTGATTCTCACTTTTGGTGTAGGTCTTATATTTTTTCCCATTTTGCAGATGAGGACAGTGGGGACAGGAAAGTTGAGTCATTTTCCAAAGATCACCAAGTCCAGTAAATGTGGGAGTTGGTATTTGGTCCCATTCTGATTCCTTCATTGTTTTGCCACTACTTTTTCTTGTGTGAAATCCTTGTTAAATTCTACTTAAATGTATTTTTTTTTAAGTGATGCTCTGGAAACTTAGACTTGCAAATATAAAATACTCTATGTCCTTTAAGAAACCATTGAGCATCAGAAAGTAGATGATACCCAACATTCTCTGTGACCGATAATGGAAAGATAAAATGTGTGCATTAAGACTCAGTTTTAAGTGACAAAAACTCAACTTAAAATGGTTACAGAAAGAGGAAAGCTCATTGGCACGTGGACGTACGGAAGGCTGAAAAGCCAAGATGGTGCCAAGTGTCAGCTATGCCACCTGGGCAGCGTCTTAGATAATGACCGCGATCGGCCAGCCCACGGAGGGTGGTGGCCTGGGTGTGGGTGGGGTGGGACGAGGTCACGCAAATTGGGTCTTCCTGTGGTAGCCACAGAGCCATGGAAAGGTAATTCTCAGAATGTGTGTGGGACGTAAATGTCCTGTACAAGGGAGAAGCTAAGAAGTTTCCTTAAGAAATTATTTTTAAGAAATGTTGTCAAAGGAAAGGCCTGAACTGAAGGGTAAGAAATGTTCTCATTTGACAAGGCAGTTCTGGGCGAGGCATGATAGGCTCCTGACGTGCGTCACCGTTTTACTTGTGTGGGTCTGGGTGCTTACACACAAAGGGTAGCAAGAAGATTTTGAAAAGTAAAAATTTCCCTGACATGCAAGTGGCTATAAGACCTGCCTATCTCTTTTATCTTTGAGGTAAAAAAAGAAGAAAAAAGCCATGTTTAGAAAGAAAGAAAGAAAGAAAGAAAGAAAGAAAGAAAGAAAGAAAGAAAGAAAAAAGAAAGAAAGAAAGAAAGCTTGTAAGAAGTACTGAAGCAAGGACATAACATGTGAACCGAAATTTTAAAAAGTTAAATTCTAAATGAGTTAGAAGGATGTGTTCTACTCAGGCCTGGAGCCCTCTCAGGGTAAGATTCAGCTCAGAGCCAGTATTTATTTGATCTTAGTTTGACACTGACTCTTGTAGAGTTGTAATTTCATCAATCAAGCTAAGCCATCTTAATAAGCTTTTATTTTTAGGGGGCGCCTGGGTGGCTCAGTCGTTAAGCGTCTGCCTTAGGCTCAGGGCATGATCCCGGAGTCTTGGGATCGAGCCCCACATCAGGCTCCTCCGCTGGGAGCCTGCTTCTTCCTCTCCCACTCCCCCTGCCTGTGTTCCCACCCTCGCTGGCTGTCTCTTTCTCTCTGTCAAATAAATAAATAAAATCTTTAAAAAAATAAAATAAAAATAAGCTTTTATTTTTAATTTCAAAATAATGTGGTGCAAGTCCTGATAATTTACGTCTGTTAACTGCACAGAGGAGAGCCTGGTTATTCAGGTTATAGGATCTATTAGGGGAAGACTAAGTTGTCTTTATAAAGGACTCCAAAACAGAACAGCTTAACTTAGACAATATTGTATTTCTTGCTTCCGCGGTGCAGTCCAGGCAGCAGAGTGGCTCTGTTTCAGTAAATATTCACTTAGCCTCTGTCTCATTGCTTTGCCATGCTCCCTGAGTGGTTCACTCCTACGGGATTGAAGCTGCCTGGGGGAACATGTGAGCTGAAGCATGTGGGGCAGGAGGTCTTTTTCACCTCTGTTCTTATCCTGTTGGCCTGGACTTTTCAGAATCTGTTGTGGGTTGAATGTTTGTGTCCCCTCAAAATTCACATGTTGAACCTCTAACCCCCAAGCATGACTGTATTTGGAGGCCCACCCAGATAATCCAGAAAAATTGCTGCACTTCTAAGGAAGGAGCTAACGTTCATTGAGTCCTAAGGGTGAGGCCCTGATCCAATAGGAGTAGTGTCCTTATAAGAAGTTACCACAGAGCGTTCTCTCTGTCTCTGTGCACGCATAGAAGAAAGGCCATCTGAGGACGCAGTGGGAGGGCAGCTGTCTGGAGGTCAGGAAGAGAACTGAACAGGCGGGAACCTTGATCTTGGGCTTTCAGCCTCCAGAACTATGAGAGAACAAATTTCTCTTTCTTAAGCCACCTAGCCTATTTTGTTGTAGCGGCTCACGTAGACTAATACAGACTCATGCCTCACTGCAGGAAAGGCCAGAAGTGCAGGCCCCAGCAGGGGCACCAAGTGCTTAGAAGGAAAGAAGCTTGGATTCCAGGGGGCAACTAGCCATGTGTCACCTAGCGCCATAAACAGAGTCCTGCCTATCTCTTTATAGCTGCTTTGCCCGGTTGGTTCCAGGGATTATAGCACATCGATCCTTGCAAGAAGACCAAGGCTTAGAAACCTCTCAGTGCTTCAGAATCCTAATCCTGTCCCACCCCAGCCCCAAGTTCTCCTCTACCACTGCTGTCTGAGCCCTTCGGTCTTCTCCTTAATAATTCACATCATTTCTTCAAATTCTTTCTTTTCCTGACCTTTCCTTTACCACTAACACAAGGCAATTCTTCAGTATCTGCTAGGATTGTAATATAGCTACTTTCCCCCCAACACCATCTCCATTTGACTTCTGGGAGACGGTGTTAATCTAATGCACTAGTCCCTATTGCTGCTGTAGCAAATTACCTCAAACTTACCAGCTCTAAACAACACACATTGATTATCCAACAGTTTTGGAGGTCAGAAGTCCAACATGGCCTTTCAGTGGCTGAAATCAAGGTGTTCTCAGAGCTGGTCCTTTCTGGAAGCTCTAGGGGAGTATCTGTCTCCCTGCCTTTCCACATCTAGAAGCCTCCACATTCCTTGACCAGTGGTCCCCATCCCTCTGTCTTCAAAACCAGCAATGACAGTTTGAGTCCTTCTCACACCAAATGCCTTAGGCTCTCCTGCTTTCTTATTTTACTTATAAGGTCCTCTGGGATTACACTAGGCCCACCCAGATAATCCAGAAAAATTGCTGCATCTCAAGGTCCTAGGGGCGCCTGGGCGGCTCAGTCAGTTAAGCGTCTGACCTTCAGCTCAGGTCATGATCCCAGAGACCTGGGATTGAGCCCCGAGTCAGACTCCCTGCTTAGCAAGGATCCTGCTTCTCCTTCTCCCTCTGCTGCTCTCTCATGCACTTGCTCTCAAATAAATAAATAAAATCTTAAAGAAAAATACAGAAAAATGCAAGGTCCTAAATCTATATAATTGAATGAGTCTTGGTAAATGTTTAAACCCGTACAGCCAACACCCCATTGGGGACACGAAATATTTCCTTTACCCCAACTTCCCTTCTGTCCCCTTCCGGTCAACGTTCATGTTCTCCATAGGCAGCCACTGTTTTCCTTTGACTAGTTGTGCCTGTTGCTAAACTTCACATAACTGGAATTATATAATACCCTTTTGTGTCTGACTCCTTTCACTTAACATAATGTTTTTGAAATTCATTCATGTTGTGCGAATCAATGGTTCATTCTGTTTTATTGCCAAGTAATATTCCATTGTAAAATGTACCACAGTTTTGAAGTCCATTCTCCTATTAATGGACACATCACCTGGCTTGGTTTCAGTTTGGGGCTATGAATGAAGAAATATACATAATTATGAAAAAAAAACCCTTATCAAATCACATCTGTGAAGTCCATGTTGTCATGTAATGTAACATATTCTCAGGTTCCCACCACCAGCACTGTGCCTAAGGCTGAGTCTCCTAGTCACCTTACCTCTTGCCACGGGCCCTTAAGGAGCTTAGCTTGTACTCAGCCTCTTGAGCCTTGGATCAAACTCTGACACCATAACCCACTTTTAGTAACTGACATCTCACCTCTTTCCTTGGAACCAAGCTCCCAGCTTTGTACTCCAGGCCTACTTCCTGGATCCTGGCATGATGCTGCCGGGCCCAAGTCCCGGCCTGGAACCTCAATTCCTTTAGAGCTAAGGGATAGTCGGGCTTACAGCAAGCCTCCGGAGAAACAGTCCTGCCCCATATTCTGGGCATCATGGCTGGGTGTCTGCTATGTGGATGTCAGACCACGCAGAAAACACTTGCCAGGTGGGGCTTCCTCCTCTTGCCTGGGACCATACTCCTCTGGGCTGGCTCATCCAGTAGGCCCAGCCACCAATAATCAGACCTGGATTGCCTTTCATGCAGGAGTCGGTCAAATCTAGCTCGGTGTTTCTCAAATTTTGTTGCGGGAGATTAGGATTACCTGGAGAGGGTTAAAATATTTCGATATCCAGGCTGTGCACTGGTACCAATTGAATCAGAATCCCTGGGGAGTGTGAACCAGCAAATTTTTAACAACTCCATTGCTTCCATTTTGCAGGCGAGATCAAGGACAAGCAAACCAGCAATTTACTGCTCAAAGTGTGTTCTGTCTACCAACAGATCGACATCAGCTGGCGCCTTCAGAAATGCAGAAACTCAAATCTCCAACCCCAGGCCTACTGCATGAGAATCTGCATGTCAACAATACCCCTCAAGTGGTTTTGAAAAGCTCCCGCTCTGTCTGAGCTCTCATTCTGAAAACGTTCATAATTGAGCTTGTTTTTTCCTTTTAATTGAAAAATACAGTAGTATTAGAAAAAATTGAAATAAATCATATTTATTGAGCACTTAACATGAGCTAGGCAGAGTGCTGGTGATTTACATACATTAGTCCATTCAATCTTTTTTTTTAAGATTTTACTTATTTATTTGACAGAGAGAGAAAGAGAGAACGTACAAGCAAGCAGAGCAGCAGGTAGAGGGAGAGGGAGAAGCAGGCTCCCTGCTGAGAAGAGAGCCAGACATGGGGCTCAATCCCAGGACCCTGTGATCATGACCTGAGCCAAAGGCAGATGCTTAACCAATGGAGCCTCTCAGGCGCCCCTCAATCTTTATTTATTTATTTATTTTAAGATTTATATTAGAGAGAGAGTGCATGAGCATGTGAGCAGGGGGAGGAGTAGAAAGAGAGAGAATTTCAGGCAGACTCCCCACTGAGCCTGGGCCTTGAAAGGGGGTTCTATAGCGGGGCTCGATCCCAGGACCCTGAGATCTGGATCTGAACCAAAATCAAGGGTCAGCCGCTGAACCCACTGTGCCACCCAGGCGCCCTGGCCCATTCAATCTTTGGGACAAACCTCAGTGAAACCTTCCCAAGTTGCCCAGTCAGTGCTTGATTCCCCATCCTCTCTCTCTGCAACCTGATGTTTCTTTATATAACTTTTATTTTATATATATATTTCTTTTCTTTACTTTTTTCTAACTGCCAGGCTGAACGTTCCACAAACAAGGACGAAAAGCACAGTGTGTCTATCTCCTATTATCTCTACTTTGCAGATGAGGGAACTGGCCCAAGATGTTGCTTCCAGTAAGTGGAGGGGAGGAATGTGAGCCTCCTCTGAGTGCAGTCCAAGCCCTCTCTCACTGCCTCTAACCTCCACACCACCACTTACCTTCTCATCAGCTGAACACAGCTGTGTCTCCTGTATGTGGCCTTCTAGTTTTTTATTTGCACAAGTGCTTATTTTATATAATGGCAATTAAAATGCCCATATTGTCTTGAATTTTGCTTTTCTCACTTAACATATCACAATGCTTTTTGCAAACTTTAAGTCTTATATTTTAGAAATGCCTATGTAATAGCCTATCCCACTGATTTACTATAAACTACTTAACCATGTAACTATTGCTTAGCGTTTAGGCATTTTCACTGGTCGCTATTTATAGGTGACTTTGAGCCACACATCTTCGTGGGCTTACTTGAACTGAGTTTCTACTTTCTCACCAAACATTAACATTCTTATCTCATTTTCACCTTGAACGGGCCACCCCCGAACTTTCATGGTGTTGTAGCTAATTTATCTAAGCATGCTAAAGAATGGGAAAATTTGTACTGCAGTTGTTTTTCATTTTTATAAGACACATAGAATTGTGACATTTTTATTGTTCCATCCTATCTAAGCTTGTTCATTCAACCGGCTTTGGAAATTCTTCTTCCCCTTGATTATTTCTGCTTAATTTTGAGGAATGACAAATGGTGCCAACTTGCAAATTTTGACGTCTCCTATTCACTCCCCAAGTGTGCTGACCCCTTACTTCCTCAAATCACAAGTGAGTTCCTTGTCTGCAGTTCAAAGATAAGGTCTGGCTGGAGTCTGAACTGAATTTCTAGGAACCTGGGACATAAGGGAGAGAGATGACCCCTTATGATTGCTCCTGCTGCATTTGACCTCATTCTCCATGGTCTCAGTGCAGTGATGTAGAAAAGTCTGGACCAGAAACCAGGCCTGGGGTCTTGCTCTCCACTGGACATTTGCTTACATTGGGACCTTAACCCCCTGAGCTCATTTCCTCAGCTCACAGGAGGCAGACCCTTCGGCCCCACTGCGGCTCTGCAGAAACTCACAGAATTGGGAATATTACATAAGATAACCAATATGAATGTGCCGAAGACACGCTAAAAGACATACATGTATGTGTGTAATGTGTGTGTGCACAAAGTTGTTTCGGTGCAGAAATACTTACAATTCTGCATTTTAATATTTAAAGGTTTAACACTTGATTAGTTATTAGATACTGAATTTGCTGAATCAGTTGATACTTAATACTTCAATAATACCTAAATATTTTAATAGTTAAAAACAACTGTATTTTAAATTTGACACTGTGATGAACACTTTCTCACTCAACCATATTGCATCCTTTGTTTAAAAAAATTTTTTTTAAGTAATCTGCACATCCAACAAGGGGATCAAACTCACAGCCCCAAGATCAAGAGTCACGTGCTCTACCAGCTGAGCCAGCCAGGCGCCCCACAGCAAACCTTTTTTAAAGGCCCCAATTCTACCTTTTTGTTCTTACTTCTATAATTTTTTAAAATAATTGCTAACATAATAATATTTTATTCATTAAGTGTTTAAGGAAGTATCTTTAGTAAAACTGGAATTGCTAGAGTTGTCAAATTGACTGACGCAATGAGATAAAATTATCTCCCTATAGAGAAAAAAAACACAAAATGAGGACGTGGGCGGGTACTAAGTGGCTTTTAGTATGTTTTGTGTTTACATTGTTAGAAAATGAGATCTACAAAGTGTTATGAATACTTTTAATAGAAAAAATCAGAGGAAATTAAAAATTCTTTAACAGGGACCAGATGTGGTTAAAAAAAAAAAGAACAAAGCAGTTGAACTCTCCTGTTAAGACTAACTTCCAAAAAAAAAAAAAAAGAAGGGGACTTCTTCCTCCAGCTGTAAGGGTAAGCTAATAATTAAGTCCAAGTGACCCTTCTTGCCTTCCTTAGACAAAGTGAGAAACAAGCTGCAGCTCATTTTCAGAAGAAAAATCTTTACAAAATCCTTTGCCAATAGCCAAGGGGGAGAGGCTGGTCAGCTAAGCCCTAGTCCCGTCCTGAGGCGGGAGGCTGGCGGCCAGGAGGCAGGAGGCCTGGCCACCTTCCGAGGGAGAGGGACGCTGGTCAGCTACACCCTGGTCCCGTTCTGAAGGCGGAGGCCCGCGGCCAGCCCCGGAGCGCCAGGGGCGCCAGGGGCGCGGGCTGGGAATTGCGGCGGGTGTGGGCAGCGGCGCGTCCTCCAGGCTCCAGGCCCGGCCGGGGCGCAGAGCCGCCGTGGGGCCGGAAGGGTCAACAGGGCAAATGCTTTCTCGGAATTCACCAGCTCGGGCCAACTTCAGCAGATTTTCTCCTCCTTCCCAGCCACTTTCTCCGCCCAACCCCCCACCCTCGCCCTCGCCCCGGTTCGGAAAGGGTCACCCCCGCCACACCCCCCGGAGTCGGGGACGCTCTGAGCACCGCGCTGGGCGGGCGGCCAGCTGGAGCGGCGGGTCCCCGCGGGTCGCAGGGGCCGAGCTAGGGGCCCGGTGGGGGAGGGGTCTGCACGGGCCGGGGCGGGGAGGGGCGGGAGCGGCGGAGGTCGGGGGGGTGTGTCCGAGGGGCCGGCTGGCTGGAGGCCGGAGCCCGGCTGGGAAGGGAGGACTCGCGCTCTGCGGAGAGCCCCCGCGCGTGGCAGTGCCTTTCTTCCCAGAGCCCACCCGAGCGGCGGCGGCGAGATGCGTGGCGGCGGCGGCGCGGGGGTCGCGCTCCTGGCCTCGCTGCTCTGGGTCGCCGCGCGGTGCCAGCAGAGAGGTGAGCCCCGGTTCCCAGTTCCCGGCGGGCGGCGGCAGCTGCGGCACAAAGCCGGCCGCTTTGCCGCTTTTTCGGTCGGTGCGCGCATCCTCGTTCACCTCGGACCGGGGATTGTAACATGGGTCTCCCGCGTGGCCCCTGGGACGCGTCTCCCGGGCCCGCCTGGAGAGTGCTGGGGACGCCACCGGAGACGGACGCAGCCCGCTCGTTCGACCCTTGGGCTTGAAACTCCTCGGGCTCGGGGGAGGGTGGGGGGGGGTGTTCCACTCCGGTTTTTTTGCGCTCTTAAGCTCCGCTGACGCGAGCTGCGCGGGGTGGGGGCAGCGGGGGGTCGGGGGTGCGGGAGGGGGTTGCGACACCGCTGCGGTCCCCAGCTTGCAGTCCCCGGGCTGCGGCGGGCGGGGGTGCGGGCTGCAGAGCCAGCGCGGGGAATGAATGGGAAAGGCGTCCTCCCGAGCCGCCCTCATTGTCCTGCGGTGGAAAGCCCGCTTGTCCGCGGCGGGGAAAGGGCGGGCTCCTCGGGGCCGCTCGCGGCCCAGGTGGGCTAGCGGGGACAGACCGTGGTGAGAAGTGCGCCCCTGGCCGGCTGTCCTGAGCCAAGGGCCCTTGCCCGCGCAGCCCCCCGCAGTCGGCGGCCCCGCCACGAATGCGCCTTCCGAAACGGCACTCTTTGTGCAGCCCCCGAAGTGGCCAAACCGGCTCATTCCCCGCGCAGGTTTAGACCGCGGTCACCCCGGGGTGACAGAGCCGGCGGCGAAGGGACGACTTCGCGTGCTCGCTCCCTGCACGGGTGCAGGGGTTCTCCTGGCAAGGTCTGGGGAGAACGGAAACCCCAAGCGAATTCTCAAGGCTTCTATCAATGCCGGGAGAGAAAGAGAATCCCCGTTTCCCTTTCTGCGGACCACTCCATTCCCCTCGCGACTAAGCGGAGACTCGGTGAAGTCTTGCCGCGTGGCTTCTAGTTGGCTAGGGGGCCACAATACTTGTTGACTGCATCGTAATGGGTGCAACATATGACCGTGGGCACATTCCCACAAATACACATTTCATTAAAAAAAAAAAAAAATAGGTCAAAAGTAGGTAGGCGGAATGTGAAATACCCTCGTGGGAAAACTGTGTGTTTGGGCATTGTGCTGAGTTGTGAACTCTACGGAGACGTGTCGGTCTCATTCATTCAGGCATTCGTGATGAACGCACTCGACCGGAGCTGGCAACACAGCTTTGAATACCCGGCGCCTGCTCCGCGCGGAGCTGGGCTGGGATATACAGGGAATTTACATAGTTATGCGTGCAAGAAAGGAGCCGGCCCTTCGGGGAGGGAAAGCTTTGGCGCTGCACGCCCAGCTCCTTTCTCTGGGGTTGCTGAAAGCGAACAAGTCCCAGTTTCCCACAGGGTGGGGAGAGAGCCGCTTGGCTCAGCTTTATTGTTCTAAGAAATTGAAAGTCCTAGGTGGAGGAGATGCCCGAATGTTTTTCTTGCCCCTAGGAGCTGAGCACTTGGCGTGGGAGGTTATGAATGGTGTTTGGAGAAAGTGGGACCACCTGGGGCTTTCCTGCTTAAGATGCTGTGGAAAACCACCCACCGCGGGAGTCTTTGAATCTCTCACACCGCCTTCCACATTTGCCGGTCCCCACCCCGTCAGCCAACACCATGCTTCCTAACTAGTACCTTTGAGGGAGTTTCCATTTAAAAAAATAATTTGTGCTCTACATATATACCATAAATGATTAGCGAAATGGTATGATTTGGTCATAATAAAATCGTCCTGATCGGTAGCACTGCTGTGTTGGCTGAGTCGTGCCTACGTTTTTGAAAATGATCTCGTTATCTAACAGCACTCAGATTAATAGCAGTTCTCTATACTATCTGTGTCTCTCTGGATTACCTTACAACTCACAGTAGAGGACCCAGCGGTTCATTGACCTTGAAGTGTAACCTGTTTAAAGTGAGTTATTCCTAGGTTAGAATAAGAGGTGGTATGTTTCTTAAAATAGTGTTGCGTTAAGTCCACAGCTAGTAATGACATAGAATTATAACTGCTTCACAGGTTGGCTCATCAGCTTTCCTGTTTTAAATCGTCCTTTCTTTTTTAAAAGTAAAAATAGATAGTTCCAAGTATAGAGAAAAACTCTACCATAAGAATAGAAGAGCATTTCCTTCATTCTCGACATAGCATAGTATTGTATGCACTCACAGTAGCATGTGTGTGTCTGAAGGGATTTCAAAGGCACAGTTTTCTCTTCTGTAAGCTGTATTGCCATGTAAGGGCCAATAAAAAAATATTGATCTCAGCAGTTGGAAACAAGGATATGTGTAATAAAAACATCACTGCCTACCTCCTGCATATCCTGGACTTTGCCCACTCCTTTTCCCTTCCTCTTTTCCAGACTTTAAATGTGAAGCCTACCACTGTAGTTAATACGACGTCATAAAGAATTCAAATGCCACAAAGATACGAAGTAAACATATATGCTGTTTGTAAGTCTTGTGCCACTCTTAGAATTGCACGGCTGTATGAGCAAGTATCATAAAATGTTTATAGACACCCTTATTTCAAGGTAATCATCCTTGAAACACTCTACCATTTTATAATAATTCGTTCATAAAGCCCTATGGATATTCGTTACCATCCATGGTAAGTTTGGGGGAGGGGTGACAAGATATATCTGTAAGCATCAGACGTTTTATTCTCTGGCTTTACTAGCTGGGAAAAATTGGGCAAATTAATTTTCTTGTGCTTTGGTGTCAGTGTCTGCAAACTGGGAATAATAATGGGGCCTCCCTGGAGAAGATGTTAACGATGAGATGCAGCAATGCAAGGAAAGTGTTAGAACGGTATCTACTACAGGGTTAGCCCTCAAAGGATATTATCTACGAGCATCCTTGTTACTGTTTTACACAGAACGATGGGGGAGGCCTTCCTCTGAGCTATAGTCTCTGGGATGCATAATTGTTTCAAAATGTCGAATCTGGACTTGGAATCAGGTCTGTCCCTGGTTAACACCTTAGCAGCTCTGAACGTCAGGCTTCCTGTCTATAAAATGGGTAGGATTCACATGATTAATACATGAAAACATTGGCATGGTGTTGGGCACGACACCGTGTCACAGGCACAGGGTCCGTGGCAATGGCCCTTACTGTTATGCCTGTCATGTGAGCTCACCATCCTGGGCACCCCTCCCTCTTTCATTGCGCACATTCATTTGGTCGTTAAGGCTTGTCGATTTTACATCCTGAAAATCTGTGCAATCTTTCTCCGGTTTTTTTGTCCCCACTGATGACTAGGCTCAGGAATTGTTTGTTTTCCCATGAAATATTGTGATGTTCTCTCGTCCAGCCTCCCTCCTCCCCTCCTCTCCCTTCTCAGCTCATCCACCTCTGTGATTTTTCTAGAAAACCACCATATGGGCTCGAACTGGTGCCACCCACACCCCTCACTTTTTCACGTGTGTACACAAAATAACAGTGACGTGCATCACACTGGGGGTAAACCAAGGAGGCTGGGACTCCAGCTGGCACCTTATCCCAGAGCTGAGGGGCACTATTTTAGGCACACTTGTACGTACTCATAGGCAACCAGTATTTCCTCGCACGCAGGCTGTGAAGTGCCAGCCAAGTCTGCTGTTTCAGTTCTGATGCCCTGGAAAACCTTCCTGGTCCTCTGATGCTGAAGTATTTATTAGCTTCTCTTCCCTAATCTCCACGTAATGCTATTGTCAAACGTATCCCCTTATCACGGTGGCGGTGGTGTGAACAATTGGCTGGCCAATCTGTCTCGCCCACTGACTTGAGCAAGGACTGTTTATCCATGCCTGCGCCGTCATTGCTTCGCGATGTTCCCAGCAGTGAATAGCCACCTATCTTTGCTGAGCCAAATTGAAAGGAATATCTTTGCTTATGAATCAAGTAACGTCAAAACATTTTGTTGTATAGGTAATCCATGCCCAGTACAAAACTCAAAGGGTACTAAAGGGTCTATAGAAAAAGGGTCAGTCTTGACTTGTGTCACCTTTTGAGGCAAACACTACTTTTGGTTTCTTGTGTATTCTTGCATAGACGTCTCTTCCTGGAACTCTTAAAAGCAAGCTACTTTATGGAACCTACTTCTTCTGTAACAGTATAAGGGAGGTCCCACCAATTTCCTGACAAAACATGGGACAATATTCCTCTCTCCACTGCCCCCTCCCCATTCTAATACTTCAGTGGACCTGTTGCAAGGAATGAATACATCATTTAATGAACGTACATACTCATAAACTTGTCACCTTCAACTTGTCCTTTCAACATGGTCTTTGACAGAAAGGTATTAGGGCAGTGTTTCCTAGATCTTACGGAATTTAAAAACTAGGTCACCAATCGATTTCATGACACTGTATTCATTCTGAAAGTTTTGTTTATTGTGCATTAACAAGCTATTCCTTACGCAGCAAATACTTTTTAAAAATATATTTTAGGAGATTTAGGATCTAGAGAAGTCAGGTTTGAGAATAATTCTATTAGAAGTTTAGGATAGTGTGTTGTTTTACCAACTAATATGATTTGTTACTAGAACACCTATGGCTGACACAGAAAATTTAACTTTTAAAAATAATTCCCAGAGAATAAAGTTAAGTCTGCACTTTGAATACAGAGATTAACTGGAGACGACCAGAGAGAACTCTCCATCTTGGACCTTAGATGACATTTTTAGTTACATTCCTTAGAAATATTTGGACAACCAAGAGAAACTATAGTTTCCTAAGAAAGATGTCTGTAACTTATTTATATGCTTACAGATAATTCTTTTGCTTGTTTTGTTTTCCAAATACTAATATGTCTCCATGGACAATTGAGTAAATAAATACAGGCATTTCAAAATTAATGAGGAGAAAAACAATCCTTTATAAGAAGTAATTGAGTTAAGGTCATGAACTTGGGCTCTGTTGGAATACGCCGGCAAGGAGCTGTTTCAGTCCGGAGCCCCTCGCGACAGGACAGTTGGGTTCACTGGATTTTCATGTCCTTGATGCTGAGGGTGACAGTCCGTGCCCAGAGCACGGAATCCCTCCACTTGAGTCTTTGTGTTTTCAAGGCTGGCTCAGGAGAGCTCTCTTCGGGTTAACTTGTTCCCAGTGATTGTGTGTCTTGCTCGGGGGCAGGAGACAGACAATGGAGGCGGTGAGAATCCCAATCAGCCCGATGGATGACATTCTTGCCTAGGTAAGCATTTATCTCAGAGAGTTCATCCAGAAACTTCGGTGTGTGGAAATACGTAAGATCCTGGCTTCAGCTTGTATGTGCCCTTTTTTGTTTTTCTTGCTTTTCTGAATTTACTACTTGAAGTTTGCATCTCTTCATTCCTGAGCTAGCTCTGAAGTCTGAGCTGTCGGCCCAGCAGGCAGTGTGGCTCGGATTCTTGTGCCGGAGAGCCTCCTGCGTGCTGGTGGGAATGCCGAATTTAGATCCATGAGCCAGTGTCGAAAATGCCCTCGTTACCCGTTCCCCGTTCCCTGAAGTATTTCCTGCATCTTGTCCCATTGCTCCTTAACTTCCTGCCAGAACCTCAGGAAATCATGACAATAAAGAAGATGCTGCATTCCAGCACATCCTTTGTAGTTAGAAAAGAACATTCAGGGGGAAAAAACCCTCCCGTAACAATGCTCATTATTATATAGCATGCATTTAAATGTCTTCCAAGCTTTTTGTAGTGACAGAATTTTACTAACAAAAAGTGATTATCTTGTTACCTCGGGCCCAGCCAGGGGAACTTGCTCCAACCCTTCCCTCCAGATTTCCCCCAGTTCATGACAGTCTTTCTGTTCCCTTGGCTTTGTCTTCCTTTACATTTTTTTGTCTCCTTATCCAAATTGTCCCCCTGATTTTTTGTTTCTTCCTTTAAAAAAATTCCCTGATTTTTAAAATTTTTGTTTCTCCCTGTTACCATGACAACAGTCACCTGCTGTCTGAATTGACTATAACCAGCTACTTTTTTGTTTGTTTGTTTTTAGAGAGAAAGGGGGAGGGGCAGAAGGAAAGGGAGAGAGAATCTTACTTAAGCAGGCTCCATGCCCAGTGTAGAGCCAGCCTGGGTCTTGATCCCAGGACCCTGAGATCATGACCTGAGCTGAAACCAAGAATTGGACACTTAACTGACTGAGCCACCCAGGCGCCCCTATAACCAGCCACTTGTAATAAGTCTCTGATGCTCGCACGCTTTCTCGTAATCTGGTCTTACACTGCAGTTAGGCCAATACTGCTGGAGCTCTGCCTTCATCCTGGGCCCCCTGTTTCATCCAATCCAGTTCTAGTCCTGCCACCGCTGTGGCCCTCCAGTATCCCTCCTGTTCGGTCAGGACTACCCAGCCTTAGCCACGCCTTTCTCTATCCGGAGCGCCTCCTTCCTCCCTGACTGCAAGTGGTAGATGGACTTCCAGCTGCGTGATTTGTCCATGTTACTTCCTTACCTGAATTGCACCCCCGTTTCTTACCTAGAACCTAGCCTGACCACCCATGCCCAGCCTGCAGCTTACTGCCCCGGGCCAGCCTTGTTATTATGGCCTCAACCAACTGGCCTGTTTCTGTATTTGCACTGTTTTTTGTGATAAGTCAGGGATTGAAGTTTGCATCTCTTCATTCCTGAGCTAGCTTTGAAGTCTGAGCTGTCGGCCCAGCAGGCAGTGTGGCTCAAATTCTTGTGCCAAAGAGCCTCCTGCGTGCTGGTGGGAATGTCAAATTTAGATCCATGAGCAAGTATAGAAAATGCCCTCGTTCCCTGTTCCCTGAAGTATTTCCTGCATCTTGTCCCATTGCTCCTTAACTTCCTGCCGAAACCTCAGGAAATACTCTCTAACAATAAAGAAGATGCTGTCTGGTCCTCTTTAGGATGGCTTGCTTAGAATTCTGTAAGTCAAGGTCCAAAAGAAGGGTATTTTTCTTGCAAAGACCAAAACCTTAGCTCCCTGCATTTCTAGTAATACACAGATAACTTGAGGGAAGAGGGTTCTTTAGCTCGGACCTGAGCCATTGGCAGGAGGAGGGTGGTCCCGCTCACAAAGGCTCCAGAGCTTGATAGCTATTAAAGCCTTACCCAGCCCCTGCATTGCCACCCCAGCCCTGGGTCCTGGCCCTGCTCTGGGTGTGAGTTCCCCTAGCCCCCTATATTTCATTTCACCCGAGGGGACCAGCATTCCCAGGGCAACATAGGATCTGGAATCTGTGTCTCAAAAAACCCTTATTCCCATTTTGGTAACCAGAGGCACAAGGACTTGAAAAGCACAACTTCCTAGTTGGTCTTCAAGCCAACTCTTTTGGGTTTCTAGTTGGAATAGTTATTTCCACAGCTCTCTCTGCCACTTGGCTTACCTTTGTTCCTGTTAACTGTGTCCTAGGGTGGGCTAGCACTCATTTCCTACCCTATAAATTCCCCTGTCTAGCCTTCCAGCCCCTTCTTTATTCTGAACTTGTAATTCTGGCATTTTTCTTCAACGGAGGTATAACTGACATATTACGTTATATTAGTTTCAGGTGTACAAAATAATCATTCAATATTTGTATATATTGCAACATGCTCACCATGATAAGTGTAGTCAACATCCATTCCCATATGTAGTTACAATTTTCTTTTCTTGTGATGAGAACTTTTAAGATTTACCCTTATGGCAACTTTAAAATATGCAGCACAGTATTGTTAACTGTGGTCACCACGCAGCACATTACCTCCTCGGGACTTGTGTATGTAATTATATATAATAAATATATAATATTTATATAAATATAGCTGGAAGTTTGTGCCTTCTGACCTCCTTCACCCAAACACTACCTTTATACATAATCTAGTTTTTCCAATTCTTAGCAACTGCACTCCTGGATTCATGGGCATTCTTTTGTCCTAGAAGCATCAGGTGGAGGGAGTTCGATATATACACTAACATGTGAAATGCTGTTGGAAGCTTCCATTGCTTTTCTTAAAGAGAGTTGACATTTTAAATAGTTAATACCTTCTTCGAGTTGGGCGTAGTATTTTCTTGTGAGATTGTTTCTGTTCCATCTTTCTAATTTTTGTCCCTGTGTTTGCTCATTCATTCATCATGCAGGGAGCATATCTCGGGACACTGAGTCAGAGATGTACAAATGCTAGTGTGTCTTAAAGACCCCATTCTCAGCTGCATTCCTTGCATTCTTGGTGGACTTGTTTTTGAAGTCCACAGAATTGAAAAATGCATATAAAAAAAAAAGTTCTCCATGAGAAATAGGGGCAGAGCAGAAATAGAAGGATCAAAGTCTCAATCATGGGTGTTACCATCTATCTTTTGTTTACTTATAGTCGTGTAGGTTNNNNCATTGACCCGAGGAGGCCGAGTCGTGGAGCAGGGAAAGGCAGGAGGTGGGGAGTCCCAGAGCTGGTCAGCAGTAGCTGCAGTGACAGCAGCAGCTTCGACACCAAACACCTGTCAGGTGATGTCTGTTTCCTTGGGCTTCTTTCCTTTTCTGGGAAACGCGGGTCTCACCTGCGGGACTAGCATGCTCCCCGGGGAAGAGGCACAGTTAGTACAGAGGCTCCCTCTGCAGGCTGCACATTTGATTTTAGTAACATCAATGCCCAGTTCCCACCCCCAGGGAGTAGAATTTATGTGCTCTGCGGTGGGACTCGGTCATTTTCACTTTACCAGTGCTCCACGGGAGGGGCGCCTGGGTGGTGTGGTCAGTTGAGCCTCTGACTCTTGGTTTTGGCTCAGGTCATGGTCTCAGGGTCCTAGGATCAAGCCCCTCATCGGACTCCAGGCTTGGTACAGAGTCTGCTTGGGTTTCTCTCTCCTCTCCCTTTGCCCTTACCCCCTGCATGCTCTCTCTCTCTAAAGTAAATGAATAAATCTAAAGAAATTAGTTTATAAAAATTCCCCATAGGAGATTCCGCGGTGCAGCCAGGGTTGAGAGCTGCTAAGTGAACATCATAAACTTTGCTGTGTCGGTGATGCGATCACCCAGCAACGCAGACTTGGAAAAGATGCAGTGCCTGGTAGTAGCCCCTACCTTACCCATGGGGGCAGAATGGGGCGCTGACCCACTGAGCCTGCTGTCGCCTGGAGGCTAACGCCTTGTGCGGTGACCAAGCGCTCAGACCCAAGTACCCTTCTTGCTCGCCTCATGTCTGTTTCATGCCATTCCCACTCCTCTGGGAAGCGGGGGTGCTTCTACACACCTCAAAGTTGTGAGGGGTCCCTGGACTCTCAGCCTATGTGATTAACATTGGCTCAGAGAAAGACAGGTCCTTCTTTGTGTCTCAGGAGTCCCTTGACGGGTGTTTGTCACTGGCAAGTGCTCAGCTGATGTTTATTAACTGCTGCGATTCTGGTTACGTGAGCGCGGTTTCAACCTCTGTTTGCTGACGTTGGCTCCTATAAACACCCTTCTTTCATGAAAACCCCTTCTGAGGAAATATGACATTTACAGTCCCTCCTATCTGGGGATAAGATCTGGCCTTGTAGGGTTGAGTGGTTGGTCGATTGGATTACTCTTCACTCTTTAAATGATTTGTCCAAAATTTAGTAAATCCAGTCCGTATATAGGCATTATCCGGTGCCGTGTCCCTGCCTCCCAACCCCTTTAAAGGGACACGCCACAGTATCTTTTTCTCTCGGTTTATCTGGGCTGCCTCCTTCTCTATGGATCTAATCTTCACCTCAGGTCGGGTGACTACAAAGTCTAGCTGTCCTTATCCACCTACTTCTCCTATCCTCGGATCTTGTCTTTAATTGACGATCCATTGTGCACTGCTTTTCCTGCCTTCCTTCAGAAGTTGCCCCCCCCCATGTTTGGCTTATTATTTCCCTTCTGGCCCCACCCAAAAAAATAAGAGCCATTCTTCCTTCTCCATCCCCAGCACTGCCCCCCCCACCACACTCCCTCCACACATACCCCACATATATGCATGCCAAACACACACCCCTGTACTGACCTTGCAGACCAGCTCCCAGCTCAGGGTACCTGGAAGGAATTGTACTAACTAACCGCAGACTACCAGAACCAGTCTGGACCTGGGCTCATCTTCGGGGCGGGGGTGGGGGGGCAGAATTCTGCTGGAAGCACCAGCCCAGCCGCAGGTGCTGAGTTGAAGTCTCATGTGACCGGTAAGAGCCCAGAAAGCTGTTGGTATCCAGAGTCCCCGAGAATTTAGGGACCATGAAGTTGACCGTGTCACCCACCCCTGTTGAACGGCTTCTCACTCTCTGTGAGCAGGACTTCCAGGGCCTTCTGTGCTCAGACCCCTCCATGGCTTCTTCTCCCACTGCCAACCCTATTTTGTCCATTCTGAGATATCCGGTTCCCACAATGCGACGTGGTAGCTGCATCTGTGAGCCTTGAACACACAGTCCATGGAAAATCGTTTCTTTCCCCTGTGGCCCTCTGACGTGCTCTGTTCCACCCCATCATTCGGGCTTTCCACCTGCTTGTTGCCATAGCAATTTGTTTATACAACTGCAGCACGTCCGTCGTTTTGTAACTGTTAACTTGCCTATCTCTCCTTGAGGGCAGAGAGTTCTTATTTCCAATCGCCTGCACAGTGCCTGGAATTTCCTGTCAATTTTGTGAATACTAGTTGGGTGTGTGAATGGAAGGCCCAGTGCAGACAAGCAACAGGAGTAGAAAGGAATCCAGTGGGCATTGCTGAGGGAATCCCCGCAGATAGGCAGTTGGGGTCAAGGAAGTCACTAAGCTGAGTGATCATCTCCTGGGAAGCAGTGGCAGGGAGAGGACAGGGTGCCAGCTCAGGAAGGCCAGGTGACGGGATTCCAGCACCAGGAACGAGGAAGAATTCAGGTAATTAAACAAGGCCAGAGGGTGGACCAATATTTCTGGGATCAAGACCTTAGCTCACATTCCAGAACACGTGATCAGGGACCACCTAGCGGTGGAAATGAGAAGTCTAGATGCTTTCCCTGCTCACAGGTAGCATCCAAATATGGAGAGAGAAGAGCCGCAGAGTCTGGTAATCAGGAGGGGCTGAATAACTGGAAAAGATTATTGATTTGGTTTTTTTTCCCGCCTACAATTCAGCACAAAGAAAACATGGATTATGTTTTTATAATTAAAACAATGGCTGATGGTGGATATTAATACAGATTTAAAACCCTGATTTTATTGAACAAAATCTTATTTCTGGATTTGGAGCCACTAACATCTAAGCATCTCAAGGCAGCAATGTATTCACGCACACAGTCAACAAGTACTTACATTTCTAGAATGTTCCACACACTGGTGATGAGTGGTTTTTGCACCCCCAGTGCTTGTAGTCAAATGAGCATGAGAAATACCCAACGAATCCCACTAAGTGTGCTCCCGGTTCCGATCTGGGAGAGATTTTTGCTTCTGAAGGCCTCAAACACCAATACAATTCTGCTTGTTGCTTTAGAGTAATATCGCTGTAAACAGGACGAGAACTCGGATTCACCTCTACATTTCTACTGCAGTGGGGTTTCCTTGTAAAGAGCGACTTCGGGATACTGTATGGTGCGTGACTTTACCTTGTTGGCATTTGTTAACTAGCTCTTGTAGTTGTATTTTCATAATTGAGGGTTTTTTTTTTTAAGGAGTTCTACCTGCCAGCCGTTCGAGCACTCTGTTTAAGTGGAAGAACAGCTCTTCTCCTGCAGGCATTCTGAGCTAAGCCGTCCTTCTCTTCTCAGGAACAGAACAAAGGCATACAGAATTTATGTTACAGATGGATTTTTGTTTGATAAAAATCACTTATTACTGAGTGAAAGAATGGCCTATTCTCCTTAGAAATATGAGCATAACATCTCCTGTGTCTTTAGTGGTTTCCAACTTTGTTGGTTTCTTTTTCGTTATTAGAATTGACTGAATTAAGATATGCCTCATTTAGGTGCTCAGATGTCCCTGAAAATTTGTACATGCAACAGTCTTCTGTAAATGAAATAGTTTCAAATTGAATAGGAAGATATTTCCAAAATGATATTTGAAGGAATCAGCTAGTAAAGAAAATAAACATCACTTTGTTTCTGTTACCAACTGACTTAAGCCAATTTTGTTATACAAAATGCTTAGTGTTTTTTTTTTTGTTTGTTTGTTTTTTTGTTTTTTTTTTTTTTTTTGGTGAATGATGGTACCCACTGAGAGGTTTGAGGTTCATGAGGACTCACTGCTCCCCTATAACCTAACCCACCAGGTGATGTCAAGTGCATAGCTTACACATTACACATTATTAACACACCTTAATCAGCAGTCAGGTCCAAAAGAGGTCATAGGCCATATGTAATGAATTTGATAGAGTTGCAGCTTTCTGTCCTTCTGGGTGTGCAGACTTCTCCCTTGAATCAGCATCAGGCAATACGCACCCTGCCTTAAACGTGTCTGGATCCAGGACATCTGAGGGATCAACCCTCAGGTGGCATCCCCATCCGTCAGAATGAAGGCTGCAGACTGCATGATTTTATATCCTGTACATTGTAAGGGTGAGGAGAAACTCCGACGTGTTTTAACAGTTTATCGGGGTATAATTTACATACCATAAAATCCTGCCAATTCGATGTGTACTGTGCAATGGTTTTTAGTGAATTTAGAGTGTTGTACAGTTGTCCCCGCAATCTGGTGTGGAATATTTCCAAGACCTCAGAAGGCTTCCTTATGCTCATTTGCTCTCAGCCCCCACCTCCACCCTCACCTCGGCTCTTGCTTTCTGTACTTTTAGATTTGCCCTTTCTGGAAATTTCATATGCATGGAGCCGTGCAGTATGTATTCTTCTGTGTCTATCTTCTCTCTCTTAACATAATATTTTCTAGGTTCATCTAGATTGTGCCATGTATCTGGAGTTTGTTATACTTTTTTGCTGAATATTATTCCATTGTGTAGATAGCCATTTTTTGAGCCAGTCTCCAGTTGATGGACATTTTGATTGTTTCCATTCTGGGGCTATTAGGAATAATGCTATAAACACTTGCATTCAGGTCTTGCTGTAGACGTGTTTCATTCCTCTTGAGTGAAATTCCTAAGAGTGGAATAGAGGTCCTATGGTAAGTTTATGTTAATTTAATTTATTTTTTTTTAGATTTTATTTATTTATTTATTTTAGTTTAGAGAGACAGAGAGAGAAAGGGAGAGAGCCAGGGGAGAGGAGGAACAGAGGGAGAGGGAGAGAAAGACTCCCAAGCAGACTCTGCCCTGAGCACAGAGCCAGACATGGGGCTCAATCTCATGACCCCGAGATCATGACCTGAGCTGAAATCAAGAGTCAGATGCTTAAGGGACTGAGCCACCCAGGAGCCCCTTATGTTAATTTTTTAAAGAGGCTATGAGATTCTTTTCCAAAGTGGCTGTACAATTTGACATTCCTATCAGCAGCATATGAGCATTCCAGTTATCCCACATCTTTACCAACACGACCTGTTGTCTTTCTGATTGTAATCATTTTAGTGGCTGTTAAGTGGCATTTTGAGTTTTAACTTGCATTTCCCTAATAACTTATTGAGCATATTTCCTATGCTTACTAGCTATTCACATATCTTCCATGGTAAAAATATCTATTGCAGGGGCACCTGGGTAGCTCAGTTGGTTAAGTGTCCAACTCTTGGTGTCGGGTCAGTTCATGATCTCATGGGTCCTGGGATTAAGCCCTGCATCAGGCTCCCTGCTCAGCGGGGTGTCTGTTTCTCCCTCTCCCTCTGCCCCTCCCCCCGACTTGTGCACTCTCTCTCTCCCTCTCAAATAAATAAATAAATCTTTAAAAAATACCTATTCCAATATGTTGCCTGGTTTTTATTGGGTTTTCTGTCTTTTGAGTATTGAGTTATAAGAGTTCTTCATATTTTCTTGATATAAGTCTTTTATCAGAAATGTGATTTGAAAGTATTTTTTCTTAGTTTATGGCTTGTCTTAAGATTTTTTTTTTTAAGATTTTATTTTTAAGTTATCTCTACACCAAATGTGGGGCTCAAACTTAAAACCCAAAATCAAGAGTCACACGCTCTACCAGCTGAGCCAGCCAGGCGCCCTAGATTTTCTTAACAGTGTGTTTTGTACCACCATTTGTTTTAAGTCCATCTTATCAACTTTTTTTCCCCTTATGGATTGTTCTTTCGGTGTCATATTTAAGAATTTTTTGCCCAATCCAAGGTCACAAAGATTTTCTCCTCTATTCTCTATTTTCTTCTAGAACTTTTCAAGTCTAGCTCTTACATTTAGGTCTGTGATCCATTTTGAGTTAACTTTTATGCATGGTGAGGAGGCAGGGCCTAAATTCATTTTTTTGCACGTAGACATACAGTGGTCCCAAACATTTGTTGGAAAGACAAAACTGCCTTGGCATTTTGCCAGAAATCAATTTGCCATAAACGGAAGCGTGTATTCCTGGATTCTGTTTTGTTCCATTGATTGATATGTATTCGCTCATGCAAACACCATGCTGTCTGGATTCCTTTGGTTTTACAGTACGTTTTAAAATCTGTAATTTAAGACATTCAATTTTGTTTGCTTTTCTCTAAATGGCTTTGACAGTTCCAGGTCCTTTGCATTTCCATTAGTATCGGCCTGTCACTTTCTACCAAAGATGCCGACTGGGATTTTGATAGGACGGAGACTGAATCTAAGAACAGTGCGGGGAGAATTGCTGTCTGTTAGTACTGAGTCTTCCTTCCGATGAAAAAAGAGCTCTCTTCATTCATTTGGGTCTCCTTTAATTTCTCTCAAAGTGTTTTGTAGTTTTCAGTGTGTTTGGTCTTAATTCTTTTGCTAAATTCTTTCCTGTTTTCTTCTTTTCCAATAAAAAAAAAAACCGGGGACCTATGGAGAGCCGATCAAGCCCTTGTTTGGCACTCATGCTTCCAGAACATCACTGTTATGTGTTTGGCTGGTCAGCTGTCTGTAGGTTGCCCCTCTGGGACTTGCCCCCCCGGGACAGGCCAGCAGAGCCTTAAGTGATCCCCATTCATTTATTCGTTTATTCACTTTCTACTGAATTTACTACTTTTCTGACAACATCATTGTGTTTCCACTCTCTGCTCCAAATGGAGGCAGTGGTCAGGCCCCTGCCCTGAGCCTGCAGAAGCCCATGCTGGCGCTGCCTTGTAATCCCGTGCAGCGGCTGGGGGCCGGGTCAGGGTGGAGCCGGGTCAGGTTGGAGCAGCCCAGGCAGCGGGGGGATCTCACCCACTTACCTGAAACCTGGGCAGCTTTGCGTAAAGAACGGCATCTGAATGTGTTGTTGGTCTTTGGTTGATTTCAGAGTCCTGAAATGGTTATTTTTAAGCATTTTGTGCAAATACATAATTTTTTTTTTCAGGGGGAGGATTTGTCAACCTCTTTTCTGTGCTATAGCTAGAAGTTTCTCTAAGAGATTTTAATGTATATAGGGCTACCTTGACCACCATGAATGTCTCTAGTGAGAGTCCATTTCTATTACCTATTATCATGCCATTAACAAGTCAGTAGGTTTCCTAATACCCATTTCTGATACTCTTCTTGCTAATTAGCAAAATGCTGGTATTGATGGAGAGAGATGACAGACAGTATGGTGGGCACGTCTGGAGTATGAGCAGTCTTCCTGACCGGAGTACCAGCTGATTACCCCTGGGAGGTACCTCACCAGTTTTAACACTAGTAGCATCTGGGTAGTTTAACCTAAGACACACACACACACACACACACACACACACACACACACACACACACACAAACTATCACTCTTTATACTGAAGTATCTTAAAGTAAATTTCGGATATTATACTAGTTACCATGTATACTTAAGTATGTGCTCCTCGTGAGTCAAATCGCAGTGGACATCCTCAGTCTGAGTGATTGTCCACACAGGCAAGTGAAAGGGAACTCTGTGGGAAATGCAGTCCCCATGAGGAAATGAACACCACATTTAAAGAAGTGCTGTGTTGGCAGCCTGGGAGCATGGTCCCAGAAGTTGGAAGAAGGGCTGACATTCTCCTGGAAACAAATGAGGCCCCTAAACTTGCCAACTTCTTCGGGGCGAGAGCCAGAGGAGTGGGGGAAACACAGAGCGAGGTCTGTGCTAAGGTGTGGGAAGGGGAGGGAAGGGCAGGGGAAGGGTGGGCTGAGGAAGGGGAAAGCTCTCTGTGTGGAACCTGCAACCTGAACTCGAACCAAAAACCTTAGAATGGGCAATGTGTGCGAACTGTAGTGGAGAGTGTAGTAAAGACGGGCCGTTGGGTTTTTACTGGTTCGTTAAACAAAAATGTGCTATGGAGGGTTTACGTCAATGTGGTTTATTTGAGAGTAATCTGTTAATGTGGTTCAGTCTGGGTTCTGATTTCTTCATTACTAACGTGTGGAAATCAAATAACTTTCCTTGCCTAGATTATCAGAATAAAATATGATATGGAGAAGAACTTAAAAAGTAGAAGAATAATGATATTAAAAATCTTATTTTAATAAGACACAGAAGAAAGAGAGAGCCTCAAGGGTACTGCCGTGGTGATGAACTGTGTCTCTTTGGCCTTCCCCACCTCTCTCCAGCTGTTTTCTTCACCAGACTGGGGAGCTGGCCCCACCTTCTGTGAATGGCCCTGCTTTTGCCTTTAAAGGAGCTCTAAAAACTCTCCCTTCTCCTTCTGTCACCTGGACCCTCTCCTGGAAGCTCAAATGCAAGGTTCCAAGGCAGCCAGGGACGAGATGCCAGGCTGTCCTCTCCAACCCACCTCTTCCCACCCTGTGCAAAGCCCTCCCCGCAGGCCTCTGTGAAGACACCTGGTCAGAATGCCAGCATCCTGTGGGACTCAGGCTTAAAGGGTGACTGTCCGTCAGAATTAGCCTGTGCTGTGTAAATATCCTTCGTTTAAATTTTAACATTAGGTTGTAAGCATTTCACTGTGTTTTCAACAGCAGCATTTTCACTGTGACTGAACCAGGCCTGTGGCACCATCATTTGGGCAGAACAGGGCTGAGGAATCAAACCACTGGTTTGCTTTAATAGATTTCCCTGGTTGATGCTCAGTTGACCTTGTTCTTCCATTATGTCTTTAGTTGTGGAACTCTTGAAGACTTTTCCCCTCTTTACAGTAAGCCAAAAGCCTCTGTTTCACTGAAGCACCCCATTTCCTCTGGAAATAGTTGCCCAGTGTCTCTAAGACTTGAATGCCGGATGGGGAGTCCGGAGTTCGGGTTAAATAGTGACAGAAAAGTGCTGGGGGAGGCGTGATCTTACTAACTAGTCTGCTGATCTTTGTGCCAAGGCTTGGGTGAACTAGCCAACCCCGGGGTAATCAAGCTAGAAACAACCCAAGAGATCATTTAATCTTTCAAATCCAAAATGGCAGCCCCTGGGAGATGCTCTGCTGTGAAGCATCCCAGTCCCACCTCAGACCTGCAGTCAGAACCTGCATTTTTAATGAGATCGCCAGGTGATCTGTGCATGCAAAAGTTGGAAAAGTACTGTTGTGACCCTCAACAGTTGAGTGCAGAATGGCTGTCGAATATCTTGTGCAGAGCTAAATAGTAATGATCAAATTTGTGGACGCTAAGGGTCATCTTCTGTCGTTAATAGCATGGCATTATTACTTCAACCTGTGATCATGATAGCTTTTTTCATAGTACTGTTTTCATATTGTGTATACTTATCACAAGGGACCATAATGTCTTCTCTACCTTCGCCAAGATTATGCTGTGTTTGCTGATGGACTGAGGGTGGGGGGAAGTGGAGGTCCAGCATCTATCCCTGTTAAACTTCTGCTGGTTTTATTTTGGCCACGTTGGGCTTCCACTAATTCCATGACCCCATGTATTCATGCCCCATACATGTGATGCCTTTTTATATTATATCTAAATTAGGATTAATAATATTGAACAAGGAAGCATTAAGCGCACAAGGTAGAAAACCCAAGTGTCTGCCCTCAGTTCACTATACTTTAGGTTACTCCTCTTGTTTTTCAAGATTACTTTTTGGGAAAGTACACTGCTTCCCCCTTTTCCCCAAGAGAATGCACCAGGGCCATCTTGAGCTTTCCATAGGAAATCAGCTCCTGAGGGGACCTCTAGGATAACCAGCAGAAAGTAACCCAGTAACTGTGACAGAGGGAGAACTGAGGGTCTGTAGTAGGATGGAGGCCAAAAGAAGGTACGATTCAAGGAAGAGAGAAAGGTCAGTTTTGACAGAAGCTCCTGCAAGGTCAAGTAAACTGAAGGAATTGCAGGTTGGGTTGGGTAACATGGAAGCTGATGCCCTTGAAAAGGGCATTTTTCGTGACTTACGGGAACCGAATCCCAGTTGAAGTTGAGCGAAGAGCAGATGTGAGGCAAGGAACTGGAAAGATAGTGAATGAAATTCTTATATACATCCTCGACATAGGAACAGCTTATTGAAAAAAAAAAAAAGAGAGAAATGATCGCATTAAATGTATACATCTATTGAAAGAGGTAGCCTGATTTCAGAAACAAACAATGGTACTGAAACCAAGAAAATACAGTATTATCAATCCCAGCGGGAATGCTACCGAGATAATTTAAGTCTGTGTACTTTTGATTTGAGTGTTTACTCTAGTTGTTAAATGTATTTGTCTACGGTTGGTCTCCAAGGTAGGAGATATCTCAAATGATTTCTTTGTGTGTAAGATGTTCGTGTAGGAATGTACTGGAATAAAAGGAGCTGTAATCTGGTGAATCCAGCCACTGTGGGGTGATTGTACTGTTGTTCAGTTGCAGGTGGTGACTTGAATGCCAAATGATTTGATCAGGGACATGGAACACTTGGGAGGACAGTCCTTGATTGAAGCTACTACTAGGCACATGAAGAACTAGGGCAAAATGAAAATAGGGGCCCTCTTTTAAATCATGAAAACTTTGAGGACAGTTTCAACAGAGCATTAAACCAAGAGTGAAGGCGCTGGTTTCACACCCTTGAAGTGGCTGCAGGCACATTCCTCAACAGGGAGCCAAAGTTTTAAAGCAGAAGCAAGTGAAATCTCTACAAGAGAGCATAGGCAGAAGAAAGAGGAAGAAGTAATGAAGACCTTGAAGGGTTTGTAGAAAAGTTGATGGTTTTTGGAAATGTTTGGCTGCTTAGGGAAATGTTGAATTAACTGATGTTTTTCGGTATTTAAACAAATGATATAAACATTATACACATTATACATGATATAAGCAAAATATAATATGACTGCATTTTAATTCAACAGGCTGTCAATATTCAACTTAAAAGCATACTTGCTTTTTTGACTTTCCTTCAAGTTAGTTCACTCCTGTAAGGCTCTGGAAGGAGGGGGGAAGGGTAGTGCCTTTCCAGGGCAGTGGGAATGATATGAAATTTTCAAAATACTTGTTTGAGGAGCTTTTGTGTTTTGCCTAAATGCAGTAATGTTTTCAACAGGTAGAGTATTTAAATGGTTGCCCCTGGCAGCAAAAGAGAAAAATACTTCCTGATGAATGAGTTACAGTTTTTGGCTCTGCATCTCAACTTTTATGCTGAATGAAACCCACAGTGTCATGGAATATAAGCATTAAACAAGCCTTTGTGGGAGGAGTGGGGGGATCCTGATGAGGTGCTGTTTTCTGCTGACAATATTTGTGGCTAGCTGGTTCATTCCGCTTATTCATCTTACAGTGAAAACCTCTGTCTTTGTCAAGGGCACCTTGAATCCATTGCTATGGAAATGGAACTCAGCAAAACCCTGTGAAGGTCTTTGGGTCACCACCCCCTCTGGTTTTTCTGAGATTAAACTTCTCTTCATCTTCCCACATGAGACAAAAAAAAAAAAGTCAACTGTGTTAAATGTCAAACTCCTGGGAGTTTGGTTTGACTTTCCCTCACTGATTACGTGGGATCTTTCTCTCTCTCTCCTTCTCCCCACTCCTCCCCCTTTTTTCCCCCACTGTGCTGGAAAGGGCCTTGGAATCTCTAGAATATCTTAAAGCTTTTCTTTTACTAACAGCCATCAATGATTAAATTGGTTTAGTCCAAAAACCAAGTATTTGCTTTTGAGGGAGGAGGAGCTGTGGGCGGGGAGCCTTTCCCTCCCTGGTGCCTGGCTGCTGCCTTGAGCTGAAAGGGCTCCAAGCCTAGGGAGGACCCCAAGTTGTCTTCATTTAAAAGCACTCCCAAGTGTTAGATTTTTGAGAAATAAAATAACTCACTGGTAACTTTTGAGTAAGTCTCATTGGAAACGAAAGCCCTGTTTAACACGAAGCAAGCAGGCCTTGTGCATATTTCAATGTTAGCCTTGATCGTATATTATTTAAACATTCTGGGAATGATAGTATTTGACATACAAAGCAAGTTCACTTACTAGTGATCAAAATGATTTTTAGTTTATGACAAATGACTTGAAATAGAGTTGCTTTAAATGGTGTGTTCCTGTTACCGTAACATAGTTGCAGTTTTCTCCCTGGAAAGGACCAGAAGAGGAAGGAAACGTTGCTGCAAGAAGCCTCTGTCAATTGCTGGTCAGTCAGAAGCAAAAGTGGGAAAACGGTTTCCTTTATGCTTATTTCTCATGTACACGTAATTCATAATATATAGGTAGGTTTCTGTTGTTTTCTAGAAAAAAAAAAAATTGAGGTAAGATGCATTTTGCCACAACTTGTAAGCAGCCTCCTGAACAAATTTTCGGAACTGGGGATGTGCCGCTGTAAGTACTTTCAACTTAACCCCTCCTCAGTCTTTCCCCCTGCCTTTCATCTATGCCCACAGTCCTCCGCATTTATGAATGTGTCCCTCAGCCCCGATGTGAGCTCCAAAGATCAGCTCCCAATGTAAGAAATCACATGATAACTCTATGAGGGTGATTTTCTTCCCTTGGAGGGAGGAGATAAAGATGTCATGAAAGTTTGCATTAGGTTCCTCAAGACATCTTCCCTTCTGGCCCAGGCAACCTGGGTGACATTAAGAGCTCATTTTGCACTCAGTGCCCCCGAGCTGCACCAGCCACCACCCCACCCCCCGCCAGTCAGGTCACTTGAGACTGCACCTGAGCAGGACATTAACTCTTGGCTTGGACAGGGCCCTTCTCACTTCACCTTCACAACCCTCTGGGATCAGAAGGTCAGGGGCCTCCTGGCTGCCTTTGTCCAGGGATGAACTAGATTCCTGGAAGGAAGGGAAGGGGGGAGGAGACCAACAGTCCCTTATGCCATCAGCTACCGATTCACAACTCTTTAATCAGAGCTCTTTCCCTTCCTGGGTTCTTGACCTTTTGGTATCAATGGGCCCCTTTGGCAAAGCTCACAGACCCATTCTTAGCATGTTTTTAAGTGTATAAAAAATATGTTACAAAAAAACCCTAATATATTGAAATACATTGCTGCCCCTGCATGGCTAACTCTTCGTTTTTTGTATAACTGTTATTAATACACTGGGGAGTAGGCAAGAGTCAAGGAAGCGCTCCACCATAGGCGTAGATCAGAAGCCAAGCCAACCTCTGAGGGTTCTCTGGCTTGTGAGAACTGTTGTATGAAGCATCATTTGTTTCTCTCCTACTCCTCTTGAGAGCCAGAAGCTCTGAGGGGTGACTCCCAAAGAAACAAAAGAAGAAGGAAAGAAGAAAGAAAAGAAAAAAGAAAAGAGAAGAGAAGTAAAAGAAGAAAGAGAAAGAAGGAAAGAGGAAGGGAGGGAAGGATGGAAAGAAAGGAGGGAGGCAGGGAGGGAGGGAGGGAGGGAGGGAGGGAGGGAGGGAGGGAGGGAGGAAGTCACTTTATATTTCTATTTGGTTCTCTTATCCAAAAGGATAAAAGAGTTACCAAATTGCTTCTCTTTGCCTTTCTGTACTTTGAATGGAGAAGAGTTTTTCTTACTTCATTTTCCAAATAGTGGGAGATAATGGTGGACAAATTTACCTGATAGCCCATTAAGGTAAAATTTCAGAATCACAATAATTTAGAAAAAAAGGGCTCTTAAAAATACTCTTTTAACAGTTGAAGAAATAGAGGCTCTGAGAGGTTGGTTTGCCTGAAGACATATAGTTAGCGGTAGAACCAGGAGAAGAGTCTAGATTTAGGCTCCTGGTTCTGTGCAATTGGTAGTAATCCAGAAGTGAGAGAACATTCCTTCATGCGTTTATCTACTCTTCCATTCAGGCTTTATATTGGGCATTCACCTGAGCCAGATGCTAACGTAGGGCAAGTAGAATATGGTCCTGCCCCGAAGTAATTCACAGACTGATCAGAGTTGTTTTTAGTTTTCAGAGATGAATACCAAGGGGAGAAAAATGGGAGGGGGCGGGGAGCTGGTATAAATGCGAAGTGTGGAAGGGGCCTGCTGATTAAGGGCAGGACGAAAGAACATTTATATTAGCCTGGGGTTCAGGAAGGACCAGGGCTTAGCCTGAAGGGTGAGTGGGGCATGCAAGGTTACATGAAATGTGCAAAGGGAAGGAAATTGAAATTGATTTGAAGACCGGCAAAATCCTGAAAGGATTTTAGACCTGCCATTGCCCGAGTACACACCCTCATCCGTGGGCCTGGCTTATCCCTAACTGCCTATCTTGTTCTAGACTCTCCTTGAATATGGTTTGAAATATTGCTGCATTTGAAATATTATGCTTCCTAGAATCTGTGAGTAGATGCTTCTCTTTCCCTTCTGATTGTGAGAGCCCGGGGGCTAGGAACAGCCCAGCTCATTCACCCTGGTGTCTCAGGGAGGTGCCTGGCTTTGGTGCTTTGCACTGAAGAGATTCTCACTGGAAGTTTATTGAACTTAATCAGACATTCTCGTCTGCTTTTTTGGACTCATGTGGATACATTACTGAGTATGAATTCATGTTACCTTCCTAAAATTCAAGTCATTAGAATACTTTAATACTATTAACTCAGAATATTAGGTTATTAGAATACCTTGATGTTATTATCCTGGAATAGCGTCAAATGCTCCCAGGGTTTTTCTCTGAATAACGCCATCTGTAGTTATTAGAGGTGCTGGGTTTTTATTGTTCACCCTGGTGACTACCGTGCTTCAAAGAGAGTGCTGGCCAACCGGGTAGTTTCTTTCTAATACAAGCGTTCTCTAATGAATTTACAGATGTTTAGTTGGGTAAATGGGCAAGATTAGGGAAGTGAGAGGTGGGTAAATGGAGAACAAAATGAATTCGAATGCCTTCTTAAAAATCACAAATTTCTCAATTCAGAAATTTACGTTCCTTTCTTTCCAAATTTCTCCAAGATTGAATAAGTGGCTTTGATTGTTTTTCAAAATAAAACCTCCTGACAGCAGAAGCCACTTTGATTACTCAACCCTATAAAGTAGTCATCATTTTTAATTCTATTCTGGGGAATAAAATGATCTGACAAGATTGCCATAGATCCCTTAGGTAAGAATTGCAAATCATTTTCTTTTCAGAATGTTGCATTGATTTTGAGTATGGCTTAGTATACCATGATACACTAACATTTTATAGAACTCAAAAAAGTGTTTTTTTTTCCAAAAATGGGGAAAAAAAAAACCTCATTAGAAAAACTCATGCTTCTTTTCCACGCAAATGCATTAAGGCCCTCAACCATTGACCCTGAATCATTTGAGAAATATTGATGAAAAAGTTGTTGCAATTGGCTTTAGAGCTATTCAACATTTTAGGTATTCCCATTTTAAGGCAGCAAAAATATTTTCTGCCGAGAAAAAAAAATCTAGAACCTCTAAAAATGAATTCCTGAACTATCTGGAAGTGTCTCAGATGAACACTTCGGCAATTATGCGTAGTAGCATTGTTGGCTGCCGGCTTTGTGGCCGTTGTTCACCTCCCATTAATAAGGGAATTTCCAGTAGATTAACATGGTCCTGAAATGCATTTAAGAAGGCCAAATGTACTCAGGCTGCGAAGAAAGGGGATTAAAACAAAAACTACTGGTGAATGAGAAGGAATTTATTTCATGCTCAGTGGAGTTTGGCCTCATGAAGCCTTTAGCTACTGCTGGAGAAATGATTCCATTGTCGGTTCTGAGCGAGGGAAAAACACAGATTAGTGTTACAGTAGGCACTAACCACAGGAAATAATATCTCTCAACAAAAATGGGTAGTCTGATTTACTAAGCGCACGGCCAGACAGGGGGAAAACTGTGCCACATATGTATCCTGATGAAGCCCGCATTCTGCCTTTGATCGTTATGCATAAAATCAAACGTTTGTTCTTGCTGGGTTCTTGATCCCAATGCCCTTTCTTACCCTTTCATTTCCTATCCCTCCTCCAACTTGAAGCTCCGGTAGTTTCCCTTTATTGAAATATTTCAGTGGTCTTTGAAATGATTCAACAACCTGAGGGGCTTTTTTAAAAAGAATATATATTTTTTTAAAGATTTTATTTATTTATGTGACAGAGAGACAGCCAGCGAGAGAGGGAACAGAGCAGGAGAGTGGGAGAGGAAGAAGCAGGCTCCCAGCAGAGGAGCCCGATGTGGGACTCGATCCCGGAACGCCGGGATCACGCCCTGAGCCGAAGGCAGACGCTTTAACGACTGCGCTACCCAGGCGCCCTAAAAAGAATATTTTTAACACTGCTTTTTCCGGTGTGCATTTCTGCGTTTCTTTCATCTTCTAGCAGATATGGTCCATATGCCACAGGGAAGTGTGATTATTCTATAACCTTGAAGTGAGAGTAAATGTATTGTGTGAGGAAGAATGTTTAGTAAATAGCTTTTTTTAAACACTGGCTTATCTGAGAAGAAAGATTCGGTCTTAGTGAAAGACAACCAGGATATTTTTATGACATTAGCTGTTTAAAGGTTTTTCTATTCAGCCATGCTAATGAAGGAATTTATTTTTCTTTTCTTTTCAAATATATTTAGGATATCAGCAGGGTAAGGAAATACAGAAGTTCTTTAAAGCCTGTCTAGTGCAAAGACCTACCAGGTGCTGATTAGTATAATTGAGATATTGTTCAACCAAATTATGTTAAGTTTATGTCATGAGCTTTGAGCTTCTTTTTCCCGGTGACTCAGGGCAGAGACTTCTGAGTACAGAGAGCAAGCGCCCTCACCACTCCCAGTTGCCCCCAGTAACTCAAGGCCATTGAGGTTCTCCAGAGTGGGAGGGACCCCTGGGCAGGAAGCGGGGCGTTCCCTTGATGGGGAGCAACTGGAGGGGGAGAGGAAAGAAGAAGTGGGAGCACTTGTTAGGTTACCATGTAAATTATTTGTTGAAAGAGAAATGCATTGCTAAATCAATTCCCATGACCTTGGTTTCTTTCTCTTGCTTGACTGATCTGTGCGAAGGGAATGGATAGAATTGGTTGTACTACAATCTAAATACATGCATGTGCTATGGAGCCAGAAAAACATCACTTCAGCTATGGGGATTAAACACCAAAGCTTGAAACCGTATTGTATTTTAAATAATTGGCTCATAAGATACATTCGAACCAGATTATTAATAATGTGTGGTCCTAAAAGATGGAGAAAATTAGTATTTACCTCAGTACCAAACAGAATAAATATCAGCTCCTCCTGCCATCTAAGTACCACTCCCCAAAATTACATGTCCCTTTAGGAACTAGATTGTATAGTAAATATAAGTGTTTAACTACCGGTTGATAAAAATAATCCTTTACAGAGCTGCATAATTACACATAATGATTCAACTGTTTTTTCTTTTTTTTTTTTAAAGATTTTATTTATTTATGTGACAGAGAGACAGCCAGCGAGAGAGGGAACACAGCAGGGGGAGTGGGAGAGGAAGAAGCAGGCTCCCAGCGGAGGAGCCTGATGTGGGACTCGATCCCGGATCGCCAGGATCACGCCCTGAGCCGAAGGCAGACGCTTTAACGACTGCGCTACCCAGGCGCCCCTCAACTGTTTTTTCATAAAGCCTTTTTAATTAAAAAAGAATTCCCTTTAAAGGAATATGATAAAAATAACCAACTTTAAGTTCAAAGTGAAAATATATATAATGTTACGTTAAATATTGTATGTGTCGTAAGTGTGTGCTGTGTTTCACAGTTAGGAATAATGCTTTAAAACACAAATACTCAATTACTGTTTTCCATTGAGAGGCTAAGGGTCATTCTGCTGGGATAGGACACTACGAATAGAGAGTTCTGTTTTATGTGGAAAGTCTCTGGAAGACTACCTAAATGTTGTTTTTTAAATAGATAGATGGTAAGTTGTTGTTGTTTTAAATGCAGTAGAATAGCATTACAAAAATAACCATTTTTATTTTGTAATTTCAATGATTAAAATATTTGTAATAGAAAAGATCATTGAAAACATGAGGCAGTACCTAAGAAATAAAAATTGAATGTGAATTCCTTCTTTAGTACTAAGATTACTTTGTGCTTTTTCAGATTTCATTGGAAAAAAAATATTGCAGAAGTACTATTGACTCTATGTTCTTTATAAAGAAAAGATTATCTTCTGTGATCTTGGAAGATCAAATTCGAGTCAATTAGAGAAACCCCACTTAGCTAAGACTCCCCCCTTCATTGCTCTCTCTCAGTCCACAAGGTCCATTTAGGTAGAATGCCTCTCCAGTGTCAAGTACACCACCGTTTCTGGATCTTTATGGAAACTTCACAGCTATTATCTTCTTTCACCAGGATAAAGCCAAAATTCTAAAGAACCTAAAGGAGTTATGCTTCTCGCAGTCATCCAAAAATTGTTTTCTGAATAGTTTGGACCAGCTGCTGAGAGATAAAAATCACTCAAGACAAAGGCAAAGATTAATACTGAATTGAAGATAATTTTGAAACCTAGGTTATTGTGTTCTAAAGTTTTATTCACCAATAAAAACAGGCAGTAATGAAAGAGGAGAGAGAGAGAAAAAAAATCCTAGAAAATTATAGGAAAGACCTTGTGAGTCCTAGCAGAGATAACTGCAACAAGGCGAGCAGAGAATGGATGTCTTTCTTTTAAGTGGAAGGTGTTTGAATTTCATTGGCAGATACATGCATTGGACTATTTGAAATTTGTCTTAAAACCTATTTTCCCAACTTTTTTTTATTTTAAAGATTTTTATTTATTTATTAAAGAGAGAGAGAGAGCACGAGTGGGGTGAGGGGTAGAAGGAGAGGGAGAAGCAGACTCTCCATGGAGCAGGGAGCCTGATGTGGGGCTCGAGATCCCAGGACCCTAAGATCATGACCTGAGCCAAAGTCAGACCTTAACTAACAGCCACCCAGGCACCTCCCATCAGCATTTTATTATGAAGATTTTCAATCAGAAAAGTGGAAAGAATTGCACAATGAACATCTCTCTTCCCACCTAGACCCTACAATGAACATTTAATTCTTTCTCTACCACCTCCGTATCCATGTTCCATCTCTATCCATCAACCCGCCTTACTTTTGGATGCATTTCAAAGTGAGTTTAGACATCAGTACACTTTGCTCCTAAACTTTTAAGCATTTATGTCAATATTTGTTTGTAATTCTTTTTTTGTTTCCAAGGTAGAATGCACATACAGTGAAGTACTCAAATCTACTCAAACTGTAGATTTGCGCCTTCTATGATTTTTCATAACAGCCTATGTCTGTGTGATCCAAACCTTTATCAAGATATAGAATGTGGGGCGCCTGGGTAGCACAGTGGTTAAGCGTCTGCCTTCGGCTCAGGGCGTGATCCCGCCGTTATGGGATCGAGCCCCACATCGGGCTCCTCCGCTATGAGCCTGCTTCTTCCTCTCCCACTCCCCCTGCTTGTGTTCCCTCTCTCGCTGGCTGTCTCTATCTCTGTTGAATAAATAAATAAAATCTTTAAAAAAAGAGAGAGATATAGAATGTAACATCACCCCAAAAAGTCCCTTCGTATCCCCTCACAGGCAATCCCCACCCCCTGCAACTCTTGCTCTGTGTGTTTCCTGGTAGATGAGTTTTGCTTGTCCTAGAGTTTTTGTAGAAATGAAACCACTGTTATGTGCTGCTTCTGTGTAAGGCTTCCTTCACTTAGCGCTTAGACTTAAAAGTATTTTTGATTCACCAGCAAAGTGAGATGAAGTAATCTCATTCTTTTGATTTCAAGTCACTGACCTGATTTGGTGAATCCTGACTTTCAGGGCTGTTTCCTGCCATTCTCAATCTTGCCAGCAACGCTCACATCAGCACCAATGCGACCTGTGGTGAGCAAGGGCCCGAGATGTCTTGCAAGCTCGTGGAGCACGTGCCCGGTCGCCCCGTGCGCAACGCCCAGTGCCGGATCTGTGATGCCAACAGCGCCAACCCCAAAGGCAAGTGTCACTCCTATTCAGAAGGACCCTTGGGAATTGATACATCTTGAAATGATGACTGAAGCCTTCTATTAGGAGTCCCGAACATTGTGTTCACCTTCCCTGCTCCTTATTGCCACTAGCCTTGCAGCTGGGAAGTCAAAAACTTGAAAGCAAGAGCTGAGAGGAACCCATGTGTGTTTTCTTTTCACAGAACGCCATCCAATATCAAATGCAATCGATGGGACCAATAACTGGTGGCAAAGTCCCAGTATTCAAAACGGGAGAGAATATCACTGGGTCACAATCACTCTGGACCTAAGACAGGTAAGTCAGGCGGAACCACTGAAGAATGTCTCTGGGTTGCTGAGTTGTACTCTTCTGATGACCTTCAGGAGAGTCTGGCTTGTTTCTGAACATGTTTCCATTCTGGTCGACTGTTTTCCCACCAGGTGAATTCAAGCGATGCAGGGAAGTAGTCCACGGTACCGTTTCTTGTCACATTTATCATTCCCAGGTATCTGTGAAGAGCTGAGTGACATTGTTTGCATGTGGTTTGATGTTCTGGGAAGCTGTGTCAGCAGGGCATGCTCAGCTGTTCAGGATTCTCTGTCAGGCTGTGTGTCACATGTCATCAGACACCCTGGGGGTTGGGGACCACACACGCAGTTCCTTTTGAGGTTATTGTCTTTCTGTTATCATTGTACAAAGTTATTACAGGAGGGTTGTATGTAGGTAATACGGCTAGGAAACAGAGGGATAGCGTTAAGCCTATTGGCCATGCTTCCGCCCTGTCATGGCGTCTATGAGGCTGAGAGGAAGCTGGAGTGGTCCAGTACTTCTGTGAGCAAGCCTTCAGTATGAGCGGGCAAAGGCAGGGTATAATTGGCCGCGGCCACACCTGTGTCCTCTTGCTTTGCTTCCAAACCACATAGGAGAATGGAGAGAAATACAATCTGGGTCCCACTGGTGCCAATATTTCTGGGAAAGGGAAGGAAAAGGAAAGAAATCTGAGTGGATAGAACGAAAAGAGAGGTGGCAGGTATTTTGGAGCTATTGTCAACATTTCTCATTTGAGTTCTCCAGAAAAGCCATTGCATGACATTCTTATTTATTCCGTTCAATTTCTCTTACATTAGAACTCATCAATATCATGCTAAATATAAGCTGAAAAAGACAAATAGTTGAAATCTGCCCTGTAGGATTGAAATAGGAATTGTGGAAATTTAATAGGGAATAATTAAAATTCTTTGAATAAGTGATAGTTTTAAAAACGTGCAGGGTTTTAAGTAGAAAACAAAGCAATACTGTGCACATTCACATACCAGGAACTTCTGATCTCTAATAATGACAGTAAACCAGGAAGCAAAACGTGAAGTTCAGGAGACTTTTTTCCCACCTTAAGGTTCATAGTATTTATTTAAGTAAAATAACACTTTCAATCGTTTTCAGCCATATGTCTTGACGCAATAGGTCATGTCTTCATATTTTTAAATTTCCCTAAAGAAAAAGAGAAAAGAACCCCCCTTTTAGCCTGTCCTTTGTTTTTATTCCAATGGTGAGAAAGTGTCTGCAGAAGACTTTGGTTTTCCCATCACTTTCTCTATTTCTATTTCTGTTTTTTTAAGGAAAAAAATATAGCCATTTCACCATCAGGAATGTGATATGATATGAGTTTAGAGCCAAACTACTAGCGGACAGTTTCCATGTAGATTTCAGATTCATGTTGAGCTATCATTTATCTCGCAGTGTGTCAAGTTTGACTTCTGAAGGGAACTCTTTTGCTTTAGGTTGAGTTGAGCCAGTTTGAGGAATTCCAGGGGCACATCAGTTTTAGGTCTTGAAGGCATATTTCAAAAATAGGCATGTATGCATAGTTATAGACCTTTTGGTAATTTTTAGCATTTTTAGATCAGCTTCCAAATTAAGATTACATAAACTAATTGGTACTCCAAAATGTCTTTACTTTTTATATGGTGTAAAATTTTTGTCATGCTTTCAGTTAAAAAAAAAAATACATTATGCTCGTATCCGAGCAAATCTCGCAGATTTGTTTATTTATTGAGCCTTTCTATTATGGACATTTTTTAATATGTAGAAAGCATATTCCAGTGGGCATACATAACCCACCCCCTAGATTAAGAGATTGTTAAGCATTTTGCAACGTTGGTTTTGTCTTCCCAAAGCGTTTCCAGGTGAATGGCAGTCATTGTGATATTGTACCAATACAGTATTTTTTGTATCTTCAAAAAATAAAAAGATCTGTCCTGAATAGGCACCACGCCATCAGCAGCCCCAACAAAATTAACAGCACTTTCCTAATAACTATTTCACCATCTGTATCGAATTTTCCCAATTTATCCACCGATGTCTTCTGTAGCTTTTTTTCTTTTTTAAACCAGGATCCATAAAAACCTGATTGTTAGACTTCTTAAATCTTTAAATTGCTCTCTATTTTTTTTCTTTTTTTAAGGATATTGACTTTTTAAATAGACTAGGCCAGTTGTCTTATAGACTATCCCATAATCTAGATTTGTTGGATTGTTTCACTGTGGTCTTGTTAACATGTTCTTTTATGCTCTCTATTTCCTATAACCTAAACTCAGCTCTAAAGACTTCATTCAATTCCAGTTAAATAATTTTGACCCAAACACATGATCTGTGATCCTGGCTCCTTCTGTTGCTCCCAAAGGCTGGTTGTCCCGCTAGTAAGGAGGCTAATGCATTAGGTATTGATGGTCAGTCTCTCCCTTGTAAAGTTATCTCGCCTTCCCCCCCACATTTCACCCTCATTTCCTGGGTCTTATTGACACTCAGATCTAGAGCATGGCTACGCCTGCTGATGACTCTTTTCCCTTGTCAGAATCTGTGTGTTTCCCCGTCAAGCCAGCCATTATCCAGCTACTTGTTAATTTCTAGATAATACACTCCATGAGGGCAGGGACCCCCAGCTGTATTCTGCCTCTTCCTCCTCTTCTTGTCTTTGACTTCCTGGCCTGTTAACATTCACTGGGGCTTGCTGTGTTCGTTCTTGCACACCCAGGCCTCGGCAGAGTTGAGGCTCTGACTAAATAATTACACTGTGAATCCAGGCTTTGTTCCCACATTCCCCTCCGCTTTTTTGTTCACAGCCTGGTTAAAAGATGATAATCAGCAAACAAGCCTTTCGACTGCTTTGTTTCACTTCCGTAAAAATGTAAATTCTATAGTATAGATTTCGAAAGTACAATTGTAGACAGACCTTAATATCGTCAGGAGTCATAGCAGCATCATATTAGAAATGTGGTCAAGTAACTTAATAAACATGTCAGCTCTCTGAGATTTTATGACCAAATCATCAGCTTCATTCTGTGTTGGCAAATACTAAAGACTTCTATCCCATTCTTGATTCTCTAGCTGATGACCCTGCTGAAATTATATCATTTTTTTAAAAGATTTTATTTCTTTATTTGCCAGAGAGAGAGACAGCCAGCGAGAGAGGGAACACAAGCAGGGGGAGTGGGAGAGGAAGAAGCAGGCTCATAGCGGAGGAGCCTGACGTGGGGCTCGATCCCATAACGCCGGGATCACGCCCTGAGCCGAAGGCAGACGCTTAACGACTGCACCACCCAGGCGCCCCTTTATCATTTGTAACCTCCATGTATCATGTTTGGTTACATGAAAGATATGAGAAAAAGTGGTGTTATCAGAAAGTCCATAAATGTTGTCTAGTTTGCAAAAGGATTTAACTACTCAGTGTTTGCTTTAGTAACACATTACCAGAGGAATGATTAGATTTATTTTTTACTTCTTTAAAATAATGCCTGCTATTCATCTGGCATTGAGTCACAGAATTGTTGAATTTATGCTGTTAGATATTTAGCAGTATCTTACCGTAAAAAACAATGCATGGGAATTAAATGAGAGTGGTACTTTCGTTTTAAGAAAAATAAAACCGAAGAGTCATCCTAACACATGTAAGGCTAGCACATTATGTGGGTAGTCTACACAACAAACTACTCACTGTCAAGTGAGTTAGGAGCTTGCTCCCTGGCACTACACCCCGGAAGTGAGTCAGGGGTCTTTTGTGACAACTTAAAATTGTAAAGAAATCATTTTGAATGAGGGATAGCATGCACATTTGCTGGATCGTAACTTTAATGATGGTCACCATTCTTTTAGGCCCTGCTAATTATATGAAAATATACTCCTTAGGATAGTTTCTCAATAGGGAAACCTAAGGATTTCCAGTGTGAGGCACAGGACTTTCAAAGTTAAGACACGAGGCAGAGGCAGAATCTTCAGTTATTAGAGAAATTTAAAAATCAAAACCACAGGGAAATACCACTTCACACCCATTAACATGACTATTACTAAAAAAGAGCAGGAAATAACAAAGGTTGGTAAGGGTGTGGAGAAATTGAAATCATTGCGCCTCGCTGGTGGGAATGTAAAATGGCACAGTGCTGTGGGAGACAGGATGGTGGTTCCTCAAGAAGTTCTTTTCCATGTGATCCGGCGATTCCACGTCTAGATATATACCCACCCTCCAAAGGAATGCAAGGAGATCGCTGCACACCCGTGTTCGGAGCGGCATTATTCACAGTAGGCAACACATGGAAGCAACCCCAGTGTCTGCCAGTAGTGAATGGATAAACAAGGATGGTACATAAATAGAATGGAAGATACTCCTGCCTTCAAAGGAAAGCAAATTCTGACAGCCGCAACAACATGGATGGACCTTGAAAACATGCTACGTGAAATAAACCAAACACAGGACAAATACTGTATGATTCCACTTACACGACGTACCTAGAATAGTCCTGTCTAAAGAGACAGAAAGTAGAACGCTGGTTGCCAGGGCTGAGGGGAGGAGAGAACAAAGAGTTCGTGCTCAATGGGTGCAGAACTTCAGGTTGGGAAGATGAAAAAGTTCTCGAGGCACATGGTGGTGATGCTTGCACAACAGTGCGAATGTACTTAATGCCACTGGACTGCACTTAGAATGACGACAATGGTCATTTTGGATGTTTCCGTACATTTCACCGCAATTTTTAAAAGTCGGCTACTGTGACATACATACTGATTTGTATCAGCCTGGGTCCATCCACTCAGGAAGACAGAAGCCACACCAGTTATTTAGAGGAATGGGTCAGCACGAGGCACAGGTTAAACGGTGGTGGAGAACCGGGAAGAGAGTACCAAGGGAACTCAGGGTTGCTGATGGCTGCGGGGGAACCTTGGGACGTACTGGGTTATTTGCACCCAGAAGCTTGGAGGAGGCTGCCTCATCTCCCTGCCTCCCTCCTCCAGCCTTTCAGCCTCCTGCTAGTGCCTCCACTCAAAGCCCCACAAAGCCCACTATAGAAAGGTGGATATGCAGTTGCCCCACAAGGCACAAAACTGTCTTCTCAGTAGGTGATCCCGTTGTCAGTGCGACCCTGTAAACACAGAGACTGGCCTGAAATCCTGGAACAGAATTGCGCTATACCGTGGTTGGCCAGATCCTAAATACGCTTATATTAAGTTTTTAGAACAACTTTGGAATGAAGATGCAAAACTTAGAATTTTCAAGGTGAAATCATGTTCTGCCTTCTGATAACATCGACAAACTAGGTATGTCCTTAGATCTGGGCCGAGAGACCCTCTAGGGTGACCCCTTGGTGCTGTGACTTTAAGAAGGACAGTGGTGGAGGAAAAGGGGGGCAGTTCTGTTTATTTATGGATGTATTTATTGTTACTTTTTGATGTGTGTAGTTGGGCCATATGCTTTCATAATTTATGAAGTGGAAGGCCATGGCGTGAAGAATGAAGGATTGCTCCTAGTCAAGCACCTGACAAATTCCACATGTTAAATAAACATGAACTCCCTCTTCTTCTGTCACATTTATAGTCCACGAATGACTTTGAAGTCCCAAAGATCTTTAGATATCACCGAGGGTAATGTTAACCAAGACCTTGATATAATCTAATTGGAGTTAGCCAGTAGGATTAGGTTAAGGGATGCAATTAAGTAGATGTTGAAAAATAAACTCATAAGTCCATAATTCTATTTTTTTTTTCCTGGCTAGGAAAGCAACATGGACTCATGGTAGAAAAATTAGAAGGTTCGGGTAAGGGTAAAGAGGCGGCAGCACTTACAATCCCTTCACTCCAAAGCAGCCATGAATAACATCAGCATATTGCTTTTACACTTTTGCATGCATTTCTGTATATTTAATAATGCTGCAAGAATGCTATCATGTATTACATATTTATTACGGGTGTTACATCGTCAAATCCTCATACTCACGCTATGAGTTTGGTCCTATTATTATCTCCTTTTGACAAATGACAAAACTGAGACTCAGGGAGTTCAGGTAACTCGCTCAAGGGTAGGACTCCCTGAGGTTCAAGAGCCGGGGCTCTGTCTGCCTCACTGGGAAATCCCACCCCTTCAGCTGAGATTTTTGATGTATATTGTAGTGTCCCGATATTTTATTTAACTTCGTAGCATGAGCATTTCCAAACGTAACTAAAACTCATATAATTTTTAAAGCTGTAATAATATTCTTCTACGTGGCTTACCCCTCACTTGCATCATTCATGCCTGACATCATAGTTGTTTTCTGTTACAGCTAATAACCGGAGCTTGCAATAAAAAGGGATTAACGTCATATGTATGTCAATGAAGTAATGCAGTGAATGCGTATCAGTTTCAAGGTTCATACTGCGAGTTTGTCGTTAGTTTTATTTTGATTTTCACATTAAAAAGGAACATTTATTGCCTGTATGTGTATAGGGATCTATACATATACTTCATGTATGAACATGTATATATAATGTGTATGTATAGGACTTATACAGTTGACCTTCGCACAACATGGGGCTTAGGGGTACTGATCACCTACGCAGTTGAAAATCTGTGTATAATTTTTGACCCCCCCCAAAACTCAACCAACAACCTGCTATTGACTGGAAGCCTTATCGATAAGATAGTCAATTGGCACATATTTTAATGTTATATGTATTATATACTGTATTCTTACAATCACATAAGCTAGAGAAAAAGAAAATGTTACTAAGAAAATGATAAGGAAGAGAAAATACATTTACAGCGTGTACTGTATCACAAAAAATCCACGTATAAGTGGACATGCAGGTCAAACCCATGTTACTCAAAGGTCAACTATGCAGTATACAGATTATATATAGTATGTATATATAATTATGCGTTATATATAATGTATATATATTATATATAAGTTATATATAATGTATGCATGTAATATATAGAATTTGATGTTATAGAATTTAAAATAATATAGAATTTAGTAAGATAGTGTAGAATTATATACAGTAGGTATGGAATCTATGTATGTGAACATACAATCTACATATTGTATATTCATATACAATGAACACATATAGAAGTCTATATATCTGTATCTATATCTATATACACAGACATATACCTAAGGACATAAGTATAGCTTATAGACTACACAGCATTTTTTCCCTCATCCATATGATTTTATCTGCTCTCCCCAACAATCCTGGAATACAGATGCTTTCTTTAGAGGCAAGCACATTGCAGCACAGGGCAGCTGAGTGGGTTGCCCAGGGTCGTGTGGCTCTATGCGCTGGAGCTGGGATTAGAAACCGGGACTTCGGGTTCCTTCCGTACTCTGCGGCACCTTCTCACCTCTCTTGTTCCTGGTCTGCTATCGCTGTTTTCCTCCGCGTTATGGGGAGACTGGCCGGATCTCTTACAATTTCCTCCTAATTTGGGATAGTGCACATTCTGCCTAACCACCCCCCCCCCCCGCAACCCGCCCCGTTCTCTTTGCTCACGTTGCTATTCCTCGCCGGGTCCTTTCCCTGGGTTGACTAATAGATTTGGGTGCTACCTACCATGTGCTTTTTGGCCAAGAAGCAGGAAAATGAATCCATGTTTTGTATTCTCCTTTGGAAATGTTGAAACCTGGGCAGTTTCACTGGGGGTGGTCAGGTTTGTGAGTAAAAATTGGTAACATTCCTTTAGAAGATAAAATATGTTTCATAAAAAAAGGAAATGTTTCCTATGGCACTGAAAATAAAGCTGCCTTTTGAAACAGTGCTTGATTTTCTGTGTAGGTTTAATTAGGAAGTAGCACTTTGTTGAGGGAACATAATCACAGAAGGGCCTTTGTTTTATTCAAACCTTGAGACAATAGCTGCTTGTTTACTGGGTTTTCTAAAACCTCATTAATTTGAATGTCTGTTTTTTTCCCCCTAAAATTTCTGAAAAATGGACCAGAACTAGATTGAGGTTTATTACTGTGTCATCCAAATAGAAAGTGTTTGCTAAGCACTTGACTGGGTAAGTAAGAAAAGAACAGACAGATTTCAAAGTCTAAGACGGAAAATCTTGGAAGATTTTTAAAACGAGAGCTGCATGTACATTGGAGCTTCTCATTACAAGTGAGTCTTGGCTATTCATTAAACGAGGTCAGGCAGAGACCCTTCTTGGAAACTGTGGTAGGAATTGCTGTTACCATATCCTTGAATGTATTCAAAATGATTCATTCGGTTTCAATTTTCTGTTACTTTATACTGGTCTCAATGAATTTCAGATATTAAGTTTTTCTTGAATTTGTTTGGCAATAAGAATAGATTGGAAGAAATCTTAAGCTCTTCATTGTGATTTGAAAGTAAGCCACACTAAATTCTTGTCCTTCAGACATTTTTATCTTTCTCGTCCTGTTCTCTGCAAAGCTGCTATTCTCATAGATATGTCTTTCTTTTGTTTTCACACTTTTTTTTTTAAAGATTTTATTTATTTATTTGACAGAGATAGAGACAGCCAGTGAGAGAGGGAACACAAGCAGGGAGAGTGGGAGAGGAAGAAGCAGGCTCATAGCAGAGGAGCCTGATGTGGGGCTTGATCCCATAACGCCGGGATCACGCCCTGAGCCGAAGGCAGACGCTTAACCGCTGTGCCACCCAGGCGCCCCTGTTTTCACACTTTTATCTCCTGCTGTTGTTTCACACACAACTACTCCAGTTATCTACTGCATATGTATCGTGTAAGAAATCGCAGCAAATCTCTATGACTTCAAACAATAGCATTCATTTTACACCTATCCCGGTTTAGTGGGCCGAAATTTCAGGAGGGGCTTGATTGAGTGGGGTGTATGCCTAAGGTTTCAGTCCATGGGGGTTGGAGGTGGGGCAGCTGGGGAAGGAAGTCTGGGCAGCGAGGGAGGGTGCTGGGCAGCTGGGGAAGGGGGCCAGGACTGCTGGGGAGGGGGGTACTGAGGCAGCTAGGAGGAGCATGCTGGGGCAGCTTGAGGGGGTGCTGGGGCAGCCAGGGGGGCTGGTCAGTCTCTTCCTTCATGCGCTCCCAAGACTTCTCTGGGTGGTCTTTCCACCTGGGCTTGTGTGGGCTTCCTCACAGCATGGGGGCCTTAAGGCAGAGTGCCTATGTGACAATTCACAGCTCCAACACAGGTGTTCCAGAGAAAGTGGCAGAAGTTATGTCCCCATGTAGACCTGGCCTCCAGAGTCATGCAGCATCACTTCCCTGTGCTCTGTGGGTCCAAGTCACTGAGGTCAGCAGAGATGCCAGTAGAGGAAATGGGAAACAACTGCAGCCTGTCGGTGGGGGAGGGCTGAACAATTGGATATCGGTTGTAAAACCATCACTGTCTCATCCTTCTGAAAATGGCTCTCTCTGAGGGCCTTCTACCAGCCTCCCACAGCTTATCCTGAGGTGCCACACCTTTATCTTTAGGAATTCTAAAGAGCTAGAGGGCCAAATGGGGATACAAATATCGTACCTTAAATCGTCCAATGTTCGTGACCAGTGAGCTGAGTAAATTCGAATAGCTGAGTCCAGGCTTTAAGAACTACGTGGAGTTTTGTTTCTTGACAAGACTTACTTTTAAGCTTTAAGTGATAAAGCTTACCACCAATAGTTTGCCAAACAGTCAAGCATAAACATTTTTCCAGTTAGCACAGTTCCGTTTTCAACCCCCTCCCCTTTTTCTGTTTTGAGTGGCAGGGTACTGTCCTTACCATGACAGTATATGTCTTACTCAGACTGGGCCTTGGGAAGGATTCTGGGAAATCAGCAAAGACAGTCTCAAGACCCTGTCAAAACATACTTTTCTTGTCCCCAACTGTTTTGGCTTCAAAATAAAGTTGTCGTGTGTATGTATGGAAAGAAAGGAAGGTCTGTTCTGAAATCATCATTTCTTCCTGTTATATTGAAGCTAAAAAAAGATGTTTTAATTCCTGAAGAAATATTTCTTTGAAAACTATAGTGCAGTTGGAATCCACTGTAGCTTTTTTTTTTTTTTTTTTGCTTTTTGCTTAACAGTCTGATCAAATTGCAACATCTTTACCTCTAGAAAGTTGTAACAAATAATAAAAAAGCAAAGTAGCTTAAGGTCTTCAATTGACCTTTTCTCTATGCAGAAATGTCTTTTATTTTGATATAAAAGCAGAGATTTTTTAAATACAGGAAAAACAGAAGAAAAAAAGTTTTATTTAAAAAAAAATTTTAAGTAGGCTCCACACCCATCGTGAAGCCCAATGTGTGGCGTGAACTCACAACCCTGAGATAAGACCTGAGCTGAGATCAAGAGTCAGACGGTCAACTAACTGAGCTACCCAGGAGCCCCATAAAAGAAAAAATTAAAAAAAAAAAAAACAAAAAACCACAACCATTTGTGATTCTAATTGCCAGGAATTACCTTTTGATCTATTCCATCATATCTGAGAACACTGCATATATTTAATAATTCATGCTCTCTGCTTTTTGGCTACCAGGGTCTCAGGATTCCTTGAATGAACAAGACAATGACGACATGGGGGAAAGCCCTTAGCCCAGGGAAGTGTGCAACAACCAGGAGCTTCCTTATATATGTTGGTTATTATCACGGCCGCTCCAATTGTTATGTAAGGCTGAGCCTGGCCCTCAGGCCTTCAGATCTAGTGGGGGAAATAGGCAAGTAAGCAGACCTCTTTGGTCCAGTGGTGTAAGTCGTGCAGGGGTTAAGGATGCTTGGAGAACACATAGGAAGGGCAGTTTAGGGAAATCAGGGAGGCAACCCAAAGGTAGGGAGTGAAGAGAGGGGGCAGGCAATGAGGAAAGGTACATAGCAGGGCAGCTAGGGAATGGCATGTTTATGGAGCTAAAAGAGTGCTTCCAGTCCTATAATAAATGTCTTCTTTCATTTTTCCTGTTGATTGAGATACAGTTTACACATCGTGAAATACACCCATCTTAAGGGTATAGTTGGGTGGGTTTTGACAAATATAGACACATGTGTAAGCCACAGCCTTATGGAGGTACAGACCAGATAGGGAATCTCCCTCTGTGCCTTTCCTGGCCAGCGCTCCTCCTGCCCCTCCCCCTCCCGCCACCCGAGGAACCACTGTTCTGAATGTTTCTCACGTGAAATTAGCTTGGCCTGTTATATAATATAGAAATGGGAGTAAACGGTGTGTCGTTTTGTGTCTGGCTTCTTTGAGCCTTGTAGCTGTGAGATTCATCCACTGTTGCTTGTATTAGGGTCTTGTTTGTTAATTTCTGGGTATTTTATTTCATGAATGTACCGACATTCATTTCTCCATCCTCTTGTTACGGTGTTTGGGTTATTTATTTTTTTTCTCAAGGAAGGACGATTTTATTTAATTTCTTGAGATGTGATGACAGATAACATTGTGTAAGTTTGAGATGCATGACTTGTTGGTTTGAGACATTTATGTATTGTAATATGATTACTATAGTAGCTTCGGCTAACATTTCTATCATGTCATGTAATTATCACATCTTTTTTGTGTTGACAACAATTAAGATCTAGTCTCTTAGCAGCTTGGAAATTTATTATACAATATTGTGGACTATAGTCACTGTGTTATGCATTAGATCCAAGAACTTATTTATTGACTAATTGCTATCATTTTTGACTGTTGTAAATAAAGCTGCCATGAACATTCTTACAAAAACCTTTTTTTGGACATATGTTTTTATTTCTCTAGGGTTGGAATTGCATAGCCAAAGGATATGTCAATATTTAACTTTATCAGACATTGACAAACCACTGTCCAGAAAGTGTCTCAAAGCAAAAAGCTCTTCTCCCCAGAATCACCGTCCTGTGCTGCCTGCTGTCCAATATTTTAGAACCACTCTTTTATATCTTTATATCTCTAATGGCAGAATAGTAGGTCACCATCTGGGGACATGAGAATTTATTCAACCTGTTCCCATTGTTGGACATGTGAGGCATTTCCAATTTTATAAAATCAGGCTGCAGCAAATATTTAAATATTTTTGTGACTGCAGTGCTGATTATTTTTTCATGTCGATTCCAGGAAATGGGATTCTTGGGTCAAAGAGCCTAACCATCTTTCAAATGTGATCTGTACTGCCTTATTTTTTCAAAAATATTGTTCCCTTTATAGACTCACTGACAGCGAATGGAAGTGTGTGTCTCAGAACCCCTCAGGAGCACAGAGATGAACATTTCCTTTCAATTTTTGTTCTCTGCTAATTGAACAGCAGAGCATCTCTTGTTTATTTAGTTATTTATTCATTTGTTCATGCGCTTATTCAGCTGTAACAGATACTGAGTGACTCACGTCACTGCTGGGCTGACTTCAGATGCTTAAGCAATGTTGATTTGTTCTTGTCTATTATCTTCACGTGGATAAATTATGTCATGATTATTAATCTCTACAGGAGCAGTCAAATTGTTTGTAACGTGGTGGTGACATTTTTGGATATTTGGATATCAGTGCAAGAAGCAGGACAGAATTTTCATATTGTAACACAAGAGAAAAAAATGAACTCTAAATATCATTATTTTTAGCGGTGCCAAGAATAACTACTGCACTTGAGGAAAATCACTAAAGATCTGATACGGGTACCTTACATCCATTTATAAAATTGAGTATTTTATAAAGTGTTCTCCCCCAAATATTATTTCACACTATGCTTACAAGGTGAGATGAGTGAAGAACATATTGGTTCAGATCCACATTCATTGCGAATAATGCAGTGGAAGGTAGAGAAAACATTCTCTGGATATGTCATTTTAAGCCTGAATTGTGCAAAACATCAAATTTAGCTTTATAATTCTCTAGACGGTAGGAAATTAAATGTTTATTAATTGGGTGCAGTGATTCTGGTAGGAAATTAAAAATTTATGGGTTGGGTGGGGAGATTTTGGAAGTCTCACTCTGTAAGTATGAGTCTTGGTGAGATGACAAAACTGTCACAGTGAGAAGGGTAGGAATTCTCTAGTGGCTGGGATGACAGTCTATGCCAGCACATTTCCTCTGACCTGGGAGCCCTGTGAAATGTTTTTGCAGATACTCGGAGGGCACTGACCTGCTCTGGCCTGCCCTTTATGCGCCATAAGGTACGGAAATGAAGGCTGGGAAAGCTGTGAGATCAAATTAAAACCTGCAGATTATTAGCTGGGGAGCCGCAGCTGTCCAAACCAAGACATCCTGAGAAGTTTGGTGAAGTCTTAAAACCACTCATTAGCCAACGGGGGTGGTGTAAGCTTTCTTTGAGTAACTGATAACTACGATAATAATGTGTTTGCTTGTTGCTGAAAAACTAATAGACTTGATTTTGTTGAGAAATTTTAGATTTACAGAAAAATTGAGTGGGAAGTCCCAGCGTTCCCACATACCCCCTCTAGCACAGCTTTTGATCAAATGTGTGCATTCATCATATTTTCAAAAGAAAATCATCAAGTGACTGATCTAGTAGAGTCAGTAGTTTCTGAGACCTCCCCCTCATATTTAGAAGGTGACTGAGAATTGTCTGTCCTATAATTTAACATTTTCTCTCTTCTCTAATATCTTATGGCATGTTATCAGAGCGTATTTTCCTTTGTTCTTCGTACGATAGAAGCACAAGAAAGCTAGAGAGATGACCATGTGGTAGGCCTCTGTTGAGATGGCCACCATGGAGGGTTATGTCTTGCTTTACACCGGAATGACCCAGGGGGGCCAGGCAGGCAGCGGCTGCCCAGAGGTCAGCACATGGTTTAGGAAGTAGCCCCAGGGAGGAAAGCATCCCACCTGAACTGTGGATCCCCAGACAAGGTATCACCCGGCCTCCTTTTCCTTTTCAAGCCCTAACGGTCTGGGGCTCAGGTTTTGTATTTAGTGAACTACCATCACGCCTTACCGGAGCTTCATGAGAACACGACAGAAATAGGGTTGTGGGAAAGGTAAGATTCCAGACATGCCCTCTGCGCTGTCTGCTTGACCTCCCCGTGGCTTCAGTGGTTTCTCCAGGGTTCCCTGACTGGAAGTATCACGCTCCCACTCACGTTCCATTTAGAAATCTCCATCTTCCACGAAAAGTTGAATCTTCATGCCATTTACTTTTCTCTCCCTATTTTCACATCTTTTTACTTCTTGAGGAAAACATACATACGATTGCCATTTTAACCATTTTTTAAGGGTACAGTTCAGTGGCATTAAGTACCTTCACACTGTTGTATGACCATCACCACTATTCATCTCTAGAACTTTGTCAAACTTTGTACACTAGGGGCGCCTGGGTGGCTCAGTCGTTAAGCGTCTGCCTTCGGCTCACGGCGTGATCCCGGCGTTATGGGATCGAGCCCCGCATCAGGCTCCTCCGCTGGGAGCCTGCTTCTTCCTCTCCCACTCCCCCTGCTTGTGTTCCCTCTCTCTCTGGCTGTCTTTCTCTCTGTCAAATAAATAAATAAAATCTTAAAACAAAAACAAAAACAAAAAAAAACACCTTTGTACCCTAACTCCCTATTCCTCCAGCCCTTCCCCAGCCCCAGTTAACCAGACCTCTAATTTCAGTCTCTGTGAATTTGACTACTTTAGGGTAACCCACGTGGGTGGAATAGTTATTTGTCCTTTGTGTCTGGCTTATTTCACTTAGTATCATGTCTGCAAGGTCCATCCATGTTGTAGAATGTATTAGAAGTTCATTCCTTTTTAAGGCTGAATAATATTCCATTATAGGGATATCCCAAAGTTTGTTTACCCATTTATCCATTGATGGATATTTGGGTTATTTCCATCTCTTGGGTGCTGTGACTAGTGATCCTGTAGACATGGATATACTGGTATCTGGTTGGGTCCCTGCTTTCAAGTTTTGTGGGCATATACTCAGAAGTGGAGTTGCTGGCTCAAAAGGGAATTCTATGATTAATTTTTTGAGGATCCACCAAACCATCTTCCATAATGGCTGTACCATTGTACATTCCACCACATATTTTTAAGTAAGCAAAAGGCTTCCTACATAAGGCACTTATTTAGATATTCTTTTTTTAAAAACAGCTTTAAGTGTGATGACTTAAATGTGACAAACGTCAGTTCGATGCCTGACAAGTGATAGATGCTCAATGAAGTTAGCTGTATCTAAAGAAAAAGGAGAATCTTTAAATAGGACAGAGGCCAACTTTCCACATAAAAAATGCTTTCTAATCTCTCTAGTGCTAAAACTATAAATGATTCGGCTACATTTCGTGACCAAAGGAAAGAAACACATAATTATTGTTTCTAGAAGTTGTAAATGTATAACAAATCGGTTAATGTTTAATGCAGTTAGTCAAGTGCAGGTTTGCACAGCTTTTCTGGATGGTATCGCCAGCTGGATTTTTGAAGCTTGAGGATTAGGGGCTCCTTTTACTTTCATAGAGTGAGATAAGGGGGAGAAGAAGGGATATGAAGCTACAGGCCCCTAACCATCGTTAGAGTGGCTGGGGTATCATGGGCCAACAGGAGTTCTAGCAGATGAAGTAAAAAGAAGTTGAGTCGAGAAGTTGAGAAGTTGAGAGCTCTGCTTGGCCACTTTGTGTTTTCTTCCTCACTCACAGTTGACCTTTTAGAAAACTCTTTAAGACCCTCTTGACCTTTTCTCTGCTTAGGTCTTGGTCTTCACTATGTCAACATCGCCATCTTTCCCAATTTCCTGGCACCCACATCCAATTGCGTGATCTTTTCATCCCTACTGACCCCACAGCTCCCTAGTTTAAGGTCCTCTAAACATCTAAAAGTTTGAACATGGTGCATGGACCCACGCCCTGCCCAGTCTCCCTCCCACTGTCTACACTCAAGCCAGCCTGGCCTTCTGCCATATCTATATGCTCTGTGCTCTGGCCTTGCGGGATCTTCGCTCCCCGTCCCTCGGTGCCTTCTCTCCCTTTACCTAAACATCTCTTCCTCAGTCCTCTTCTCTTTCCAGAGAAGCCTTCTGCAACCATCTCAGCTTTTCCAGACTAGGCTGGCCTCCCCCACTACACCCAGACACCTTTAGTCTTCCTGGGAACTTGGTCAATCACTGTCTTTTCCATTAGGGCATCCGGCCCATGCTGTGTCCTCCACTTCGCTGCTGTATTGGTTGCACCTGCCACCGTCCCTGTTACAAAGCAGATGCTCAAACAATGTTTACTGAATGAACCTTAAGTGAAAAATTGTTAGAGAACATGCCTTGTTCCCTTCCTCATGTGTCCTTATGGGGTGCAGCTCCAGGAGTAACATCTCTGCTTCTCTGCCCATCCCTCCTCCTCCCCAGGAAAGGAGCAGTCATTTTCCTAGCTGGCTGAAGAGCTGACCCCCTGAGCTCCCTGGAGTCACATCTTTGTTCTTCTTTCACTGAGCAGATTGTTGTCAGGACACAGGTTCCTGACCCACAGGCCAAGGTCACTGAGCAGGTGTGCACACGTCTGCTCAGCCTGTGACACAGAGGCCGTATGTCACACATCGAAGCCACGACTTCCATTTTTCCTTTTTTCTGGAGTATTGCTCACTTCTTTCTTCAGTCTCTGTGACAGATTTCTGAGTCTACTTCCACAGTTAGTAGGGGAAGAAAGGAAAGTTATTTATTGTCACCTCTGCTCCAACCTGACAAAGGGAAGGCTGCATTTTGGGGAGATGCCTAATATAATTTCAAAGGCTAAGATATTCGTAGGTGAAACACTGGTGGAGGCTAGGCGTCAGGGGATAGGAAAGGTGCCTTTCGTATTTCTTAGATCCGAGAATGGTCTCTAAAAACATTTCACAAGCTGACTTATACTAGGGGTGCTGGGCTGTCACGTGACGCTTACAGGATGGGGAAGAAAGGTGGCGATGCCTCCAAAGGGCATTGGGTGACGTGTCTGCTGGTGCTTTCAACGTGGTTCCAACTTATCTTCCATAAAACTCAGCAAACTCATTCCAGAGTGCTCGCGAGATCGAGCTCTGGTAACAGTTATGTGGAGACATACATGGGACAGGAATGAAAACCAACCCCTTCCTTTTCAGTTTTGACTTCTTAAGTGGTTTGACACTTTCCCTTTGAAATACTGCTAGTCATCCTTAAATGGAAACTGTGGCATGTGGCCCATGGGACAGCTTACTGATGGGTCCTTTTTAAAATAGCTTTTCTAGTTGACGAAAAACAGAACTGCCTCTGACAGATGTTTTGAATATCCTTTTCCCATCTTCAGATGGCTGGTTATGGGTGACTGTTTACTGTTAAGCCAGGCTCGTGCGGCTGTGCCCTCCTTTTATCGGTGATCATCTTTACACTTTTGCTTCTCCTCAGTGTCTACTTGAAGTTTCTGAGCTTGCTTCCAAAGTGGCCATTCCTGATTTTCTGAGACGTGAATCTTAAAAAATTTAAGGAAAGAAACTGACTCGATCTAAATTGTCACTACTGGTAGCCAGTTCTTCCTCTCCCCAATAAAAAGACAAAAAGAAAAGAAGGGGGGGAGATTAGATTTTGACATGTTTATTTTGCACTTCTAATGACAGCACCGAGTTTAAAGAAAAACAAATCTAGTTTTATTCCAGAGTTCTCTTCTCATTCACAAAGCTGTTTCCTTCTGTCTGTTAATTTTGTATCCCTGGTTCCTAAAATGAGGATACAACAGTAAAACGGCCAACTAAAATATGGTAGAAATGGCATTTTGCGGTCATTGTCTATATAAATAGAGGCCTACCTAAAATGTGTATCAGATGTCTCCTGTGTGCCAAGGAATCTTCTTATGCCCCAAACTTGGCTTGTTACCTCACAAGAGTATCAACTGCCTGCATGTTTGAGTGATGGATACTCTAAAATCAGAAGTGACTCGTGTCTGTGTAGTAATTGGCCTTCTAGTAAATAATAACTTCCATAATCTTGAGTAATAAATATTAATTCAAATGATCATTTTGAATTTTATTGTCTAATAATGTCATAAGAAATAAAGCTTTGAAGCACAAATTCACTACTTTTATGGGGATAATTAAGAAATATTACTTATCAAATATACTTAACTCTTTGTAAATGTAATTTGACACATAACCTAAAACTCTTTTGTCTGAGTAAAGCTCTTTTCCATCACGTAAGAGAGAAAATATTCTTCTGTTCACCGTTGAGTGACTCACAGAGGCCGTAAGTGCTTGTACCTAGAATTTCCAGAAGGGGTCCCATGTGGTGTGGGTCCCCTGCAGATGACACGCCGAGGTCCAGCAGAGAGGAGCCGAGCTTTCTGCAGAGAGCAGAGACTTGACATCTCCATGGACGTTGGAAATTAACCTCCACTGTTGGAGAATTAGATGATCTGTATTTTTCAGATGCCTGTGCGTGAGGTGGGTATAATGTATTTAAGACAGCAGCCCGCACGGAAATTCCTGTCTGGATTCCTCTGTAGAAAGTGGTGTTTGGTGTACGTCTACCTTTTTATGTGACACTGTTTATGTGCATTCCAGCGATCATTAACAAAGGCCACTTGGTGGAAAACCATGATGAAGGTGGATTTTGAAACGGCTGTATCAGCTGCAGGTCTGGCAAGACTGCAGTGACTCTGAGTCTAGTGAAAACTGCATCAGCAGCTTGTGCTCAGCCAACCTTGCATGGAGAGAAAAGGCGGTTCAGTCAACCATGCACACACACACACACACACACACACACACACAGCAACAGAAATATCATGGATTTCATCTGGGCAAACGTTTAAGATTCTATATACTAACATAGAGTCCCTCACTTCTTTTGTTATGTGCTCAGACCTACTTATCAATGCACAGTTGGTGAATCACAGCTTGCGTTAATTTGCTAGGCCTGCCATAGCAAATACCGAAGACTGGGCAGCTTAAACAACAGAAATGTATATATACTCAGAGTTCTGGAGGCTAGAAGTCCAAGGTCAACATGTTGGCAGTGTTGATTTCTTCTGGAACTTATCTTGTTGGCTTGCAGATGACTTCTCACTGTGTCCCCACATGGTCACCCTTAGGTCTGTGTGCATCCGTGTCTGAATCTTCTTCTGAAGTCCCCGGTCATATTAGATTCGGGCTCACCTGCATGGCCTCATTTAACTTGAACTACCTCTTGACCCTGTCTGCAGATAGAGTCACATTCTGAGGTAGAAGGGGTTAGGACTTCGGCATATGAATTTTGGGGAGACACAATTCAGTCCACAATGTGGCTTAAGTAAGGACAAACTATGTTTAGATGCTTCATATGTTCCTCTTCCTCTTTCGTAGATTTACAGCTCCTAGTCCCTTTCTTGGTTTGTTTTTTAGTCTCTTTTAATTTGGTGACCTTGAGGGCTATTGAGAGATTGTGAGAACAATGCCCAGCTTCACAGCCCAAGGTCTTGATCAAGATATGAGTTAAACATTTCCTTCCTTGAGGGATTGTCCTGAAGTTTCTCCCCTATGGTTGTCCTCCCATTTGGTGTTATTTTCTTATAGATGGCTAAACTCTCAGTATGAAAGCTGACAACAGTTTGAGGAAAATACAAGAACATGGTATTGCAATAATGGAAAAACTGGGTTAGTACCCACCAGTTGCCCCAGCCTGGAACTTGGCCCTTCCTTTTCCTTGCCATCTCTACCAGTGTGGCATAGTGATTGAGGACAGACTGCTGGGCTCAAAGCCCTATAGCATGCATTTTAGTACCTGTGAGATCCTGGGATTACATAACCTTTCCATGGCTCAATTTTCTCATCTGTAAAGTGGCAGAAAAAACAATATGTACCTTCATAAGAAGAATTTAGTGGTAGAATTAGAAAAGCCAACAAATCTAATGAAGCATTAATAGTTCTAATAAAGCACTTGGCATTGTCCCTGGCCACAGTAAGTGCTCCATAAGCATTAGCTGTTACTCATTTTTTGTTTCTTACACACCCTCCTATTGCCACCCCTCTGCTCATCACAGGCTCTCGCCGTAGAAAGTCCAGAGTTGGCTGGAACAGCTGCCACTGCTTTTGTTTAGATATGAATCCAGTGTTCAAGTGAACATAGCAGTCTTTTATTTTGGTGTCACAAAAAGGAAGTTCAGCGACCTTAGGTGTATGTGGACATGGGGGCCAGCGCTCTTATTGGGACCTGCCACTCAGTAGTTTGTCTCTTAATTTCTCTATACATCAGCTTCTAAATATATAAAATGGGCACAATAATCATTTGGAACTCAAGGAGTTGTTTGGGATTAAATGAAATGATATACGTAAAGTTCTTAACATGCATGAAGTCATCCTATTAGTTCTTTCCATTTCAAATGTGAAACTGGAAAACAAGGTGCATGCATTCCATTTCAGCCGTCCTTGTGAATTTCCTTCCACCCCTCTAATGGGCTGCCCCATTGCGCTGTCTCACTGGGCACCTCCATTTTCTAAAAAGATATATTTATGTATTTGAGAGAGAGAGCAAGAGAGCACACAAGTGGGTGGAGGGGTAGAGGGAGAGAGAGAGAATCTCAAGCAGACTCCCTGCTGATCTTGGACCTCCACGTGGGGCTCAATCCCACGACCCTGAGATCATGACCAGAGCTGAAATCGAGAGTCAGATGCATAACCAACTGAGCCACCCAGGTGCCCCTGGGCACCTCCATGTTTTAGAGTCTGGTTTAACATATTCACCAAGAGTGAATGATCAAGGTTCCATGATCATGGAATTCTACTTCTATGATGAAAATATTTCTAAAGCAATTGGACAAGCAATGAGCAAAGATGAGGATATTCTCTCTTCAGTTAGTTTGGGCATCGCTATGAAAGCCAGTGGAAAACTATGAAGGTTGGAGTCTGTCAACATGCCCCCTGGACAGCCCTGGATCTTTGCAAAGGCGGAAGTATCGCACCACCAAGCTGTATAACAAACTCTGTGTGTACTTCAGGGTCAGTCCTAGAAGAGACAGTAAGATTAACTGCCAAGTACTTCTCACAAGTGTTCAGTATTTCAGTAACATTAAAATTTGGTAAATCAGGGAAACATGTAAATTAAGAAATCTATGAATTGTAAAATTGGGGGACAAGGTTCTTTAAAATAAACACTGAAAAATAAAATTCATGTAACTATGTTCATGGGAGAATTTTCTGGAGATGTTTATGCCAGGACAAAATAGTCTTTGTGTTATTTAAATTTTTTTTAAAAGATTTTATTTATTTATTTGACAGAAAGACAGCCAGCGAGAGAGGGAACACAAGCAGGGGGAGTGGGAGAGGAAGAAGCAGGCTCCCAGCGGAAGAGCCCGATGTGGGGCTCGATCCCAGAACGCCAGGATCACGCCCTGAGCTGAAGGCAGACGCTTAACGACTGAGCCACTCAGGCGCCCCTATTTTAATTTTTTGAAAAGGTTTTATTTATTTATCTGACAGAGAGCAAGCACAAGCAGGGGGAACCTCAGGCAGAGGGAGAAGCAGACTCCCAGCTGAGCAGGGAGCCCAATGCAGGGCTCTATCCCAGCTCCCCAGGATCATGACTCGAGGCAAAGGCAAACGCTAAACTGACTGAGCCACCCAGGTGCCCTGCATTATTTTAATTTTTAAAAGTGGTTTTAATGGACAAGAATGGTTCTGGATTTTTAAACATGGTCTGTTCAGTTCTACGTCGGCAGGTACACGGTTGCTCATTTTCCTCATTACTGAAACCTGAGGACACTGTTTTACTTCTAATGTGCTTTAGAAACAGTGGTTGCATTTTAAAGGAATATAGCACATGAATCTGGGTTGTCCAAATATCAGACACACCTCTATCGCTTGCAGACTAAGTTTGGTTGGAGGCTGTTTCTTGTAGGTGAATAGAGTTATGATAATGAAATATAGTTGTCTCTCCCAGAGAATGATTCCGTAGGTGAATGTAAAATTATTTGGCTTATGGTGGGTTAACATTAAGGTACTCTTGTGTCCCTGGAATTGGAGAGGGCTAAGATGGGAGAAGCTAACAACAAAGACAACACAAACAAAAAACCCAGAAGCAATAAGACTCAGAATAAGTGAATAATAACTTCCTTCCCAACACACACACACATATGTATACAGACACAGGCGGACATACAATAAACACATACATGTGTGCACACATCTATATACATATACTACATATGTATTTTAAAAATAAAATAATTGGGGGTGCCTGGGTAGCGCAGTCGTTACGCGTCTGCCTTCAGCTCAGGGCGTGATCCCGGCATTCGGGATCGAGTCCCACATCGGGCTTTTCCGCTGGGAGCCTGCTTCTTCCTCTCCCACTCCCCCTGCTTGTGTTCCCTCTCTCGCTGGCTGTCTCTCTGTCACATAAATAAATTTAAAAAATCTTAAAAAAAATTTGACTTTGGTTTAAAAAAAATCCCCTCTATTAATTTGGGTTATAGGAAATCTGGAGTAAATAGCAGTTCACATGGGAAAAGGCATTTTCTTGTATTGTTGTTGTTTGCAACCCTAAACCTAATCTAGATTTACTAACAGAAAAGTGAACGTTTGCTAAGGCTGAATTACTGAAATGAGAAACATAGTATTTCTACTATGTTTTTCCCAATTCAGAAAAACATTTGAAGTGTTATATTCAGTTCATGGGAACTGCATTTTTAAGTTAGGTTGTGTTCAGAGCATCATGACAAGGCAATGAGGTCTTGTGAAATAATGAGTATTTTCAGATAAAGAGTTGAACCTGAGAACTTTGGGTTCTGGAGGTGATATATGATTGTTACATTTAAATGATAGACGGAGAGTTGCATGAAATGGAATCAGCATCTTTTCTGCAGCTCCAGAGAATGGAATTTACAAGGCACCTTGAGAATCAATTCAGGGAAAGATCCCCCTAACAGAGGAAATTTCCATAAAACAAAAGAACTATCTTAAGAGCAGACGAATTTCCTGTCACTGGAGTGTGCCAAGAGGGGCTGGTTGGTGGAGAGATGATTCCTTCTTGGTGCTGAATTTGGGGCTGCATAGCGACAAGAGTCCCTTCCAAATCCAAGATTTACCTGGCTAGTCTCCTCATACCATTAGTACATCCCCTTTCCTCCTGTATGCCAGCTCTACACTTTCTTTTTATTTCTTTCTAAATGAATAGTTTTTCATCTTTCAGAACAGTGTTTAATGTTTACAGAGAAACGAGTGTAAAGTACAGTCTCATAGCCCCCTCACCCCTCGGCATCCTTTCCCCTTCTTATTCACATCTGCCATTAGTGTAGAGCGTTTGTTTGAGTGGATGAGGCCATGTGGATATATTGTTACTAATTAAGTCCCTCATTTACATTGTTTCTCTCTTTGTGTTGCACAGTCTATGGGTTTTAACAAACATATAATGACAGGTGTCCTCAATTACATATCGTATAGAATAACTTCACCGCCCTAAGAATCCTCTGTGGTCCCCTATTCATCTCTCCTTCCCCCCACCCTTGGCAACGACTGATCTTTTTACTGTCTCTGTATTTTTACCCTATCCAGAATGCCGTATGTGTGGAATTATATAGTATGTAGCGTTTTCAGATTGGCTCTTTCGCTTAGCAACATGCATTTAAGGTTCTTCTGTATCTTTTTGTAGTGTGAGAGCTTATTTCTTTTTATCACTGAATGACATTTTAGTGTACAGAAGTATCACACTTTGTCCATCCATTCACCTTTGGAAATTTTCCATTCATTTAGGTAAATACCAAGGAGTGCGGTTGCTGGGTTGTATGGGAAGAATATGGTTAGCTTTTAAAGACACCGGCCAGCTGCATTCTAAAGAGGCTTTACCATTTTGCATTCCTGTCAGCAATTCATGGGAGTTCCTGTTCTTCCACATCCTTGTCAGCTCTCTGTATTGTTCGTACTTGGGATTGACGTCATTCAAATAGGCACACACATAGCGGACTGACTTTCGCCCCTCATATTCAGATGCCGTATTTCCAAATTACTGTAAGAAATACACTTAAGCTGCCATTGGTATAATGTGATATCACTATAATCATTCAGAATCCTGATGGAAAGACGCTGGAAACAGGAGAACGAGCACTTATGTTAATATTAAAACTGTGAATGATGATTGTAATAACACAAATGTATTTGTGAGAGTACTTTTTTGAGTGTATTTTGAAAAGCAGTGCTGCCAGGAGAACATACACAAGACCTATTTCTGATCAACATTTATACACAACTACACTCAAAGGCACGAGGAGGCATTAGTGAGGCATCAGACAGTCATTCTGCCAAGAGGCCTTTGGATTTTTGAGCAGTCGCTACTGATTCTTGATTGAGATTTCTCACTCTCTTTGTTTCAGGTCTTTCAAGTCGCCTACGTCATCATCAAAGCTGCTAACGCCCCTCGACCTGGAAACTGGATTTTGGAGCGTTCTCTGGACGGCACCACGTTCAGCCCCTGGCAGTATTATGCAGTTAGTGACACGGAGTGCTTGACTCGTTACAATATCACTCCGAGACGGGGGCCGCCCACCTACAGGGCTGATGACGAAGTGATCTGCACCTCCTACTATTCCAGACTGGTACCGCTTGAGCATGGAGAGGTACTGTGCCCACCGCAGAGCCCTCACCTCAGATGTAAAGATAGCCATTGTAAGAGCCAACGTTGACCACTCAAAGTCGATCTCTCTTAGTACAGATTACAGAGCTCTTTAATCTAACCATCTAGCTGTGTTCAAGGTATCGACGGGAGTCTCCTGATGACTGATGTCATAACCCATACATTTCACCTTATTGATTTCTTCCTTTTGAGAAGAGCCTTCAGCCTTCCGTCTGCCGTGCCTCAGTAACTGTATCAGATCCTCTTAAAGCATCTCTCCCATGACACCAGGGCAAGAACATGTGTTGAAATAGTAAAGGGGGAGCTAAAATGCCTCTAAAAGATGTAGTTTCTAGTTTTCTCTGTGAAGTTCTCCCCTTTGGAGGTGTTGAGGATTGGAAATGGCTTGTGAAGTATCCCAGCTCAGAGCTCACCACTCCCAGAGTGGCAGACACACTTCGTTAAAGTCAGAGTACAATAAAAAACAAGCATTCTTTTCTTTTTTTTCCTTTTTTTCCCCTTTTCTTCTTTTTTTAATAGAGGAAGCAGGGTGGGGGGTGCAGAGAGAGAGAGAGAATCTTAAGGAGGCCCCACACCCAGTGCAGAGACCAGTGAGGGGCTGGATCTCAGAATCCTGAGATCATGACTTGAGCCAAAATCCAGAGTCAGAAGCTTAATTAACTGAGCCACCCAGGCGCCCCCCAAAGAAAAAGTCATTCTTTAGTAGTGCCTGGCTCGATGAGATAAAACTACAAAAGCTCTCCTGAGGACTCTTCACAGCAGGAATTCTGCAGCAAGCCTGCATTGTTTCAGGAGCAGAGATTAAGAAAGTGGGTATACAAAACTTTCTGGCACCTTCTCTCACTCTCCCAAGTCTGTTCCGGGCATTTAGAATTTGTTTCAGAGGAGTCGTAACCTAATGATGCATGTTCAAATACCCTCAACACTGGGACCAGTGGTCCCGTTAAGTTTTCTAGCACTGTCTGAAATACCGGAATGCATAACTTTGAATTAATTGAAGGTATTTTGTGATCGTGGTGTTCGCAAGTAATAATTAACAAATGTTGGGTTTCTATAAGAATCTGGTTGTTTGGTTTGCTACTAGATGGTATCAGTAACGATTATGTCCTGAAGTTAAACAATCAGGGCTGTATTTCTGCAGGCTTCAACTTGACATTTGTTCGTGTTGCTGTCTTCATCTTTAGATTCATACGTCACTGATCAACGGCAGACCGAGCGCTGATGATCTTTCCCCCAAGTTGCTGGAGTTCACTTCCGCGCGATACATCCGCCTTCGATTACAGCGCATTAGAACCCTCCACGCCGATCTCATGACCCTCAGCCACCGTGACCCTAGAGACCTTGATCCTATTGTTACACGACGAGTAAGTCTATGGCAGGGCTCCTGTGCACTGTGAAAAGTTTATTTTGTTTAAGGAAAATAGACTTTTCTTTTTGATTGGCTTCGTCCTCCCAGGTTGGCCCTTTTTTTTTCTGACTTCATTGAAGATCAGTATATATGCTTTGTTTAGAAGGGCACTTCCAAACTAGGGGATAGTTCTGACATCGTGTCCTCGCCCCCCCCCCCCCCCCCCCCACAAATCCCTTTGTCTTGTAATTATTGCATACTCTTCACTGGTCTGACCCCACATCCAATCTTCAGCGAGTAAGTTGTTGCTGTTTTCACTTAAAAGGAAATTGTCAAGTTTGAGTTTTAATTTACATTCGAGAAGATGTACAGATTTTAAGTGTATGGTAAATGTACAAGGCTTGTGTGGACAAATGTTTTCAAATCCCTTGGATAAACTAGGAGTGGAATTACTGAGTTGTAGGGTAGCTGTGTGTTTAATATTTAAGAATTTGTGAAGCCTTGTGGAAAGTTGTACCATTTTGCAGACCAGCAACGTGTGGGAGTGCTGTTGTGTGACACACTGTCACAGATTTGGGTTGTCAACCCATTTTCACACCAGCCATTCTGGTGTGCATTGGTGACAGCTCCTTGTGATGTTAATTTGCATTTCCCTGACGGCACGTGTGAACCGGTGCTTATTGGTATCTGATCGAGTATTTTTGTTCGTTTTTCATTTGGGTCATTTGTCTCCTTATTGCAGAGCTATGAAAGACTTTAATATTTAATATATTTTGTGTACAGTCCTTTGTCAGATATCAACATTGCAAATATCTTCTCTGTCTGGAGCTTGCTTATTTACATTCCCATGACCTTTGAGAGGTTTTGATTTTAATGAAGTCCAATGTATTATTTTTTCTTTTATACTTAATGCTTTCTGTGTCCTTTCTGAAAACTACTTTTTTATTCCAGGTTTGCAAAGATGTTATCCTATGCTTCTGTCTAGTATAGTCTTTATAGTTTTAGCTTTTACATCTATTGTCTTTCAAATTAATTTTTGTGTTTGGTGTGAGGTAGAGGTCAAGGCTGTCTGTTTCCCTGCATATGCGTGCAACTGTTCTAGCACCATTTGTCTTTATGCCAATAACAAACTTCCTCAATTGCTGTAGATTTTAGACTTAAGTCTCTAAGTCAGGTACTATAATAATCCTACTGAGCTCTTTTTCAACAGCTTTGGCTATTCTGGGTTCATTTTGTCTCCTTATAAATTTTAGAATGGATTTGTTAATTTCTGCCCCCCCCCCCCCAATCCTGCTAACATTTTCACTGGGATTCTACTGTATTGATAAATCATTTGGGAAGGATTTTGGAAGACATTTTGATAATATTGGATCATCTAATCCATGAACATGCTGTCTCTCTCCACCTGTCTTGGTCCTCTGTAGTTCTTTGTAGTGAAGTTTTATTATTTGTTTATTCATGCATCTATTATTCATTTATTCTTAATTTTTTTGCCTGTGAGCCTTAATAGGTTTCTTTCTAAATTTTATTTTCCATTTCTTCATTGCTAGTGTATAGAAAGAGTCCACTTTTGTTTATTGATTTTGCATATTAAGACATTGCTAAAGCCACAGATGATTTCTACTAGGTTTGTGTGTGTGTGTGTGTGTGTGTGTGTGTGTGTGTGTGTTTTAATAGATTTTCCCAAGTATACAATCATATCATCTACAAATAATGAGAGTTTGGCTTTACTGTGCACTCTTTCTGCCTTTGATTTCTTTTTTCTTGCATTATTGAACTGGCTGGCACCTCCCATAGATGTGGGATGGAAATGGTGAGAGCAGAAGGCAAGAGGAAAGCCCTTAATCTTTCACTTCCAGCTCTTGGGTTTTCATGGATTCCCTTTACTAGGGCTGAGCAGATTCTCTTTTACTAGCTTGCCATTTTTTTAATGAGTGGTGGTAAATTCTGTAACACGTTTTTTGTGAATCTATTGAAATGATCAAATGATTTTTTTCTCCTTTATTCTGTTAATATGTTGATTTACATTTACTGATTTTTGTGTATTGAACTAACTTTGAGTTTTGGGGGAAAATTCTACTTGGTCATGAGTTATTATCCTTTGTATAAAGTACTATATTCAATTATATAGTGCCGTATTCAATGTAGCAATGTTTTTTAGGGTTGTCAGTTATGGGTGTTGAATATGACTGCCTGGTATAAGGTACAGCCAAGTTAAGAATTTCTTTTAGACTTCTCTGGTTTCTGTTGATGAACTCATTTGGGCATTATTTGTTTTAGATCAACACAAGGATTCTTTGTGCATGAAATATAATTGAATATGTATATCTAATTATTATTTTTTAAAGATTTTATTTATTCGGCAGAGAGAGAGACAGCCAGCGAGAGAGGGAACACAAGCAGGGGGAGTGGGAGAGGAAGAAGCAGGCTTATAGCGGAGGAGCCTGATGTGGGGCTCGATCCCAGAACGCCAGGATCACGCCCTGAGCCGAAGGCAGACGCTTAACCACTGTGCCACCCAGGCGCCCCTATATCTAATTATTTTTTAGGTTACCAATAACGGCTAAGCTATATATTGGAGAGCCCAACATCTTCTTTGAACTGAAATAGAAGAGGCCTTAATTTTTGTTTGTCACTTTCTTTTTCCTTAGTATTACTATTCAATCAAAGACATATCTGTTGGAGGAATGTGTATTTGTTACGGTCATGCTAGCAGCTGCCCATGGGATGAAACTACAAAGGTGAGTTCTAGTATTTTACAGTTTATTAAAACTTTAAAACAGAAGTTATAGCTATAGTGTTTGCCTTACTGTGTTTTATTCAAGTCAGACATTGAAAGGTATAAAATTATGTTACAAGAAATATTTTTCAGATTATTTAACTGGTTTCATTTTTTTGAACAATTTTATTCCACTTTCTTTGGAGGATCTGTTTCTCTCTTTCTGTTTTCCTGGTATGTCCAGCACAAAGCAGATTTTTTTTTCCATCATGATAAGCATACTCTTTAATCTCTATCACCTATTTCATCCATCCTGACTACGCCACACCTCTTCCTTTCTTGGTTTGTCTCTGTCTTTGCCTCTCTCTCTCTCTCTCTCTCTCTTTTTTTTTTTTTTTACCTTTGCTCCTTTGTTTTATTTCTTAAATTCTACATATGAGCAAGATCATATGGTATTTGTTTTTCTCTGGCTGACTTATTTCACTTGGTGTTATACTCTAGCTCCATCCATGTTGCAAAAGGAAAGATTTCATTCTTTTTTATGGCTGAATAATATTCCATTGTATAGATACATAGCACTTCTTCTTTATTCATTCACCTATTGATGGACACTTAGGCTGCTTCCATAGTTTGGTTATTGTAAATAATGCTGCAATAAACATAGGGTGTGAGTATCCTTTGAATTAGCATTTTTTAATTTATTGGGTGAATACCCAGTAGTGTAATTGCTGGATCATAGGGTAGTTCTATTTTTAACTTTTTAAGCACCCTCCATACTGTTTTCCACAGTGTCTGCACCAGTTTACATTCCCACCAATATTGCAAGAGGGTTCCCCTTTCTCTGCATCCCCGCCAACACCTGATGTTTCTTGTGTTGTTGATTTTAGCCATTCTGACATGTATGAGGTAATATCTCACTGTAGTTTTGATTTGCATTTCCCTGATGATCAGTGATGTTGAGTATCTTTTCATGTGTCTATTAGCCATCTGGATGTCTTCTTTGGAAAAATATCTGTTCGTGTCTTCTGCCCATTTTTTAATTGGATTATTTGTTTTTTGGGTGTTGAGTTGTATCAGTTTTTTATATATTTTAGATACCAACTCTTTATTGGATATGTCATTTGCAAATGTCTTCTTCCATTAAGTAGGCTGCCATTTAGTTTTGTTGATTGTTTCCTTTGCTGTGCAGAAACTTTTTATTTTGATGTAGTCCCAATAGTTTATTTTTGATTTTATTTCCCTTGCCTCAGGAAACATATCTAGAAGAATGTTACTATGGTCTATGTCAGAGAAATTACTGCATGTGCTCTCCTCAAGGATTTTTATGGTGTCAGGTCTCACATTGGGTCTTTAATCCATTTTGAGTTTACTTTTGTGTACGATGAAGAAAGTGGTCCAGTTTCATTCTTTTGCATGTAGCTGACCAGTTTTCCTAAAACCATTTGTTGAAGATACTGTCTTTTTCCCATTTTATATCCATTCCTCCTTTGTCAAAGATTAATTGACCATATAATTGTGAGTTTATTTCTTGGTTTTCTGTTCCATTCCATTGATCTATATGTCTGTTTTTTAATGCCAGTACCATACTGTTTTAATTACTACCATTTTGTAATATAACTTGAAATCTGGAATTGTGAGACCTCTAGTTTTGTTTTTCATTTTCAAGATTGTTTTGGCCGTTTGAGGTCTTTAATGGTTCCACACAAACTGTAGGATTGTTTGTTCTAATTTGTGAAAAATGCTGTTGGTATTTTGATAGGGACTGCATTAAATCTGTAGATTTCTTTGGGTGATATCGACATTTTAACATTTGTTCCTCCAATCCACGAGTATGAAATTTCTTTCCACTTTTTTGTGTCATCTTGAATTTCTTGCATCTGTGTTTTATTGTTTTCAGAGTATAGGTCTTTCACCTCTTTGATTAAGTTTACTCCTAGATGTTTTATTGTTTTGGTGCAGTTGTAAATGGGATTGCTTTCTTAATTTCCCGTTCTGCTGCTTCTTATTACTCTATAGCAAGGCAACAGATTTCTGTACATTATTTAGTGTCCTGCAACTTTACTGAATTCAGTTATTAGCTCTAGTAGTCTTTTGGTGGAATCTTTGGGGTTTTCCATATATAGTAACAAGTCATCTGCAAATAGTGAGAGCTTTACTTCTTCCTTACCAATTTGGATGCCTTTTATTTCTTTTTTTGTTTAGAAGATGTATTTCTAGGGGCGCCTGGGTGGCACAGCGGTTAAGCGTCTGCCTTCGGCTCAGGACGTGATCCTGGCATTCTGGGATCGAGCCCCACATCAGGCTCCTCCGCTATGAGCCTGCTTCTTCCTCTCCCACTCCCCCTGCTGTGTTCCCTCTCTCGCTGGCTGTCTCTGTCTCTGTCGAATAAATAAATAAAATCTTTAAAAAAAAAAGAAGATGTATTTCTAATTAAGTATTTACTATGAATTTTTTTGTGTTAAAATATCCATAACATAAAATTTACCATTTTAACCATTTTCAAGTATACAATCTGGTGGCCTTATGATCTTTGAAACCCTTTTCTCTATAAGACTGACAAGCAAAAACCATGCACAGCTATAAACTATGCTTGTATTTTTTAAAAGAATGGTTCCCCATTTTCTCCCTCTTCCATGTTTTTGGTACTAAATCAAGAGAAAATCAAGTTTACCCATTTTAGCATAATACTAAGTGAATAATATGACACCCTGTCTCCTCTTAAACCACTTATATGAAGCGACTTGCTATTCCCCCCCAGTCTTTGTACTTCTCTGACTCTTGAATAGGATTATCCTCTTTTGAGGCTGAAACCTAGGAAGGTCAGGAAAGTTATTAATAGGAGCTTATAAACCCTGAATATCAGTGCATCTTATTTGGAAAACGTTTTGTTCATGAACCCATTCTATTTTGAGTTTTGTTTTATTCCTCCTCACTTCAGTTTGTAACCAGGTCATGTGTGTATATTTTTCTCTATAATGCCTCTGCTTTGTTGGAGCCATATGTCCTCAGGTGTACCGTTATGCTGGATATGGGACTGTGATCAGTTCTTTTAAAAATAAAGTTACGAAAAATATATAGGTTAATTTCCAAATGTCATTTTTGTCTTCCCCATTTCTAGAAACTACAGTGTCAGTGTGAGCATAACACCTGCGGAGAGAGTTGCAGTAGGTGCTGTCCTGGGTACCACCAGCAGCCCTGGAGGCCTGGCACTGTTTCTGCTGGGAACACGTGCGAAAGTAGGTCCACTGAGGATGGAAGGATGCAGTGCTTTTCCTTCTTAATATGCTTATCTTGATGATGACTTAACATTGTGACTAGTGCGTAACTTGTTTTCTTAAGTATTCAAAGAGTTCCCAAAGTTACATATTACCTGAATACGATTTAAAGTATTAAGGCCCACCTGTATATTTAGGGGTTTGCTATTTTATCTCGGGTTGCTCTTCCCATAGATGAATGTATTCTTTATTAATTTGGGTTTAATTTTTAAGTAGACAATATATTCACATGATTCCAACATCCACCTATATATAAAAAATATGTAATGAAAGTATTACTTCCACTCTGTCTCCATCCTTCCCACTTTTTACTATTTCTTACTATGTTCTTCCTGAAATTTTTATGCAAACAAAGCGTACATCAATATGTTCCTACCCCCAACATAGTTCGTACATAGAACCTGACAAGCTATGCATGTCTTTCTACACATCGCCTTTATATTTAACAGTATGTCTTGAAAATCTTCCCATGTTAGCAATTATGAAAGGCTGTTCTTATTTTTTAAATTTATTTTTTTTTTAATTCCAGTATAAGTAACACACACTGTCATGTTAGTTTCAGGTGTATAATGTAGTGTTTCAACAATTCTGTACATTCATGACTCAGTGCTCCTCACGATGAATGTGTCTTCATCCCCTTCCCCTGTTTCACCCCCCGCCCACCCACCTCCCCTCTGGTCACCACCAGTTTGTTCTCTATTGAAATGCTGTTTTTAAACACAGTACCACTGAATTCCTTTAAATGGATACAATATAATTAAAATGGCTACGATCCATGGATAGTTCAGTTGTTCCCAGTCTTTTGTTAACACAAACAGCGATGTGATGTTTAAGCCTGTACACATCACTCATAAGTGCAGGTACTTCTGCGGGATTATGATCCCAGAAGATAGGTTGAAGGGTCAAATGGGTGTGCATGTGTATAATGTTGATGACTACTCCCAATTGTCCCCCATAAGATTGCCCATATCCTATTCAATTTACTTATTCTGGAATTTTAATTTAATTTATGGCCATAGAAACTTACTTAGGGAGGGAAGGGTTTTCTTTATATAGGACATAATAAATATATTCATTGCTCTGTTAAAATCCTCCTAGAATGTAATTGTCACAATAAAGCCCAAGACTGTTACTACGATGAAAATGTTGCAAATCAGAGGAGGAGTTTGAACATTGCTGGACAGTTCCGAGGAGGGGGGGTTTGCATCAATTGCCTGCAGAACACCATGGGAATCAATTGTGAAACCTGTATTGATGGATATTACAGACCTTACAAGGTGAGAGTGAATTTCATTGCCTTTTCAAAGTGGAAAAGAGATTTCGCCGGTGGTCAACTTCAATATTAGAAACTCATTTCCTTTTGTAATATTTCCTTTATATTCTTATTCTGCTAGTAGCATTTTTCAGATATCCATTTCCCCCTCTATCTGTCCTATCTTCTTGCTCAGAGTAGGATGTTCACTTGTTATTTAACTTGGATTTGGGGCCCTACTGGCTGTGTAATCTTGGTTGTGTAATACTGTGTGTGAAGAGTGACCAAAAACTATTGCAGCTGTATCTTGCCTGTCTGTAGGAAGTGCTCAATCTGTCCTCAGCTGACCTAATATGTAGTTGTCACCTGGCTCCCTGTGGAGGTCTGGTCTAGGTGATGCTTCTATATGGCTGTGAGAGGTAGCTGAGCGAGGGGAGCCACGTGACCGTGGTCATGGGAAAGGGCGACACTCTGCTAATGATACTAGCTGCTGTCCCATCAAAAAAATGTTTGGGGCTTTCTGGCTTGAGCTCACATTACTTTCCTGAGACCTACACTCCCCGGGTATACAAAAGCATTATAATAATCACATTTGAATAAAAAGCCAATACCTTGTCATTGGTTATTATTGTTGATATTATTGCTAATATTGCTATTAATTCTGGTAAGATAATCCAGGACAAACACTACCTTTCAGGTGTCTCCTTATGAGGACAACCCTTGTCGTCCCTGTGACTGTGACCCTTTTGGGTCCCTCAGTTCGGTCTGTATTAAAGATGAGCTCCAATCTGGCTTACACAAAGGTAAGTCTTTGATTCGTTTTTGTGCTTGAATTGATGAGTGTGTGTGTGTGTGTGTGTGTGTGTGTAAGATTTGTACCTGGTGGAACTATCATCATTGGATAGAAACTGGGTGATATGATTCTCTATTGATTCTTTTGTTTACAAAATACTTATCAAGCACTTACTGTGTGTCAGGCAATTTTTTAGGGCCCAGGAATATGTACTTGAGCAAGATGATCAAAATTCCTACTCACAGGCAGACACTCAACAAACAAGTACATGTGTAATATAACTCTGGGTAGGGATGAGTGCTGTGGGCATGAAGCAAAATTAGGAATTGTGATTGGAGGGAGATGGGGTGCAAAGAGGGCAATGCTGGGGTGATGACATGACATTTGATCAGATAATTGAGCATTTGATGAGAGAAGACATAAGGCTCAGTTTAAAGCCATATGGGGACACAGTAAATAGCAATCCCTGTCTTTAGCTCTCTAAGAGCTCTCCCAAGGCTTTTGCATACATCATCTCACAAAGCAAACAAATTCTCCTGCTAACTTTGTAAATGTCAGAGTGCTTTCTGTTTCAAAAACTGGCAAAGGACATGCAAATACCAGAATCTTCTGAAAAGGTCGCATCTGTTCAAAGACTTCTGTGACCTCATCAAATCCTCAGTCACTAGCAGTTAAAACGGATTTGATCAGCAGGGAAGGATGTGCCAAGGGTGGGGCCCAGCCACAATGCAGAGGGTAATTTACACAATTGAATTAATCCTTACACGTGACTGGTAACGGGATGCTAATGAGAATGAGGGTGATGTTGATTGTAGTGAGAATTACCCTTGATTGGGTGCATTTTAAGAAATACATCATTTAAACATTCAACCGTAGCAGATAGAAATTATTTAATGCATTTTATAGGCAAGGAAGCTGTAGCTCAGAGCAGTTAAGAAACTCGGCTGAGGTTATATAACTAGACAGTTTCAGAGCTGCCATTAAAAGCAGAGAGTATTCATTGCCCTTTACCACTTCCCATGTGCTTTCAAAAAAAAAAAAGCTTTATTTTGTGATACAGTTCACTACTGTAGTATAATTCACCCATTTAAAGTATATGAGTCAATGTTTTTTGGTATATTTGGATGCAACCATCAACACAGCCTACTGTGAGACCATTTCCATCATCCCATAAAGAAACCCCTTCCCCGTTGGTAATCACTCCCCACTTCCCTCCATGCCCTCCGCCCCAGCCCTAGGCAACCACTGATCCACTTTCTGTCCGTGGATTTGCTTATCCTGGGCATTTCATGTAAATAGAACCATGCAATGTATGGTCTTTTGACACTGGCTTCTTTCACTTAGCATCAGGTGTTCAAGGTTTATCCATGCTGTAGTTTCCATTAGTCCTTTGGTCCTTTTTTTTTTCTTTTCTGAATACTACTCTATCGTGTTTGTACCACATTTTATACAGCCATTCATCAGTTGATGAGTATTTCATTTGTTTCCACTTTTTGGTTATTATGAATAATGCTGCTACAAACATTCATGTGTAACTTTTTTGTGGATATATGTTTTCATTGTTCTTAGGTAAGTGGTGCGGAGTGGAATTGCTGGGTCATAGTGTAACATGCTTCATATTTTGAAGAAGCGCCAAACTGGTTTCCGTTTTTTGTTGTTTTTTAAAATTTTTTATTTAAATTCAATTAGCCAACATATAATGCATCACTAGCTTCAGATGCAGCGTTCAATGATTTATTAGCTGTGCAGAACAGCCAGTGCTCATCACATCACGTGCCCTGTTTTCCAAAGTCACAGCACCATTGGACATTCCCTGCAGCCTCTGTTTTTCATGTCTGTTTTCTTTTTTTAAACCAGGGATCGACAAACTGTGGTCCGTGTGCCGTATCTGGCACCCCACCTGTTCCTGTAAATAAAGTTTTATTGGAACAGAGCTCTGCCCATCTGTTGCTGTATTCTGCGTGCTGCCCCCAAGCACTCAGGGCAGAGTTGAATAATTGTAACAGGTATTCGTTGGCCACAAAGCTTGAACTAGTTCATCTCTGGCCATTTACAGAAATAGTTTGCCAACCCCTGCTTTAACCTGTTTACCCTCCTGCTGGGCCATCACCATCCTTTTCTTCCCAGGGAAGCGGCCAGGTCAATGTCCATGCAAGGAAGGCTACGCAGGAGAAAAATGTGATCGCTGCCAATTTGGTTACAAGGCTTACCCAGCCTGCACCCGCTGTGAGTGTAGTCGGGCCGGGAGCGTGAATGAGGACCCATGCTCAGAGCCTTGTCTCTGTAAGGTACGTGGGGGGGCGGGGGTTAAAGATGACCCTGAGTTTCCTTTGAGGTGTCCTAGGAAAGCAACACATTCCATAGGCTCAGGCGATCAGTTCTTGAGCAAAGCAGCAAGGTTTAAGTACAACTTGGCTTCCCTACACCTTCCTGAGATGGGCACCCATCTGCTTTTTGGGTGCCTTCTGGGCAATGGCCATCTATCCCAGAGGTATTTCTGTGACTTCCAAGGTGAAACCAAATACCGCATTTCTTAGGCTTGGGCCATTACCCCTTCTCTGACATTCTGTTCTAGCTTAATGTTTAGAGGAGAATCAGGTAAATCCCAAATTTGTAGAAATGTTAATTAAAGGCAGATTTCTTATTTTGGATTTCTTTTAAAAAGGAATCGGACAATGATAAAAAACATAGTCATTGGGTACCAGGGAGGTGGGGGGGGTTGCTATCTGATATTAATATCCATTTCCCCATAATAACCGCAATTTGTAGGACTTCCCATTATATCTTCTGTGCTTCTCCCCATGTAAGCAGCCTTAAGCACGTTATAAGTGACTGAAAATAAACTTGAGCATTTATTAATAAGACAAACAATTACATAGCCCTTCTCAGGTTTTAAAATTCTCGAAAGATCAGCAAAACTGGAAGATTTAGATCAAAGCAATATGAAAGAAGTCATTTCAATATAAACGACCTAGCTCTAGGATCCTGACCTTCATGCTTGACCACAAAATTGAGTGGTCATAATTTCGAAATATCTATTCTGGAGATAATGACTTCATGAGGCTGGGCATCCCCTTGGAGCATCTATTTATTTACCTGTTTCTCTGAACCACCAAGCCCCTATCTGGTTAATGTCATGTTCATGTCACTTTATTCTGTCTACCTAGACACACTGGTTTCGAAGCTAATCTTCTCTCTCCTCCATGCAGGAAAATGTTGAGGGAGACAATTGCGACCTCTGCAAGCCAGGATTCTATAACTTGAAGGAGAGAAACCCCGAGGGCTGCTCAGAGTGCTTCTGCTTCGGCGTTTCTGATGTCTGTGACAGCCTTTCTTGGTCCATCAGTCAGGTGCGCGTACCTTCCCTGAGCCCACATTTAAGATTGTGCCACCTCAAATGAGCTCTCTGGGAGCTGTGCTCTAAAGCGCGGGGGCTGCCTTTCCCCGTACGACTGCTCCCGGCCGTTTGGAATGACAGTGGCACAGATCAGAGGCAGTCCGCTACTAAGTGTCACAAAAGTGTCTCTCTTGGTCATGGGTTTGCTCCTACATACATTTCCCTAACCAAACAATAGATGTCACGGTATTGTAGGATGTATTGTGCTTCCATTTCTTCTGTGGGGAAATGCATCTGGCTGTGGGGTCAGAGGTGAGATCTGGGACTCACTGCTCCACACTGGTCTCAGGCCAGGACGCACATCAGGAGATGATGTCATGCAGAATTTTCTAACTCAGAGAACCTGGTGAAGGTAGCAACAACAGCAAGTAACATAGGGATTATGAGGGCAGGCAGGGTATCCTCAGTTGTTCTGGGAATGGGGAGTCCTAGGGGGGATGTCAGGTAATGCCTGGGAGGCCAGTGTGATGGCCAGAGGTTAGGGAGGACCCAGGGCATAGGACTCATCCATGGTAACCACTTGGCCCCCAAGGCCAACTCGGGAGAGCTGAATTCAGGGTAGGGGCTTGCTAGTCCCTGGCTCTCCTTTCCTTCCCTCCCTCCCTCCCTGGCAGGCTGGTGAAGAGTGGGAGCAACATGGGGGAGGGAGTGGGAATCCCAATCAGTACCTGAGAATGAAGGTGAACCCCTGTGACCACCATGCTGGGGTGATGGCTTGTCATCTTCTTATAGATGACAAATTAGGAGAACAGGATCTGGAGGTTATTTTTAATACACTTTTCAGCTTTTTGGTAAAAAACAGGAAGCAATGATGAAGAAAGCAGAGTTAGCCAAAGACATTTTGTTCAATGCATCTATTAAGGTCTTTGCTGTTTTTTTAATCTAAAATATATATCCGTGGCCTTGACAATTTCACTCGCCTACTTGCTTATAATTGATCTGAGGACATGGGGAGTGTTTGACTCGTCCTCAGATTTTCTTGGTCCTTTGACAAGTAGAAGGGTCACGAGTCATGTGGTTCTGGTGGCCACAATGTGTTAACTTGGTCCCTAGCTAAGCTCTCTGGGTCTGTTTCTTCATTGTAGGGATATTGGTTCTGGGCTGGGTGGAAAGCTCAGAGGACTTCTATTTCATATTCTGAAATTCTGAATCTTTTTTTAAGGTGAAAGACATGTCTGGGTGGCTGGTCACCGACCTGATCAGTCCGAGCAAGGTCCCGTCTCAGCAAGACGCGCTGGGTGGACGCCATCAGATCAGCATCAACAACACCTTGGTCATGCAGAGGCTGACTTCCAAGTATTACTGGTCGGCCCCAGAGGCCTACCTCGGAAATAAGGTAGGGCCATCGCCAGAAGTGACATCTTGAGCAAAAATCTCAGAGCACGTTAAGAAAGAACTTCTGTCGGCAGTTTAAGTCGTCTCAGGGTCACTCGAGGGTTTGACAGATAATTATACAGCATTTACTTACACCTGACTCACATGGTCTTGCTTAGCCTTGGGTGACTTCATTACATCATTAAACCATGAACTTTGTTCTTGGCCACGTTGGTCATAGGCAGGCTGTTGTAGGAAGTCTTGTCCCCTCCTCCCATGACAGGCTCTCTACTTTCCTCTGCGTTCCTGGATCACTTGGGCCTCTGTGAGGCGTCGGGCGCATTCCTGCTTTGTGTAGTTAGCCCTGTGCTTACCTTAGCCCCAGGGCCCGGTAGAGGGCCTGGCACGTAGAAGGCACTCGGACGGGACAGGCTGGGCGTTGGGGCTGGTGTCTTGCTAGTTTCATTATCAAGACGGACTGTTTCTCACTCAACATTCACATTTAGCAAAGATAGAATACTCCCCATTTTAAGAAAATGCAAAATGGTGATTCTACAAAGTGGAATTTTGGTTAATATGATTTAACCTGCTGTTGTCCCCTTCCTCTTCACCAACCATGCCACTTCTTTTTCTTTTCTTTTCTTTTCTTTTCTTTTCTTTTCTTTTCTTTTCTTTTCTTTCCTTTCCTTTCCTTTCCTTTCCTTTCCTTTTCTCTTCTTTTCTTTATTTGAGACACAGAGAGAGAAGAAGAGAGAGGGAGAGAGAGCACGAGCAGGGGGAAGGGGCAGAGGGAGAGAGAAAAGCGCACTCCCTGCTCAGCAGGGAGCCCAACACGGGGCTCAATCCCAGGACCCCAGGATCATGACCTGAACCAAAGCAGACGCTTACCCAGCTGAGCCGCCAGGTGCCCCCAATATTGCCACTTCTCTCCAGATTCCGATGATCTGAACATCTACTCAGTGGAATCTATCTCAGTGACTCGAGCTCTGTGCTCACTTTCCCTGTGCATTTGGTTGTTTTGAAGTAATGGTATGTGTTTCATCGTAGTACAGGTCTTATAGCTTGGGAAGTTTCTATTTCATTTATTGGCTATATTTTAATTTTATAAACTATTTTATTTAGATTTAGGTTTAAGTAATGTTTATTTTGAAAATGATTATTTTCCCCCATCAGATTATAATCCTAGAAGATGTACTCTATTTATAATGTGATTTTATCACCAAAGGTCAATGATTTCTTTTTCTGTTAAGATCACTTTTCCAATTTTATGGTGCAAAGACTGGATTCTGAACCTGATATTGTTGTCACACACCTGTCACGAAGAAAATCTCCATTTTACATGAAAGGATATGACCAGGAAGAAAAGCCTTTAGTCCTTCTTTTAGCTGATGAGTCATGTTCCTTATTGTTCTCCTACAAGCAGGGCAATGAGATCAGAATGTTGGGATTATCATCATGGGTCTAAATCCTAAATCCTACATGATGGAAGTGAAACACACGTCCCCTGTGTGATTCACAGAAGTTGACGCTTCCTCACCTTGGGCTCTCTAAGAAGGAGTACCTCTTTCTTCTGTACATTTAAATCACAGACTGCATTTTTGTAATATTGGTTAAATAACATATTCGTATAATATGCTTTCTTTTCACTGCCTTACTGTGGACTTCCTTATGTACCGTGGCCACCCGGACACCTTGCAGCCGGGTTGTTTCCCAAAGGGTCCTGGCCACCACTTCCTCGTACTGAGGGGCTGTGGTCATGGGCCCTCCGTGGTCACTCTCGCTTACCTGTTTCAGCTGACTGCGTTTGGCGGCTTCCTCAAGTACACGGTGTCTTATGCTATTCCCGTGGAGACAGTGGATGGCGACCTCATGTCTCACGCTGATGTGATCATTAAGGTAGTTGCTTTCACACTGTTTTGCTGTAGAGTGGAAGGGCTTAGCTGGGTGACAGTTTACAACTCCATGCGGCAAGGGGCACATGGTCAAGTGGCCGTTCAGCAGGGCTTTGCCTCATCTGGACACCACCAAGACTGAGTGTGACGTTTCTCTTTGGGCCCATTTCTGGAATTGCCTCAGGACAGCACATGCGTCTCTTCCCTCAATCCCTGGAGCTGATCCATCTTTTCACATTACAAAGGGAGACAGGAGTTTGCTCTGACGTTGGAAGTACCCTGTCAGCCCTTTGAGTCCCTCTGTCTCCTCCTGCCACATTGCCTCCCACATGTGCTTAGGCAAAAGTGCTTGGCAGTGTGGGGACGGGAGATGGGTTGCCATTTTTGTCCTCAGCCACTGTCCCTAACCCTGTGTCCTCACTCCCCTCCTCCCCCATCTCTCAAAGACCCAGCTCAGCTTCACCAGAAATTTTCCCAAAGGTAAGAAACCACTTCCGGTTCTAGTCTGCAGTGTCCAACCCCCTCCACTGGCACCTTTATTTTTTAATTTTTTTAAAGATTTTATTTATTTGAGAGATGGAGAGAGAGAGAGAGGGAGAGAGAGAGGGAAGAAGTGGGGGAGGGGCAAAAGGAGAGGGAGAAGCAGGCTCCCTACTCAGCGGGGGCTTGATCCCAGAATCCTGGGATCATGACCTGAGCCAAAGGTAGATGCTTAACCGACGGAGCCACCCAGGCACCTCTATCTCCTGGCATCTTTAATGATATGCACCCCCCTGTCTAGCCTGCAGCAAGTGGGAAAGTTGTGACATAAAGCATTTTTGTGAATGGCAATTTTATGGAAGGCTGGAGGTATCTTTATATACTTTATCTACTTTTGCTCTTCAGTGAAAGATGAGGGGTGTTGGACTGGTTGCTTCGAGGAAAACCGTGGGCACATACATGCTGTTTCTCTTCTGAGATCCCAGCACAGGACCCAGCCTTTAGCTTTACTATCTGAATCCCTCTGAGGGGAATACAACAAAAGCATCTCTCCTCTGATCGTTCTGGTCCAAGAGTTATGATGCTATTACATATTTGCTCTGAGAACCGAAGCACAAATGAAAAGCCGTGTTGCTGAATACAAATTTGCTTTTAGTTTTTGATCATGAAGTTGAATGACAAATATGTTTCCTCTTGTTTTAAATGTTAGGGAAATGGACTCACTTTAAGCACCCAGGCTGAGGGCCTGTCATTACAACCCTATGAAGAGTACTTGAACGTGGTCAGACTTGTGCCAGAGAACTTCCGAGATTTTAATAACAAAAGGGAGGTAGATCGTGACCAGCTGATGACTGTCCTTGCCAACGTGACACATCTCTTGATTAGAGCCAACTACAATTCTGCAAAAATGGCTCTTTACAGGTGTGTATTGAAAGAGAGGGAAGCTCGTGCTGACAGTCCTCAATCTCGTCTTCATCTATTAATAATGATGTATTTTCAGTGTAATGTATTTTACTTGATTATTTTAAGAGCACAGCTAATGGAACTGGCTGTCTTGAAAATATTTTTACTACTATAATTTTAGCGAAGTTGTAAGAACAGTGGTCCATGACAAATGTGCCTCAGTAGATCGTCTTGACACCAGGATCAGGAACTTTCAGGGTGGTTTTCTGAGAAATGCCTGATAAGTTCACTATTGTCTGGACCACCGCGCATCTGATTTTTACCCTCCTGATGTTAATGATCTTAGATTTAATGGTTAATGGTCTATTTAAGGTAATGTTCCCATCCTTGGTCATGTTATTACTTCCAGAAGGTCAGTTTCCGGCAATGCCACGCTAAGCATGCACAGCTAAAGCCAACACAGAATTTAAGAACAATCTCTGTATTCAAGATAGGATGATTGAACGGGTTAGTTTTCCTGAAGTGCTTCAACTCAGACTGGGCAACATCAGACCCTTCCCACAGCTGTCTGGGCAGCTCCTCTTCATTGCACCAAATGTGGCCGAGGCCTTCCAGGGAATACTGACGGCTCTCAGAAATCATATTAGTGTGAAGATCTGTAGTTACTTACAAAAGTCACATCACCTTTTTGTTTAAACAAAACTTTAAGAGTCCATCTTCATCAAGGTGTGAGATGTCATAGGCAGGTGGGCGTCTAAGTCACGTGCTGACCCCTATCTCTCGGTAGGTTGGATTCGGTCTCTTTGGATACAGCCAGCCCTAACGTTCTAGACCTGGCGCTGGCCACCGAGGTGGAGCACTGCGAATGTCCCCAAGGCTACGCAGGGATCTCCTGTGAGGTAAGCCTGCTCTTCATCCCTTCCTAGCTCCTTCCTTCTGTTCCTTCCTAAGCAGAAAAAAAGCACATTAGAGGTGACACAATGACCCGCACTTGAATTTTAACTTTAAAAACCTGTTTGGCAGAGTTCGGGGGGCTATAGGAATATTGGAAGTCAATGTTCAAGGCAATCTGGTGCCTCTTCCAGGGGGTCCTAGGACACCTGGAAATGGCCGACTTCCGTCTTGCCCTCTTGCCTTAGTCAACCGGAAGGAAAGTTACACTGCCCTCGCCGTAGTTTGCATTTCTAAGGAGCATTGAACTTGATTGTATCTGGACATTTACAAATCACCAGCGTGCCACCTAGAAAGCAGGAGACAAGCCAGGCCCGTTTTGAGACTTTTTATGGCCCCCAGCTACGGTAACTGAGGTGAGCTCCACTTCACAAAGAAGTGTGTGAGAATGTGCTTGCAATCATCGGTAAAAATAATCTGTTGCTAAAAAACTGTTTGGACATGAGTATTGATAATAACTCTCTCCTACTGAGGTCTTCCTATGGATTTGGCACAATCCTAACCTCTTTGTGTAGGAAAGAGCTAGAAGTAGTCATATCAGGTTCCAAGCTTCATCTGTGCCATTAGCTGCCACATGGTCCTGCCTCTCCCGTGTTTAAGCGTGACAATGATTAAGAACACTTGTCATTGGCTGTGAGTTTTGGGCCATCATTTTTACAAAGTGAGAACATGTAACTTATGATTTGTTTTTATGAATTTTTATCCGTTATAAACTTTGCAGTTAATAAAGTTGGCCTGTGCTTCATGATATAGATTTTTAATTAAATATTTCTGTTTCTATTTTAAATATTTTACAGGGTTGTTTCTTTTCTGACCCCATGAACTTTTTTTTTTAGATCTAAAACATGTATTTTTAGGCCAAGGAAGCCTCTGTAGGACCTACGTCCTGTGTACTTATGGGATAAATGCCCTTAGGACTACCTCATAGTATGTGGGATGTGGGAATGGGCGGGCTGGCAGATGGAGAAGCCCTGGCCAGCTAGACCAGGAGGGGGCAGCAGTGAGCAGGTGCTGCTGGAGAACTCCAGGTCGGCTGGGTTCAGAGGACAATGTGCTGATGTGCTCGGGATGAAGGCTCAAGGAAGAGCGCAAAGCTTAACACATAACTTTAAGTGTTTTTATCAGGCAGAAGAACTCATTCTTTCATGAGAAGCTGACATAAGGAATCAGGCAGCTATTTGTGGGGCCTGGAATTCTTGAGAGCCCAGAAGCCACCACACAGACCCCCAGGCAGCTCCCGCTCAGTGCGCATCTGTAGACTAGCCCATCGTCCTTGATGGGAGTGTGGTGCGTGGAGGTGTTAAGGGGACTTTCACAAGGTCACTGTGAATAAATGCATTTATATATTACTCATACAATGAAAATGCAATTTCAATATTTTTCACAAGAGTAAAAACCAGATCCACGCCCCTCGTCCCATGGCCCCATGGGTGTATACTGGCCTCCAAAGTAATACTCCCCAGTCTACACTCCAGGCATGTTTTATGTCTGGTGTGGCCCCCGAGCGGCCCCGTGGCCACAGGTCTGGGAGGTGTGTATCCCCGGCTTTGAATCTTTCCATTGGCATAGTGGGCACGGGGTCTAATCACTCCATGTTCCAGGTTCCGTGTCTATAAATAGAGACTGGTTCTCAGCATCATCCTGAGAATGCCGTGAATGACGGTCTGGGATGGCCCCCGCTCCTCCCAGGCAGGGGACAGCGTCCATGAATACCACGGAAGGCACGCCTGTAATGCTTGCTCAATTCACCTGATGAAGTTTGACATGGACCTACACTCGAGCACTTGGATCTTACCCAAAAGAAAACAAAATCAAGTTGAGAGGAAAATGTCCTCTTGATTGAAACCCTGGTTGAGTGGCTGAGTGTTCCATGATTTCTCATGCTACCGTGGCAGGATACCTCGCAGGTGGATACTGCCCCAGTGTATCGCCACTCGTTTTGGGGTGCGTGTTTCTACATACAAAAAGAAATGAAGGAGGGTGCCTGGGTGGCCCAGTCAGTTTGGCTTCCGACTTTCGATTTCTGCTCAGGTCATGACATCGAGCCCCATGTAGGGGGGTCTGCACTCAGCGGGAAGTCCGCTTGGGATTCTTTCCCTCTGCCACTGCCCCTCCCCCTGCTCGTGCACTCTCTCTCTCAAATAAATAAATCTTTTAAAAAGAAAAAAGAAATGAACTGGATTATGGTGATGGTTTCACAATTCGGTAAGTTTACTAAAAAAAATCATTGAACTATATCCTTAAAATGGGTGCATTTTTATGGCATGTAAATGATACCTCGATAAAGAAGTTTGGGGGGAAAAAGAAGTACGTTTCTCTCCTTGTAGAGAATGAAGCAGTTAACGTTCCTAACCTATTGACAAGAAGATGATCTGCGTGACATACTAGGTCGCCTTCCCCCGAGTGTGTCACCTGTCCTTCTCTTGCAGTCCTGCCTCCCTGGCTATTACCGCGTGGATGGAATACTCTTCGGAGGAATTTGTCAACCCTGTGAATGCCACGGCCATGCAGCTGAATGTGATATCCATGGCGTTTGCTTTGTGAGTTTGTTGCTAAAATCTCAAGCTCCCCCCCCACCCATCCCAAAGCCCTGTGCTGTGCAGAGTGGTTAAAAAAAAAAATGCTCCCTCCATCGGAGATTATCCCAGCTCTTGTAGACCCCAAAGGAAATTCACGGACTTAAGTTCATGTATAATATGTTTCCTGCTTCCCCCCCCCCCCCGCTCTTTTTTTGAAAAAAAGTTACTTTGGTTAAAATGGAAAAGGGATACATAATGTCATCTCAGGTTTTTTTATTAGAACAGCAAATTACTTGGTAAGATTAGAAAGCCATATGAAGGTAGAAAATATTATCCACTGATTAAAAAGGATCAGGTCTTTTAAATGAAAGTGCTCAAATTTCTTTAACGTATTACACAGTATGTCCTCAAAGGAACACTAAAACCTCTAATACGCTCATTCGTGCAATATATAATGCTTTATAGCTGTTAGCTCGGGTAAACTCTTCAAACAATGCTTCTTTCCTGCAACAGGATTTGAAACGCGGCTTGACAAAAATGCAATTAATCTTGAGAATGAACTTTGGGGCAGATACAGGGCAAGACTTGTTCTTTAACTTCAATCAGGAATACTTTTAGGTTCTTTTGCCTGGAAGCCAGGCCACACTCCTGGGTTCTAATGGATTTACTGCACAGAGATGGAGGGAATGCCTTTATTAATCGGCCGAGTCCTATTCACCATGCAGGGAAATGTTCACGCTCTTTCTGAAAGAGATTGACTGAGTCCCAGGGCTAGGGAAAATTAATTATCAGACCCATGGAGAAGATCTCATCATGATGCCATGGATTGCTTATTCTCTCTAGAGCCTAGTTTTTCTTGATTCTGTACGCAAAGCTTTCATTTTTTCTTGGTTCATTCCATCGTTCTAGAAAGCAAGTGTCTATAGGAATTACATGAAGTGATGTTTTACACCCACACTTGGTCCCTCGGGATCAGTTTCCCAGCGTCTGATGAGGTTGTTGCTTTTTTTTAACGCCTGTGCCTTTCCATTTGGGTTTGCAAGGCCAGCGTTCCAGGGGCGTCTGCCAACACTTGGGGGTGTTGGCAGGGTGGGATTGTGGCACCCATGGCAAAAGGGTATTTGTACATGCTATTACTATATCTTTACAAAAATATATGCTCTCATTAAAGTGAATATGCTAAGTAGCAACTGGCCTTTAAGTTCTAATTACAATAAATGATAATAATTTTTGTAATTGAAAAATGTTTGGAGATACTGTTCGATTTCCAGAAAGGCTACAAAAATAGCAGGGCGAGATCCTGCACAGCCTTCTCGCTGCTTCCCTGGTGCTCGCAGCTTCCATTACCAGAGCACGGTGATCAAAATCAAGAAATTCACGCAGGTCCAATCTCGTCAGCAGAGCTGTGGGCTTCACTCAGATCGTATCAGAATTCCCACTCGTGTCCCCTCTCCAGCCTCAAATCCAGAACCGCATTGCACCTGCGGCCTTGAATCTGAGACAGCTCCTACTTTTCCCTTGTCTTTCATGATGTGGCGCTTTTGAGAGGCCCTGGACATTTTCTGGAATGTCCTCAGCTAGAGGCGTGTCTGTTCTCTCCTGATTAGCCTGAGGGTTTGCATTCTAGGCAAGAAGACGCGAAGGTCGCGTGGCCCCTCGGTGCACACCGTCAGGGATGTTAGCCTGGGACACTGGGATGAGGCGCTGTCTGTCAGCTTTTCCCACTGTCAAGTTATTAGTTTTACCTTTCTAAGTCATTCACATTTGAAGGGGCAAAAACAATAAAAATTTAGATTGGAATTTAAGGAAACATAAGAACTTGGTAGCATCATTTATCTGTTTCATCTAACTTTGCTTTTTTTTCCTTCTATTGTATTTTAAAATGAAACCTTTGAATTCTCCCCTTTGGATAGCCATTTCTAGTCCTGGCCTTGTACGTAGCCGTCCAGCTTCCAGGAGTCAACTCCTGACTCACAGGTTATAAGAGAGAAGGTTCCAGTTGTTCTTAGTACCCTACCTATCTTTTTCTTTTTTCTTTCTTTTTCTTTTTTAAAGAGTGGTTTTAGGTTTATAGCAAAACCAAGAGGAGCGTGTAAGGATTTCTCATATATCCCTGCCCCCACGCACGCACAGCCTCCCACATTATCAACAGCCCCCACCCCCACCAGAGGGATGCCTTGGTGCCGTGGAACCCACATTGACACATCATAACCCCCAAAGTCCAGGGTTTACATTAGCGCCTGTTCTCTGAGCTCCTTCTGCTCTTCTCCCAAGGAGAGACCAGTTTCCTTTGTTCGGAAAGAGAAGAACCTAAAAGGCAGTTGTGTATCTTGGACCCTCACGTTTCTTCTTTTTCATTCAAGAGAAAATGTTTTTCCTTCTGAGGAGATGAGCATTCTTCTCCCTCACGTACCAGCTCCACCAACAGGGCTGGTCACTTGAAGGGATGGTGACCCGAGAAAGCACTGAGACAGATTTGGTAGTTTTTTTGTTTTTTGTTTTCTGTTTTTTTTTGCAGAACCAAGTAATGGCTTTCCCAAAGAGAAAGAAAACCCTATCTGGCCCTTTGAGCAAAGAAATCCTATCATAGATATTTTGCAAGTGGACATACTTAAATGTATATTAATGAAACAACTTCTTTTGCATAATACTTTTAGCTCAACCATGTAGCCATTTACCAAAGCCAGTTGCATTTTGAATTAATTTGGGTTAATTATCAAAATCAAGGTCATATAGGGAATGGGGAGGAAAAAGAAGAGTCTAAGACATTCTTACCAAAACGTCCCCTGAGGACCGCCGCCTGCACATCACCCAGGAGTTTTTTAGAAATGCAGAACTCAGGCCGCACATCAGGCCTCCTGAGTCAGCATTGACGTTGAACCCAGGTGATCTGTAAACAATTCAAGTGTAAAAGCCCTGGTCTAGGATAACTCTACATAAAACTGGTGAAAGCCTGGAGCACCTGAGTGGTGCAGTCTGGTTAAGCCTCTGACTCTTGGTTTTGGCTCAGGTGGTGATCTCGGGGTCCTGGGATCAAGCCCCACGTCATCAGGTTCTGTGCTCAGTGCGAGTCTGTTTGCGACTCTCTCTCCCTCTCACTCGTGCTCTCATTCTCTCTCTCTAAAATAAATAAATAAATTTAAAAAAACTGGTAAAAGCCTGTTTAAAAGGATGTAATACAAATATTTATAGTCCCAAATTAAATTTAAGTTTTAATTAAATTAAGTCCCAAGTCAAATTAAGTTTTCCTATGGGAAAACTTTTATCAACCTCAGGAATTATGGAAAAGTATGTAGTTTAGAAACTGGAAATATTATTTAAACTGTTGAATGAAAACTGTTAGTTTATATAATGAGTGGTTCTCAGAGAAGGGGGTAAAGGGAAGTGGGTGGCAAGGTGGACCCACAGGTGGGAGGTGGGGTGAATGAGTACAGGCAGGGGTGGGTAGAGATCACAGGAGAAAGCTCTGGGTGGCATCAGCTTGGGGGTGGGGGCCATGGGAGGACCTGGGGAGACTGAGTCACGGGCCAGAGAGGAACTTAGGAAAGAATGTGGAGAAGAGGCTCAGCTTTGCCTCGGGCCACGCAACTGTCCTGATGCTCAGCCACGGTTCCTACGTGGCCCGCTGTGCCCATCCCATTTCTCCTGCATACGTCCTGCATGCCTGATGCAGTGTCGTTCTGCTTTCTAAAGACATGTTTTCAATAAGGAAAGAAGTCTTGTATATTTTTCCCTGTGTTTATCATTTCTGATTCTCTTCAATCCTTGGTATAAATCCAGGATTTCATCTGGTTCTGGGTTCCTGCCTCCCAGAGAACTGTTTTTAGCATTTGTTTGGCGCAGGTCTGATGGTCAACAAATTCTCTCACATTTTGTTGACCTCAGAAAGGCTTTCTTTCACCTTTGAGTTGGAAAGAGATTTTTGCAGATTTTTTTTTCAGTACTTGAAAGTTGTTCTGTTTGCTTATGGCTTGTGTCATTCCAAATGAAAAATCAGTAGTAATTCCTATCCATGTGATTCTCTGGGTTGCCTTTTCCCCCTGTCTGCTTTTTAGATTTTTCTCCTTACCAGTTGCATTTGCTTTTTATTTGTTTGCTTCTTCTCAGATCTAGTAGTTATTATCCTGCATTTAAAAAAAAAAAACTTATTTGGAAATCATTTTAAATGTATGAAAAAGTTGTAGGAAGAAAAATAGTACTCAGAGCACCCCCCTTTTACCCGATTCACCTTGTTGTTAACATTTTCCCCATTTGCTGCGTGATTCTCATTATCTGTTTATCTAATCATAGTGTTTTTTCTAAACCACTTGAGAATAAGTTACATATACTATATTCATTTATCCCTAAGTACTTCTGTGTGTATGTCCTGAGAATAAGGATTTTTTCTTCTATAACTACAGTATATATCAACTTCAATAAATGTAACTTTGGTATTCTACTTTTTCTTTTTTTTAATAATAATTTTTTATTATGTTATATTAGTCACCATACAGTACATCCCAAGTTTTTGATGTAAAGTTCTATGATTCATTACTTGCGTATAACACCCAGTGCTCCATGCAGTACGTGCCCTCCTTACTACCCATCACTACTTTTTCTAATCTACCGTCCATTTTTCCATTTTGCCACTTGACTCCATTATGTCCGTTGTAGCATCTTTCCCGCCATGACAGGCCCCCGCCGAGATCAGGTATCACATTTTATTGTCAGGTCTCTCTAGTCTTCTTTAATCTGAAGTATTCCCACAGTGCTTCTTTGTCTTTTAGGATAATGGCACCCTGAAGAACACAATTTTTTAAAACAAAATGCCCCTTATTTGGGGTTCTTCTCTTATTTGTCCATGAGTGAATTCAGGTTATACCTTTCAGGCCAGAACCCTTCAGTAGCGGGGCTGTGGCCTCAGGGGGAAGCCCACAGTGTCCACTGCCCCTCCTGGTGGTGTGAATTCTGATTACACACGCCAGCTGTTGGTCAATTTCTCCACTATATATTTACTGTTCTTTTCTTCTGCGATTAATAAGCAGGGTGAGGGAGACACTTTCAGACCATGCAAGTATCATATCCATCATCAAAGTTCCCCCTGAGATTTAGCAGTCTCCGATGAATCTTGCCCCACCAACGCTTACTATGAGGTCCTCCGTGCTCCTTGGTTGGCACACAGCATTCTACTGTAAGCAAGAAGCCTCCTTTCTTACGTTTATTTAGGTACCTACTTATTATCTGTCTGGACGCATGGATCCAAATTGTCCCAGATGTGACTAGCGGAAGCATACTCAGTAGTTTCTGATTGTGTGATGAATGCTGTTCATTGCTAAGTTTCTGGATTTTGTTACTTTCCTTGAAAGAACATCTGAGTTTGTTTGGGCAGGTCATTAAATGATCATAGGTCAGCTGGATTGTTTCAAGGTTTGTTTTTAAGTTTTGTTAGGGTGGGTCTAGTGTAACTTCTAGTCTGGGGCAGTTGTAGCCCTCGCGCGAATGGGTTTTTCTTCTGGGATCTCTACTGGGTGCTCTGGGCATTTAACAGAGACTCCCCACACTGGCTGGTTACAATTCTAGTCCCTGGGCTCTGCGCGAGTTCTTAATTTTCCAGCTAGCCGCATGGAGATGCACTCTACGCAGGAGAAGCTTGTATTCAGTAGCTGTTTGAAGGGGTTTCCTGTGCAGCCTTCTGGAGTTCTTATTCTGTGAAGCTCTGATTCTCTGCCCAAATTCCTGCAGTTCTAGTCTCCCCAAACTCAGACCTCTGTCTCCTCAACTCAACAAGAGCCCCCACACCCTGCTTGGGTCTCCCCTCTCCCCTGCCCACTTAAGCTAAGTGTCTCCAGGAAAAAGACAAGTGATCCCGGGGTTTCATCCTGTCACCTCCCTTCTCTCACCTCTGTTGTCTAGCATCTGAAAGAAGTTGTTCAGTATGTGTTTTCCAGTTTTCTAGTTCATTCCTACAGAAGGACAAGTCTGGTAGCAGTTACTCCAACATGGGCAGAAGTGAAAGCTTCCCATGTATACAGATTATGCAAATTAAAATTTTCCATGAATCTGAAAACAGGCAACCCCTCCTCATGTAACAGGGTTTGGTGAATTGTTTGAGCTTTTTTTTTTTTTTTCCACCCTGACTTCAAGTTGTTTTTTGATGAAACAGAGAATCCTTTAAGGAAGCCTGAACTGAGTCTTCTCTTCATGCGTGTGTTCTAGGCGTGCGAGCACAACACCACTGGGGACCACTGTGAGCAGTGCGCGCCCGGCTTCTACGGGCTGCCCTCCCGAGGGACTCCGGGGGACTGCCAGCGGTGTGCCTGCCCCCTCTCCACAGCCTCCAACAAGTAAGCGTGGCTCGCCCACCAGTGGAGCCGCCCAGCGTGGCCAGACTTCGTGTGAGAGGAGAGTGTGCTTACCCGGTGCTAATTAATTAGGATTAAAAATGGAGGGGTGAATTCTCTCTCTCTTTTTTTATAATAATATTTTTTTATTATATTATGTTGGTCACCATACAGTACATCCCTAGTTTTTGATGTAAAGTTCCATGATTCATTACTTGCGTATAACACCCAGTTCTCCGTGCAATACATGCCCTCCTTACTACCCATCACCAGCCTATCCCATTCCCCCAGTCCCCGAAGCCCTCAGTTTGTTTAAAAAGACAAGTTTGGTGTGTTAAATTATATAAGCAAAGTTACATGATGGCAAGAAAGTGTACATACTTTGGTTCTTCTTGGCCTAATGTTGCTCATTAATTCTTTCAACATATCTGGTGTGCCTGCCAGCAGGCTAGGAGACTAGGGGACACAGAAACGAACACAACTTTGCTCCTGGCCTTAAGGCGTTTTTGGTATAACGACCAAAATACGTAAACATGAGGCTCATTGAAAATGGGCTGCGTTCATTTCAGGATTCAACCGCTATGTATCGAGTGCCTGCTACACACTGTCGTGGTGGGTGCTCGAGTATCAGAGTGGTCATCCGTGGCTGCTGGGCCCACGGAAGCCACCATGTGGTCGTGGCTACAGTGGAGGTATGTCCACTGCCAGGAGGGTAGGAATCTGCCAGGAAGCCCCTGATCTGAGGCTGGAAGGATGAAGGCCACAGAGAAGGGCGTTCTGGGCGGAAGGACCAGAGTGTGCCAAGTCTCGGCGCATCAGAGAGCCGGTCCTGTTTGTGGACTCACAGATGGTCCTGGAGCACAAGGCAGGAGGGGGTGGAAGGAGCCAGGGATGCACAAGGCCTTGTTCCCATGCTGGGGCCTGTGTGTCCCCCAGGCCCGGGTTTGAAAACCTATTTCTCTCTCACAGGCTTACCCTTTAAGACTCTTCTTCCCCCCAGCCCAGAGAACTCCCCCATGGGGATTTTTATTTGAAATTCCACTGTATAAAACAAACACAACCAGGGCTACTCTGATGAAATCATAGGGGCCCCCCAATTGCCCCCATACCCACTCTCACAGGCCCCCCAAACCCAGGAATAGAGGTTGAGGGGACCTCAGTCAGCAGTGGGGGGTCCTTTGAGGAATGTCGATGGGCTGTCACGTGTAATCTAGAGCTCACTCTGGCCAGTGTGGGCAGGGCTCTGAGGCAGGCAGTCCCGTGCCAGGGAACCCAGAGATGGGAGCACGGCTTGGCCAGGAAGAGCGTCAGAGAAGGCCTCCTGGAGGAGATGGCAGCTGAGTTGGGCACAGGGGATAAGGTGAACCCAGGCAGAGAGGGGAAGAAGCACCCTCTGGGCTGAAGGACAAGCAGGAGAGGGAGCAGGGAGCATCCAGGGTCCAGGAAGGACAGAGGCTCGTGAAGCGGGCTGCATGGTTGGGGGCTGGGGTTGTGGAGTGAAGACCCATGGAATGTTTGTAAGGAGTGGTAAAAGACAAGGATTTTAAATGTTTAGATATTCTGCCCCACCCATTGGAAAATTGTATTCATTTGTAATGTTTTGACAGTTTCAGCCCCACCTGCCACCTAGAGGATGGGGACGAAGTGGTTTGTGACCAGTGCGCCCCGGGATACTCGGGAGCTTGGTGCGAGAGGTACTCTGTCTGCATCACTCAAATGATTTCCAAAAGTTGCATCAAACTTTTTAAAAAATTAATTATCACTGATATGTGTTTCTTCTTAAACGTATAGATAAGTGTGATTTTAGAGTTTTGGTGTGTAATGATTATTTCACATAATTATAGAGAAAAACCAGTATGTCAATTAAAAAGCTGGTGTGAAAACTCCCCCGGGGAATTTTTCAAGAACAGCATTTGGGCTCCTTGAACTCATGTGAGTTCTCATCGATGACAATAGAAAACAGTGAGGAGCCAGTGTTTACTGTGCACACATTGAAATATCCCATTACTCTGGATAGTTCCCTAGGTGGGGGGGGGGGTTGATTTAATAGCTGTCTTCTGGCGCCCGAGAGCTAACACTGTCTTTCCCCACGTGTGAGTCTCAGTGCCCAGCTCTGGCTGAAGTCCGTGGGAGAGCCACGTCGCACCCGTGGCTTGCGGGTCCAGCTGGCCCGGGGGCTGAGTGCACAACCCCTGGGATTTATGGCTCATTCAGGATACGCTCTGTCTTCACAACGAGGGAAGCAAATCTGAATGTCCCAACTTGCTGTTGCATTGCTTCCCAATAAATCTTATAGAAAAAAATTCCGTCTGATTTATTAACCATTCAGAGAATCCCTGGATGGTGGGGGTAATGTCTAGAGGAAGTGCATTCCTTTGGATCCCTCTGTCAATCTTTCATGCAGATGCGCAGACGGTTACTATGGAAACCCAACAGTGCCCGGGGAATCCTGTGTTCCCTGCAACTGCAGCGGCAATGTGGACCCCTTCGAGGAGGGTCACTGTGACTCCGTCACCGGAGAGTGCCTGAAATGCATTGGGAACACGGATGGCGCCCACTGCGAGAGGTGTGCTGACGGCTTCTACGGGGACGCCGTGACTGCCAAAAACTGCAGCGGTAAGTGTGGTGGCTGTGAAGTCAGAGCCCTTACTAGTGGCCATGTGAAGTCTCCATCTACTTACACGTGTCAGAAAGGGCTCAGCCTGCGGGGTAACTTTATCTTGATCCGTGCTTTTGTTAATACCAGGGTAGACCCAAGACCTCACTCTCGCTGGTGTGCCTTGCTTTAGCTTAATCCATTAGGTACAGAGCAGATCAGGTGGCCTGGAAAATACCGGTGCCCTTCCACTGCAGAAGGAAGTGGTTCATGATGGGGTGCTAGCATGCTCCCCGGGACCCGGCGAAGGCAGACTGGGGTCAGAGCCTGCAGTGTTTATGAGGGACGGGCTCAGGGGTCTCATGAGTCAGATGGGATTTCAAGATATGGGGTGGGAAATGGGAAGGCTCTCTACCTGGAGTCTGTTCTTGAACTCCTGACTCTCCCACTGCTCCACAGACCTCTGCTTCCTTCCTTCCTGACATTCTGTATCACTTAGGACCACTCACTGAAGAAAGCAGGCTTTCCTATACCTGAGATGATACACTTGTAGCCTTAGGGCTGATGTGGCCCTCAGATTTTTATGCAAAGAAGAGCTCTTGAAGGTGTGAAAGAGTAAAAATGGCAATTTTACATTATTTTAATAATTTCCTATGAATGCAGAGTCCTGCTATGCTATTACAACATGTGGACACAAGAGGGTGCTAGCGATACAGAAAAGGTATTTTCCCAGGCACATCTCCAGGGAGGGAAAAGGCTTGGTAGCATTCGGCCAGTCAGCTGGAGGCAGCACAGCCACCTTAATTGGTTATCATAGGAGGATAATTGTGATAACTGGCATTTGTGTAAAGCTTCAAAGTTTACGGAATGCTTTCACTATACTCATGTCATTCCTTTTCATCTTTACTGCAAACCTTGATGATTCATTCCTTCGTTCATTAGCCGTTTATTAAGCATTTGTTACTTCCCAAGCACTGTGTTAAGTATCATCAGAGGAGCTGGAAAAATTTTGGCCCAGATCTATCAGGGGGCTACCTGGGATGGAGTGGAGGCAAAGACGGATGTGGATCTCAGGCTGCAGAGTCTGACCTATGTGGGTTAGAGTTCGGGGTTGGTCACAATCAACTGTGTGACATTAGGCCAATTTATTAACCTCTCTGAGCCACTATTTCCACATACATAAGATGGATATAGTTTTATATATATATATATAATTATATATACATGCACACATTTATATATATATACGAAGGCCTTTGTGAGAAGTAATTGGGATAAAAACTTAAAGTTCTGGAAATGAATTAAATGATAGCTATTTTAAATGTTAATAATAAAAACAGTATAGTTTATTATTTTCCTATGTAAATGTTGTCCAGTATAAATGTAAATGACCCATGTAATTTTAAATTTTCTAGTCACCACATAAATAAAAAGATAAAGATGAAATATATTATAGTAATACATCTTATTTTACCCAATTATAAAAGTAATATCATTTTGTCATGTAATCACATTTTTAAAGTATTAATGAGATATTTGCTTTCCTTTTTAATGTTGAGTCTTCAAAATTCAGTGCATGTTTTATAGCTTATTTTAATTAGGATGCTAAATTTTCATAAGAAACGCTTGATCTGTATTTAGATTAGTTGCAAAGGGGAATTTACATACCCAAGTTGTTCAAATGTATTCAAAAACTTTTCATCATGACCAAAAAAATCATTTTCCTTTATAATTGTATCTACATTGACAAAACTGCTTCCATATTTTGCGTAGAAAGCAGACCTTGGTGATGAACAGAGGTGGGGGAGGAGGGTCAGAACAGACAGGATTTGGGTCTGGATCCGAGTCGCTGGCCCAGGTCTTAGTTTAAGTGACCTTAGAGATCATGTTCGTCTGTTGCATCTGCGGGGGTCAGGAGCCCTGTGCATGCAGTGTTGGGCTGATGGGACGGGCAGCTCTGCAGGGTGATGAAGGACCGTCCCTGGCATTTGCACAAAGCTCCGTAGGGGCCCAGGAGAGTGTGGGGCTGCCTCTGGAGGAAATGCACTTGATGTGAGTCTTGAAGGGTAGGAGATGCCCCACGGGCTGACAAGTGGTGGGAAAGTGTCGTCCAAGCCCAACGTGCAGAGTCTGGAAAGAGTGTGCTACCATGTGAAAGGCAGAGTCGGGCCAGGGCAGGAGCCATGGCTCACAGGTGGAAAGCAGGTCACATCTGGTGTGGACAGCGCTGGCCTGCGGAGGCTGCGCCGTCTGTCCCCGACTCCAGGTCACTGGAACAGGGGCGGGGCCCTGTTCCTGATCGTAGATCTGACCAGATCTATGTTGGACAGCCAGCCTGGAACCGCTGCAGAGGACAGAGTGGACTAGAGGAGAGACAAGGCCAGAAAAGAAATTTGCTGGAAAAGTTAATGGGGGTTTCCAGTAAAAGCCTTTGTCATGGGGGTAAAGGTGAAGATAGAAACTAGAAACTCTCAGGGTGACTGGGGGGCTCAGTCAGTTGAGCATCCGGCTCTTGATTTCAGCTCGGGCCTTAATCTCAGGGTTGTGAGATTGAGCCCCAGGTTAAGCCCAGCATCGAGCCCTGTGTCAGGCTCTGTGCTCAGTGGGGAGCCTGCTTGGGATTCTCTCTCCTTCTCCCTTTGCCCCTCCCTACCTCTCTCTCTCTCTTTCTCTCTATTAATAAATCTGTCTTACCAAAAAAAGAAACTAGAAAATCTCTATGTTGACTGGAGTTTGGGGGGGCGGGGGAATAGGGGTCAGGTAGGCAGGACTGGGGTCTGGGTTCAGGCTGGTGGCCAGGCAGCTGGACTGGGTATAGACTGACACTGTCCAGGCTCTTTCTAGTTGCCAAGCATTTACAAGTTTTATTCTTTTCTAATTTCTTCTTCCCCGCCCCCCCGGCTTTGATGAGACGAATTCTTATTATTTCTGGATATTTCACTAGAAATCCTCTCAGGCCTATAATAGGATCCCTCCTATGGACTTTCCAGAGGCCCTGCATGTGAATATACTACTATATGTTACTAGGTTAACCTCAGTGAAAGTGCCAGTATTCAATATGGCTGACCCGGGAATTCCTCGGGGTTAGTTGGGGGGGCATTTGGACATTCAGACGAGCAGAATCAGCGAAGAAATGGAGCCCGGAGAACCGTCAGCTTCGGTGTGGTAATGGGTGTGGTGCACGTGGAATGGGTTGTCCAGGGCGGCAAGGGAGCAACCGAGAGAGGAGAGGTTGTAGGAACCCCACCAAGCTCTCCTGTTAAAGGAGCCTTATATGAAATAAGTTAAGGGGTTATAATTTTTATATTGTGGGGTTCTAATGAGAATCAAAATAAATGTAAAGCACCTAGCCATCAGTTACTGGCAACTATTTTAAATTAATATTATTTACAGCAAACACTTTTTTTTAAAGATTTTATTTATTTATTTATTTGAGAGAGAGAGAGAGTGAGAGCACGAGCTGGGGGGGGAGGGCAGAGGGAGAGGGCGAAGCGGACTCCCCCCTAAGCAGGGAGCCCTACACAGGGCTCAATCCGGATTGCAGACCCCAGGGTCATGATGTGAGCTGAAGTCAGGTGCTTAACCGACTGAGCCACCCGGGCACCCCTACAGCAAACAATTTTTTAGTAATAATTACTATTTACCATTAGAATTGTTACCATAGAAAGACAACTACAAATAGCTGTGTGACCTGTGGCAAATGACATCATCTCTCTAAGTTTCAGATTTCACATTGAAAAAGAGAGAAAGTTATAGTGCTTCCCTCCTCAGTTTGTAATGAAGGTTCAATGAAACATACTGGAATGTGACCCAGGCGCAGACAGTCCAATAAATACGATTTATCATTGTCAATATTTGTGGTGATTATATGGTGAACGTTGACTTTTCCTGAGATGGGGAGGTAGGTAGGGCACCGGAGGAGGGAGAGACACAGGAGGGAGGAAACCAGAGGTTGCCCCTCACCTCAGTTCAAAAGGGAGGGAGTGGCCACGGGGCCCATCTCTCAGGAAGACACAGCCAGATGGAGACCCAGAATGTGCTCTTTGAATTTGCTCCTGGACGTCCTGGGAGACGCCTCAGGAGGAGCGGTTTTAGCAGCCACGAGGCAGGAGGGGAAAGCTGAATGGGAAGGTGCCAAGGGCAAGGGAGGGCCACAGGGAGATGGGACTTCGGACAGACAGTTAAGCGTGTGCGTGTGTGTGCGCGTGCGTGTGAGTAAACGTGTGTGACTTTTCTACGGGGGACAACTGAGAATAGCTGGATGCTGAGGGGTGTTTGACAATACAGGTTTTATTTAGCTGTGGCAAGGCCAGCCGAGGCCAGGAGGAGGGGACACACAAGGCACTGGGGGTGGGGGAGGAGGGTATTCAGGAAGCCCCCAGGTTGGTCAGGAGGGGAGATGTGGGCTAGAGCCTTTGTTGTGGTTTCCTCAGGAAGGAAAGGGCAAGGCCGGTAAACGAGTTTAGAGTTTAGGATCGGTTACTTGGAATAATTTCAGCAGGCTCTGGGGCCGGGGAGCTGTCCCTGATGGTCTGATGCATGGCCCTGGGGTGAGAGGTCACAGGGATAGTGGAAGTGAAGCCCAAAGGAGAGGGCCCAGTAAGAAGGCCTTTGTGGGTGTGGGCTCCGGATGGGGTTGTTTGCATATGATAGGAGTTCTGGCATGAAAGCTATTCACTCCCTCTAGAAACTGACCAGCCTTGGCAAGGGCAGTCTGTCCAGGGTCGGCAAGGCCCCACCAGGAGGCATGTTTAACAGGAAAGTGAGTTGAGTGTTCAAAGGTAAGCTACAGCAATGGGCAGTGGTGAGCGGGCCCCTGGCACTTCCCCAGCCTCCTGCAGGGGGAGTCCCAGATGGTCCGCTTACACCAGGGAGCGCACCGCAGCTGTCTTGGACCTAGTGCCTTTCCGAGGCAGAATTCCACGGCCTCAGCCTTCCAGCATCCACCACAGCGCTGCTCCCTGCAGATGGCTGCCACGGAGTGTGCTTGGGCTTCAGGGAATTTGTGGCGTTGTCCTCCTCTTTTCTTGCATCATTATAGCAGACGACAGAGCGTGCACGTTTCCCGAGTCCACGCGCTCAAAGATAGTGTGCGCGTCCGGGGTATTTGGTCAGTGAGCTTTTAAATATTTTCTATGACGTGCCTATCTATAGCTGTGCTGTAAGGATCAATTAAACCTTTCAGGAGCCGTTAAACTGTATCACTTTGCAACGTGGGGGACTTTGTAGTTTCGAATATCAGCATTAGAACCGTAGACAAAACTGAAATGTGTGGCCTGAAGGTGAGTATATTGGAGCTGCAGGTGACTCACGACTTAGAACAGGGAACTGTTTCACATTAAACTATGAAATGTAATCTTAACTATTTAGATTGTTGTAACTGAGCTTTAAAATACTAAATACAAACATGATTGGAATGAGAGCAGATAGCTAAATTGATTTTGAAATCTCCACTGCATGTCTTTTATGAAAATTCATTGATAAACGTTGGTGGCTCGTGTTTACAATTTCAAGGAATTCATGAAATTGGTTAAGATCGTTTCCTAATTGTTATCTTAACAGCTTCAGTGGTTTTTCTGTGTGATGGTTCCTGCCACCAACCCTGGGTTGGCTTACTCTTCGGAAAAGTACTATATTTAAAGTTATTGCAAAGTAATTTTTTCTTTTAGTTTTATGATTTGAAACATGAATGTTTAACATTTTTCCTTTGGGGATTAAGGGCTCTTCCTACAACCATACCCAGAAATGGGCACAACTATGTCTCTTGTGTGTGTGTTAGCCTGTGAGTGCCATGGAAAAGGCTCCCTGTCTGATGTCTGCCATCTTGAGACTGGACTCTGTGACTGCAAACCCCACGTGACTGGACAGCAGTGTGACCAGTGCTTGGTAAGACGCCCATTGGCTGTTGTGGTCAGTGATGTCTATAATTGATTCCTTGACCTTGGTGCAAATGAAATGGACTTCATGACCGCCAAAAGAGCTACTGCCCCAAACACCCCTGAATGCCGGGTGTCCTGACCTACAGAGTATGTATTCGGTTCACAAAGGACGGGAGTGATGTCATGAGCACTTTATGATTCTATGAAACATCGATGTTTGATTTGGGTAACATGCTCGTCAGTATTGGTGGCTAACTAAAATCTACTTTGGCTCCCACGCTCCGGCCCCTCCTGTGAACCAGCCTGGCTATTACGGGCTGGATGCGGGGCTCGGGTGCCTGCCCTGTGACTGCAGCGCGTCAGGCTCCGTGTCAGATGACTGCACCACGGAAGGCCGGTGTCACTGCGTCCCGGGCGTCGCTGGGGAGAAGTGCGACAGGTGTGCACGCGGCTTCTATGCCTACCAGGACGGTGGCTGTACACGTAAGCTCCAGAGTTCCTCATCTGAGACTTTACAGTGATTTCCAGACTTTTCTCTGAGCTCTCCTTTGACTTCTGATTCTGTTAAGTTCCTTTACTTTTTCTCTTTTTAACATGTAGGAATTCATACCTTTTCTCTGTTTCCTGATCCCTGTGCTTAATTCGTCTGTATTCTCTGGTCAGGCTTTACTCATTGTGGGGACCTGGATGAATTACTTCACTTAGCTCTAGTTTCCTCATCTGTAAAATAGAGAAGCTAGTTATAGTTTCCATCCAGAAGTTACTTTTCATGTTGGGCGTAGAGTCCTTACCATTTGGCACACAATAAATGCTCCATAAATCCCGGCCGTGTCTGCTCTTCTCACCTATTTCTATTTCTCTGTCCTCATTACCCCTTTTCTCACAACACCTCTCAACAAGGAGGAACAGCCCCCTCCCGAGAGGCATGGACAGGTCTTGGGAATCACGAGGTCTCTGTTGGGAACTAGAAGGATGGTTTAGATAATTAATCAAAGGGAACAAACCTGTAGCATCGATGGCACGGTGGTCCCGATGCCTGACAATGCCATGTGCCTCTGTTGTAGCCTGTGACTGTGCTCACACACAGCACACTTGTCATCCGGAATCGGGGGAGTGTATCTGCCCTCCTCACACTCGGGGCGCCGCCTGTGACGAATGTGAGGACGGATACTGGGGCCACGACCTCGAGCTCGGATGCCAGGTACGTACGGCCACCTGCATCTTCTTAACCGGGAAGCCCTTGGCCGGAGCAAGTGTCACTCCTTCCCTTTCATCCGTGCACTTGACCTTGACCTGCTGAACGGCTCCACAGCTTATATTTAAAACTCAGTACGGGTTCAGACATCTGGGTGGAAGAAGCAGCCGCCCTAACGCTCAGTATTCTGTTTTCTTCAAGAACCCAGCTGCGGAATTGATGGTTTGGTGACGTTATTTAGCGCCCTTTACACGGACCCTGCCATGTGCATGATCTTCCAGGAGCGCAGAAGTCGCTTTACTGGGGGTATAGCCAGTCTTCAGTGGTTCTATTTTCAGTGTAGCTTTCCTCAGTTGAACTTGGATATAGTTTGCGTTTTAAAAACAGACTTGACTTTGACTTGTAAGATGCTGCTGCTGGGTTGACTCTCAGGTCACAGGGTCAGCCCCGTGTGCATGTGCCCAGGGATGCCCGGCCTGGCAGACGCTGCCTCCTGTTGGCTCGCGGCAAAGTGAATCCATGTGCAATAGTGATGGAGACCCACGTATTTGCATAATGTCCCCACAGTTTACGTTCTCCTGCAATCCCAACATGTGTACAGTGTGCAAATGTAAAAGGTACCTATTTATTGAGTGAGTTTGTCTTGCCAGGCCTGCAACTGCAGTGGTATTGGGTCGGCCAGGCCCGGGTGCGATGCGCTCACTGGCCATTGCCAATGTAAGCCTGGCTTCGGTGGACCGAACTGTCATCAGTGCTCCCTGGGGTACAGAGGCTTTCCAGACTGTGTGGCCTGTGACTGTGACCCGCGAGGGACATCGGCAGATACCTGTGATGAGGAACAGAGTCTGTGCAGCTGTGCAGAGGAAACCGGCAGCTGCTCTTGCAAGGTAACAGCCCTCGGCGTTCCGCTGTCTCCCCATCTCACACTCATCACTACGACTTTGGGGCTTTTAACTATTTAAATCAGGGGCACCTGAGTGGCTCAGCCGTTACGCGTCTGCCTTCAGCTCAGGTCATGATCTCAGGGTCCTGGGGTGGAGTCCCGCCTTGGGCTCCCTGCTCAGTGGGGAGCCTGCTTCTCCCTCCCCCGCTTCTGCACGCTCTTTCTGTCAAATAAATCATGAAATATTTAACCACTGAAATCAGCAGCTAGGATTTAGACACTTTCATAGTAGTCCTCACTACCTTCTAGGTTTGAGTTTAAATTCTGTGTAAGCTCTTCTAGAACAATGGATGGGTCTTTTAAGGGAACTCTAACTGGTTATTACGAGTTTCAGATGATAGAACTGAATCAAAAAACACTCTGAGTTTTCTGTCAGGTGTCCCATCGGCTGAGCAGCCAGTCTATCTCGAGTATACAGGTAAAATAGATAACGCAGGGCTTCAAGAAGATTTGTGATTTGGGGCGCCTGGGTGAAGTGTGCGACCCTTGATTTCGGCTCGGGTCATGATCTCAGGGTGGTGAGATGGAGCCTCAGGTTGGGCTCCACTCTGGGCATGGAGCCTGCCTGGGATTCTCTCTCTCCCTCTGCCTCCCCCCCAATTTTTTAAAAATATAAATAAATAAAAGAAGATTTGTGATTTTCTAACTGGTAAGTAATTATTCTTTTGTATGCGCTGGCCAGAATGAAGGCAATCCGTGTTTTTTATTTTCCCGGCATGTAAGAATTCGACATCATGCTTAATTCCGTGTATTTCCACTGGTTTCCCCATTGTGCTTTGTTATTAGGAGGTCATCGGCTGCCTCCTCTGGTCCTTTTCCAGGTGCTGGTGAGACGGAAGAGAGAGAGTAGTGGGCGGATTACTGACTAGGGGTGAGGGAGGGAAAGCTCATGCGGACACCGTGGCCTGGGAGTAATGGAAACATCAGGGGACGTATTTTTGGCTTACGCATCGGCGATAGCAGCTTTCATTACAGATGTCAGAACAGGAGGGCCTGCCTTACTGATCACCTGGCTGGTGGCCTCCCACCTGCCCAGTCATCAGAGTCACCTGGGGCCTCAGGGCGGCGTCTCGGGTTCGCTCCAGGAGAGGCTCATCGGGCCGTCTATATATTCCCAAAGCTCCCGGGATGATTCTGATGCTCGGCCGCGTTTGGGAATCACTGACGGTGCCCAGGAGAGTGGGTGTTCGTGGAGGTTAGGGAGCTTGCCTAGGGAAACAGCGGCTTCAGGGACGTTTGTGGGTCCAAAATTATTTTTGTGTTTTATTTCATTTCTGTTCGGAAATCGTGTCCCTTTTTTTCAGGTAAAAATAAACAAGTCTATTGCTTTCTCTCCTTTAGGAAAATGTGTTTGGGCTTCATTGCAGCAAGTGTCGAGCTGGCACCTACGGCCTCCGTGCTGATGACCCTCTGGGATGTACCCCCTGCTTCTGCTTCGGGCTGTCACAAGCCTGCTCAGAGCTGGAGGGTTATGTGAGGACACCAGTAAGTTACACACGTGGGAAATGTGCTGTTTTTAAACTGTCTCTCCCCACCCCCCGCCCCCATGGAAGTTGGGTGACCGTAGGGGAGATAGTCAAGGGCTTACTTTCAATTTTGCTCTTACGGCTTTAGAAATTGCAGGAAGCTAATCTGGGTTCGTTATGAATCTGAGCTCTGCTTCTGCCTTCCGAGGAAATACATGAAGCTGGAACTGAGGGCCCTCGGGGTGGCTCCTGAGCTAATCTATCAAAATCTTTACTTGGAGAGAAGATAAAACTGCAACACACAACGGTTTCCTTCCTATAACTGAATCCTGCCCCAACAGAGCAATAGTTTGGCCCTAAATGCACTAGTGTAAAACACACGGTTTTCCTAGTAACCCAGATGCTGGCGTTTGAAGGAAATGTCTCTGTTACTCCCATTTTCATACTGAAGCTCTCTCGTCTGTGAAACAGGAGTAGAGTCTGACGAATCAAAGGTGAGGAGTGAATTCGTGCTCTCAGGTCTGTTGTTCTTCCCTTCCGTGACCAGGTAACGCTGGGCACAGGGCAGCCCCTCCTGCGTGTGGTTTCTCAGAGCAACCTCCGGGGCACGACCGAGGGGGTGTATTACCAGGCCCCTGACGTCCTCCTGGACGCCGTGACTGTCAGGCGACATGTCCACGCAGAGCCGTTTTACTGGCGGCTGCCAGACCAGTTCCAGGGAGACCAGGTGAGGCCCCCACCCGGCCCAGAGCCGGTCCGCATTTCCCGGAGGACACAGGTGTCGCTTGAAATCACGATGGACTGTGTTAGCCGACCATTAACCAAGGTGGATAGTCCCTCTTCTAAGCGGGGTAGAGAAGTTTAACACTGAAAAAAGCCGATTTAAGTTTAACACTTAAAAAATTAAATTTTCATTTGGAAGTCTTTTAGGGGTACCTGGCTAGCTCAGTCAGAAGAGCATGCAACTCGATCTCGGGGTCATGAGTTTGAGCCCCACGTTGTGTATAGAGATTACTTAAAAAAAAAATCTTAAAAAATGTAAAAAATCAAATCAAATTATTTTTCTCCTTCCTCATGCAGTCCTTCAACAGACATTTTTCATTTTTCTTAATATAAGCTCAGGTGCTGTGGTTCTCTCAACAAATCGATACGCATTTATGGGGAAAGTGAAAACCTACTATAACAGGGTATTGAAGGCATCACTTACATTTTTGTTTAAATAAACATTGGAATCTATGTGTGAAATCTTACCCAGATCTTCCCAGAGCTCTAGGTCCTTTTAGATTCAAAGGAGCCTGAAAGTAATCAGGGCCATTACCACACTGACTTGTCACTTTGCCCTGACCCCTATCGGTGCCGCGGAGAGGAAGCTCTGGCAGGGGATGTCTGTGGCCTTGATGGGGGTGGGGGCTTCACGGAGTAGCCTCCTCCCCAGGCTCACAGAGTTATGCACCTTAAATATGTACAGCTTTTTACGTGCCAGACATGCCTCCATAAAAATGATTTTAAAAAAACTTAAAAAAAAGGGGCGCCTGGGTGGCACAGCGGTTAAGCGTCTGCCTTCGGCTCAGGGCGTGATCCCGGCGTTGTGGGATCGAGCCCCGCATCAGGCTCTTCCGCTATGAGCCTGCTTCTTCCTCTCCCACTCCCCCTGCTTGTGTTCCCTCTCACTGGCTGTCTCTATCTCTGTTGAATAAATAAATAAAAAATCTTAAAAAAAATAAAATAAAAACTTAAAAAAAGCCCTATGGCTTGAGTCAACCTAATAATCCATAATTAAGTGGAATTAAAAAGACACAAATTCCAGACAACCGGTTCCACCCACGTGATGTATTTTTAAGGCACAGGACTTCTTGCCAATGGCAGCAGGCTTTGATGAAATAGTTTGAAACCAGGGCCATGTCCGAGAGTAAACCATTTACGATTCCGTAGCTCCTGGCTTACGGCGGCAGCCTGAAGTACAGCGTGGCCTTCTATTCTTCCGACGGCATCGGCACCTTCAACCTCGAGCCCCAAGTGCTCCTCAAAGGGGGCCGGACCAGAAAGCAAGTCATTTATGTGGACATGCCGGCCCCGGAGAACGGAGTGCGACAAGAGCAGGAAGTGGGGATGAAGGAGGTGAGGCTGTCGGCCTTCCCACGTGCCCCTTCACGGTGTGGGGTTAGCTCTGGACGCTGCCAATACGAGAGGGACGACCCGGGGATCAGAATTCCCGTGGGCTTATTAGCAAGATTTGTAAAAGCAATTCACATCCCATATACGAGGCTTATGTACCCTTGGTGCAAATTGCATCTTAAATCCTTCCTCGTGGTGCCCAAGTCTCCATCTGTGTGGAGGTGATGGTGCGAAGTCTCTAGACTTGTTTGGGTCTGGCAAGTGTGTGCGGACTCTGGGCGGTCGGCAGTGCGGCTGGTCCTGCGCAGGTGACACCTGTCCGCCCCTACGTGAGGCTGGCCCCGCGGCGGCCCCGGGAGGTGACAGGAGAGCTTCCTCGGTTCCGCTCGCTGTCATGCACGGGACCGGGCTCCCTTCCAGAGAAATTTATTAAAAATGACTAAGTTCATAAGCCTCTGAGGATTTGTAATCTGAGTGTAATTGAATGTGTTTCTCATCCACAGAATTTTTGGAAGTATTTTAACTCCGTTTCTGAAAAACCTGTCACGCGCTCTGATTTTATGTCTGTTCTTAGTAACATTGAGTACGTCCTCATCAAAGCATCTTACGGTCAAGGATTACAGCAGAGCAGGTACTCAGAACCTTCTAGAATATAAAACTTTTTTTATTTGAAATCAAACTAAAGAGATTTGATTCTCCCTTATTACGTCCTATCTTTATTAGTGTGTGTGTGTAATAAATATAATATTTGGTTCCTTACCAAAACTTTACTAAATATTAATATGACGAAATGTGTGGAAAATGACCTAGATTATCCAAAATACAAGTATATAATGGTGATATCTTAGATGAGGATAAAATGTAAACAAAACGGAACAAAAGAAGTTGTTTTCTGCCCTTAAATTTCAACGACATTTCTTTGTCATGACACATCGAGAATGCCGTCAGCTGCTCATTTCGTACTTACCCCACAAAGGAAGCCACTAGGTTATGGCCCAACTAGTACTCCAGGAGTTGTTTCAGGTGTGCTTTGTGTAATATTTTTAAGTCCTAACATGTGGGCTGGGCCCGCCACTGGGCAATGACAGGACTCATGTGCTCTTCCACGTTCCCTTCATAATCGGGTAGGAGCTACTCCCCAACGGGCAGGAAAGCTCTGGTTTAATGTGTGTGCAAATTCATTAAGTAATGTGCTAGATTTCTAGAAAGTGACTTTCTCAATATTTATGTTCCCTCTCACACTTCTTAACGGTTTCACAGAATCTCAAATATTTCAATGGAGGTTGGCAGGAAGGCTGGAGAGTTGCACCCGGGACAGAAGGCGGCGTCTCTCTTAGAGAAGTGTGTCTGTCCTCCTGGCACAGCTGGATTCTCGTGTCAGGTAGGGAGACTGAGGTTAAAATCCATTACCTGTAATGATGTACTGTACGTTGGCTAATTGAATTTAAATTTTAAAAAAAATCCATTACCTGGTTCTGAGCTGAAATAGGCTTGTTAGAGCAACTCCCAAGTGATGATCAGAGTTTGTATGAATTATACAAGTTTTCTCTTCAAAAAAACTTAATTGTGGTTAAATATTGCATAAACAAACTTTAGGGTCCTAACCGTTTTGAAGTGTATCGTTCAGTAGTGCTAAGTACATTCACATCGTTGTACAACCAATCTCCAGGATCCTTCATCTTGCAAATCTAAAACTCTATACCCATTAAACACCGACTCCCCAGTCTCCCTCCCCCACAGCCCCTGGCAATCACCATTCTACTTTCGGTCTTAGCGAATTCGACTATTCTGGGTCTTCATTTAAGTGGAATCACGCTGTATTTCTCACTTATGACTGGCTAGCCTAATGTCTTCAAGGTTCATCCATGTTGTAGCATGTATCAGAATTTGCTTCCTTCTTAGGGCTGAATAATATTCCATTGTATGTATACACCACATTTTGTTAATTCATCCATCAATGGACACTTGGGTTGATCCTTTGCCCGTCGTGAATAATGCTGCCATGAATACAGCTATACACGTATCTCACCGAAACCCTGATTTCAGTTCTTTGGGGTTTATGCTCAAAAGAATTGCTAGGTCATGTGGTAATTCTGTTTTCATCTCTTTGAGTAGCTGCCATACTGCTTCCCACAGCACTGCCCCATTTTATATTCCCACCGGCAATGCACAAGTGTTCCACTTTTTCCACATTCTTGACAACTCTGATTATTTTCTGTTTTCCATAGAGTTATCTTAGTGGGCGTGAGGTGGGATCCCATCGTAGTTTTGATTTGCAGTTCCCTAATCATCGGTGTTGAGCATCTTTTCAGGTGCTTATCAGCCTATGTATCTTTTTTGGAGAAATGTTTATTCAGGTTGTGACACTGTGATTTATAAGAAGAAATCGATATTTGGTCTTCATTCCCCTGTTTCCTAGCACAGTGTTCTTAAATACTCAGAATTTTCTAGGTGATGAGATCTATAAAAGTGTCTTTTGTTATACTCATGAGGTGACTTTTGAAAAGTTCCTAGATCATCTAAGGATGGAGGCTGGTCACCAAATGAACCAACCATTTGGTTGGAGGACTTTTAGTCTTACCCCAGACCTCAGGGGAGAGGGAAGGGGCTGGAGGTTGAATCAGTTGCCAGGGACCAATGATCTCAATCATACCTATGTAAGGAAGACTCCATAAAAACTGAAAGAGAGTTCAGAGAGCTCCCTGGTTGGTGAACACATGGCATGCCTAGAGAGGGCAGGGAGGCTCCAAGGCCCCTTCCCCTTCCCTTGCCCTGGGCATCTCTCCCACATGGTTATTCCTGAGTTACATCCTTTTATAATAAACTAGTGCCCTAGGAACTAGAACGTTTCCCCGAGTTCTGAGCTCTACTCTAGCAAATTAATCAAACCCAAGGAGGGGGTCATTGGAACCCCCAATCTATAGCCAGTTGTCAGAAGCACAGGCGACAGTCTGGACTTGTGATTGGCACCTGTACTCGGAGGGTAGGGCCAGTCTTCTAGAACTGAGCCCTTAACCTGTGAGACCAGATGCTATCTCTGGGTAGGTAGTGTCAGAATTAAATTGTGGGACCTCCAGCTGGCGTCCAAACATTGCTTGGTGTGGGGGGAAGAAACACCGGCACAACAGAACCGGTCGCAGAATATATTGATCAGAAGTGGTGATCAGAGGTAGAACTGGTGTCAGAATCATGACAAGTCCTCTGTCCATTGTTTAATCATGTTTGTTCGTTTCCTTTTGCATGTGCTCAGGACTGTGCACCTGGTTACCACAGGGGGAGGCTCCCGCCAGGTGGGAGCCGAGGACCCCGCCCACTGCTTGCCCCTTGTGTGCCCTGCAGTTGCAACAACCACAGTGATGCCTGTGACCCTGAAACTGGGAAGTGTCTGGTAGGTTGGTTCGTGCGGGTTCTCAGAGGAGGTACTGAGCCTTTGAATTTCTGCTCCGGAGTCCTATACAGTTCCTGGTTTAGAGCCTAAATTTAACTAAATGTAATATACACATTTAGAAAGGCTTCAGAGAGGTTCGGCTAAGAGGTTAGACAGTTGTTAGTGCAAAATCTTTTATAAGTCTTAGTTTCATGAATTTGTGGGCATTGATTTGGGGGTTAAGTGTACTTGCAGTATTGGTGGTTGTGGTCAAACCAGATGATGTAGGTCATAGAATTGGGAGGGTCACCTGGGGGTCTTAAAATAAGTTAATGCCCATATTGCAAATTTATTTCTCTCCTTGCATTTAAAAAAAATACTGACTGTCTTGGATGTCTTAGTATGCATTTGCTTCTCAGCCACCTTTCCCTTATTAAAAGACAAAATTCAAAATTTGAGGATGTAACTGGCTTTATTGAGTGATTCATGAATGGGGCAACATCCCGTCTATCAAGTTGGGGGGGCTCTGACGAGCTGTACAAAATAGAAATTTTGGGGGGGAGGAGGGTGGGGCAAGGAGGTTATTGGCGAAAAGAAAGGATTGTTCCAGGCAAGATTACCTTCCCATAGAGGGGATGGCAGGGGTCTTTTTAGGTGGATGACCTCATTTTCCTTTTCAGGAATGAAGGGCCTATGTGACAGGTTACCTCACTGATGCTGATCAGAAAACCCCTGACTGGTTAAATACAATTCTGGGGGAGGTTGAAACTGTAGTTAGGCTATGTCTTAGCCCCGGTTTGGTGTCTTGGCCTAAGTGCTGCCATGTTGGGCCTGTGGTTTTCTTTTTAACACCCTAGACCAAGATTGGTCTCAGGAACATAAGGAGAACTGTGATCATTGAAAAGGAACAAATGGCCCAGATGGAAGGCTTGTGACCTTGACTGAGGACAAACCCTTATGTCTGTGATTTTGCTTAAGTTGACAAGGCCTTACTGATAACCTAGAATAATCTGATATTCTTTCCCTACTCTGGAATTTTTTTTTTTTTTTTTTAGTAACTCTTGTAGAAACATTGGTTACTTGCATAAATTGTGCCAAGACTAACTCACCTCAGGTGAAATACCTCAATGAAGGGAAATGAGCTGCCCGCCAAGAAAGACAGCCCTGGAGGCTTACAGCTCCTGGACGCGGCCTAGTCACAGGGAATAGGATGGGGGATTAGGGCAGCGGGTTCCCCACGGGCCTGCAGCCCCTCTAGAGCTGTCTTCTTCTATTTGGATGCGTTTTTCATCTGTGGAATTGAAAGGTCACTTCCACCGGGGACACTGCAGAACTACGGCAGTGTGCAGGCGAATTTGGAAACTGGAGCGCAGCGTGGTTTTCCTGCCTTAAAAAGCTACGTGTTAACCTTTGCTGACTCCATTATATAGGTGGAATTAAAGAATTATTCCAGTCATACCAGGGAAAATGGCCTTAATGAAGATGCAGATAGCTGCAACACTATTAAAAACTGTATTTGCCTTAATCAGCTCAGGCTCCAGGCAAAAAATCCTAGTAGAGAAAATGAGAAAATCTCATGTAAGGATTTAAGGAGAATTGATTTCAGGCAACTTAAATCGAGATGCAATTAGCTGGGAAGGTCTCTTGACCAGTCATGGGGACAAAGGTCTCATGGACACTTAAAGAAGTTGATCAGTTCTTTCATGCTGCGTCTTCCCTTGGTGGGCTATTCTAATGAGATTAAGTACTCCTAGGATGTTAAATTACTACCCTGCCTTCCCTGGCCCAAATCCACCAGAACAAAGTTCCAAGATCAGCAGCTGACCTGTTGATTCGTACCCAAGAAAGAACACAGCCTGTGTGTCCCAGTCCAGGAAAGACTATGGCCAGGAGTCTCCCTAGCATCAACAAAGAGCGTTGTCGGACAGTTCCCAGCCCTGCGGGGAGAGGCTGGCCAGATGTTACCTTGACAGAAGAGCTCTCAGCTGGGCCTGTTACAGTTCACAGTACACAACAGTGGATGTGTCTGCTGCAAGACGGCTTACGTCTGAACTACAACAGCACGCCAAGCAGTTATTTCATGAACGTTTACACACCTCCAGCCATGGGAAGCTCACTCCCACAGCAGCTCAGCTCATCTTTGGGCAGCCCTGGTTATTCCTGGAATTGGTGCACTTCTAATCTTTGGAGCCACTGAGACAAACCACGAGGTCAAGATTATGCCTGAAAAATGGCTGTATCTTAACTAAGTAGCTTGCAAAACGGGTTAGATTCCTCCGTCACATATCCACAGGCCCTGCATCTTCAGCCTCATGGTCAGATAGCCTCAGTTTATATGCCTGATGTTTCTTTGGAATGGTTGAGTCCATGCACCGTCGTGCTGTTTAAGTATCCTGCCCAGCGCCTTTACTGCAGGTGTGGACAGGGGTCTCTCTCTGACGCTAGGTGTGCCATGAACACAGCCGCGGGTTCTGCCGGCCTGGTCACTGCCGCCTCTGACGAGCTGACTAGACACAAAGACGCTTACGTTCTTTCCACACGTTTAGCACCTGAGTCCTTGCCCTTTGAACTGGGGACCTTATCTTTCCTCTCCAGTCTTCAACTTGTGAGGTCTCTTTCGTGCTTTAGTGCAACAATGCACTTCTGTTTGACAACGTCCCTTAAGCACTCCCTATGGATTATTATGTAGGTGGGCATCAAGACCATTTTGGATCTGATTTTGTCATCCAGTATATAGGTCGTTCCCCCTGCTTCATGTCACTGGGACTTGCTTGGTATTTTCATAAAAATGATTGGTCAGAAGTGTGACCTGGAAAGGGGTGGGGAGACTCAGGACCACCAAGATACCCTGGAGTGTCTATCCCTGGGTACCCCCTGCCAGGAGATACCACTTAATGGTTTTACAATTGAACAACAGACAAGCCTTTTCTGTGTACTTCCCGCAGCAAGGAACTCATCCTATAGGTCGGTGGACATTAACAAGTTCCTCTTTCCTGCCACTCTGGGGCCGCTTGCCTTCAGTTCTCCAGGATGGCGAAAACCAGGAACTCAATCCATTGTGTATTTGGGGAGTTTTTGATGCTGGAGTTGGTGTTAGCAATGACAGCCAGAAATTATGCTCAATCCTTGCTCATTTAATATTTATTTTTCATCAGATTTGTATTATATCATTAAAATGAGTATTTAACACACTTTTTTTTTTAAAGATTTTATTTATTTCAGAGAGTGAGAGAGAGCCCAAGCAGGGGGAGCAGGAAAGGGAGAAGCAGGTTACCTGCTGAGCAGGGAGCCTGATGCAGGACTCTATCCCTGGACCCTAGGATCATGACCTGAGCTGAAGGCAAATGCTTAACCCACTGAGCCACCCGGGTGCCCTGAAAACCCTCTTTTTAAGAGAGAGAGATTGCAAGTTTTACTTCTAAAGAGATAGCACTTTTAGGGACCATGGGGATCCTACTAAAATCTACTTCCAGCAGGTGAGATAGGAATATAATTTTAAAACAGAAAATACTGGAATATATCTTAATCAAAAAGAACTTAAAAATAGTGTTTCAAACATATAAAACATATAAAAAGGTGTCTTTCTGTAGCCTCTCTTGCTGCCAGGGATAGCATCTGCTTCAGTTTGCCAGTGTTACCCGTCTTTCTATCCCTACACCCGACACAGAATAAAGTGCCCGGGGACTGCGCGGACAGTGACCCAACTGGGCCAAAGCAGATTTCACGTTGGAAAAGGTGTTCAACAAAAACTTGCTCTTTTACCTTCAAAACTTTCTTAATGGCAGGATCCTAGGACCTGTCATGGAAATGCTGACATCAAACGTAACTAGAAATGATCTGATTATTACAAAAATCTGTTGATGGTACAGTAACACCTGGCATTTTCTTCCCTGTTTCCTAAATCATCTATCTGTTCACTTCTGTTCTTTCACACCCCACATGTGATCAGTGAACCCCAACTATGTGCAAAACTGATGTGCTTCAAATCATTTTTCTGTTACTATAGATTTTAGATCCCTATTTTAAGGAACTGAAAGTTGGCTGCTTTTAGGAGCCCTGTGTGTATACACACACACATAGTTTTATATATATATGTATATACACACACACACATATATATATAATGTGTATATATATATATAATGTATCTATATATATACACACATATAGGTGTGTATGTATTTTAGCCCTGTGTATATTTTCCATAAGAAGAATGGCTGTATTATAGGCTATATTAAAATGAATGAAGGTCAGAACTGGCAATGCTTCCTCTTTTAAAAAATATGCAGGAAAAAAAGGTCTCCCTTCTCTATTAAAAAAAAAAAAAAAAGAAAAAGAAAAGAAAAAAGAAAAAGCTACCACCTGACATGAACAGTGGCTTGCTTAGGTATTATCGGGTAAGGGGATTTCTAACAGTTTCCCATTTTTTTCCTCTCCTCTTGAAACACGGGCTCCAGGACTGTAGGCACAGCACCGCGGGGGACCACTGCGACGTGTGCGCCCCTGGGTACTACGGGAAGGTGACCGGCTCCCCCAGCGACTGCTCTCCGTGCGCCTGTCCCCGCAGCCACCCCGCCAGGTGAGCCCACATGCCCGTCCAGCGAAGCTGGGGCTGCTCCAATCCTCGGCCTCATTTTCCAGGCTCCTGGGGTGGCCAGTTTTAACTAACCTTCTCCATGTGTTGAGAAAGGCTAAGTTTAAGAGAAAGTGCTCATTTTCACAGCATTTGAAGAGAATCTTTTCAAAAGCAAAGTCTGTGTATTGGTATTGGGGTGTTTGAATGGAACCAAGTAAAGAAAGGACTTTCAGGTTTTATTTCTCAGAAAATAATTTTACCCTCCAACCTCTGCATCCAGCATACCTGGAGGTGGATTGTTATTCATTTTATGAATAATGATACAAAGAATTCAGTTCCTGTTTACTGTAAGGGAGTGGGGTTAGAATTTGTTACAGGCTGATGACTGCTGAAGGGCAGAAATGCTCCACAGTGATGACTTTGGGGCCAGGCTCTGCCTTGAACTCGTGAAGCTCAGTTAGAGTTATCTGGACACAAAAAAGTAGCAGAGATTTTATGTGGAATGGAATATCTGTGAGTCCTCTTTGGTTTCGATGAACTTGTAATTCATAAATAACATTTCATTATTGCCGAGACTATTTGACAAAGCTCTGAACAGGTGCAGATAGTATACCAAGTTTTGGTGTACTGAATGGAGGTTTTGTAATCATTGCTTGAATCTTCCTTTGTTGTCTCCAAGTAAATGATACCTGACGGTGAGTGCCAAATGAGAGGCACTGTTAACTTCCTTCTAAACTAGCAAGCATCCTAAAATCTATAGTCACTACTATTTAACTTTTTGGGTTAAATATGTGTGATAAGTTTTGACTCATCAATTCTACTCCTGTCATCTAAGTGGTAGAAATATTTGCATTTGTGTATAAAGATGGAAATATTTTCGCATTGCTTCGTCTCACCTGCAATGACAGGGGAAACCAAAATACCTATATACAGGGAATTGATTGAGATATATCGCAGTGCACACCTACAGTGAAAGATTGTACAAACTCCGAGACAAGAATAAGGTATATCTGTATGTGCAGAATTGGAGAAATGGCCAATTAAGTCATGTAACTGAATACATAATATGCTATTTCAGTGAAAATTCATATCTCCGCGTGTATCCATATCCATAGCTCCATGGCTATAGGAGCCCGGAGAAATGTTTGTATTTCTACTTTGCACATTTGTGTACTGTTTGGATATTTTACTTCTTCAATCAAAAAAGGTTCAAACCACCCCCAAAGTGCACTAATAAGTTTTACACGTTAGGAAGCGACTGTGAGGGTGAGAAACCCCTTTGTGAGCTCTGCATCTGGGAGACCGTAGCAGACACGCGTTACTTTCTACATATCTTGTGCTTCCCTAAGCCTGTCCCTTTAGTCTTTAAAGAGTTAGAAAAAGTCCGAACTGAAGTGGGGCTGATAGAGAACCCTGTCTGTCACACATTCTGGATCCACGCACAGGTCAAAACACCAGGCTACCCCCGCAGTTTTTCTCAGCGGCTTGCAGGTACCCATCGGAGCCTCTAGATGGCGCAAGGCGCATTGATAATTTAAAATGCGGAGGCAAAGGTGGTGGAAAGGAATGAGCCAAAAGCTGAATGCCTGATGGAGGGGATCTGAGAGGACTATTACATTTTGAGTGGCTCTGTCATTTTGCTTCTAATGGCGCATCACACGGCTCCCTGCCTTTAGATTCGTTTATCTTCAGATCGCAGCCTCCCCATGTGCAGGCGTTCACCCGCTGTTCCTCCTTGCCTCCACTCTCGCCAATCACCAGCGTGGGTCCAGCTGCGCCTTTCCGTGCTCGCTCATGGTCTTGTACGGCTCGCCAGTCCCCTTTCCATCTCATGAGCCAGGTGATAATGCCCTGAATAGCAGAACAAGACCTTTTCTACCTGGAAAGCTTTCTTGTTGGCGACTAATTCATTGTCACGTGTGCGATCGTGCAGCTTAGCTACAATCTGTCGATTCTTCCCCTCCGCGTGCACACGGTTGTCACTGGACGGGTGTGCAGTGAGTATCTTTCGGATGCGAGAGATGTACATGCTGGTCTGGATCACGTGGTTGTTTTCCTTCTTTTCGCCCCCACTAGATTGTCAGCCCTGAAAAGGCCGTCTGTCTGGTGTAATCCCTTCACTTTCAGAGCAGTATCGTGTATCCTAACAGTAATGAATAAGTCTCATAAGGGAGATTTGAAGTCGTAGATCTGAGAATTCAAAACATGATTTTTTTTCCTTCTAGTTTCAGCCCCACTTGCGTCTTGGAAGGTGATGCGGATTTCCGCTGTGACGCCTGCGTTCTGGGCTACGAAGGACAGTACTGCGAAAGGTACGCTGGGGGGCGCCACACGGAAGTCACTGCGGAGCCTCCGCGGCGTTCATACAGACCCGGCGTATTTACTAACCTGATGTGGGAGACTTTACCAGTTTGGATGTGCCTGACGGATACGGGATCTTACTACTTATTCCGAGCCAGTATCTACATAAAACATAGAATGAAGTCAATGGGCCCGTGTTCCTTGTATTGCACTTGGCAGAAAGGATCGCTGTCCTTGGGCCGGAGCTGGTGTTGATACTACTGTCCGTACCTGTGTATCTTCCTTTCTGTAGGTGCTCCTCAGGCTATCATGGGAACCCTCGAGCGCCGGGTGGCACCTGTCAGAGGTGTGACTGCAGCCCGCGAGGCTCTGTGCACGGGGACTGCGACCGCAGGTCCGGGCAGTGCGTCTGCAGGCTGGGCGCCACGGGGCTCCGATGCGAGGAATGCGAACCGAGGCATATTCTACTGGAAAGCGATTGCGTTTGTGGGTATTCTCCTCCTCTCAATGTTTAAAGAGCTTTCCCTCTCTCGGTTGTGTTCCTGTTATGGCACCAGCAGGACAAAGTAGGTGTGTCTGCAAACTGTCTGAGGAAAGGACGGACCAGGCTCTGAAAGGAAATGTATTTGGAATTCATTGCCATTGATCCAAGTCAAAGATCCAGAGTGAATGCACTGGGAAGGTCCGAGCGGTAGAAGAAAGCACGCACCAGGCCTGGGATCCTCGCTGGGCATCAGTTCTTTCTTTCTGCGGGACCCCGGGGAAGTGACCGATCTGATTTGAGGTTCAGTCATCGTTTGAGAATAAGCTCAGTATTTGCTCCTTACCTCCCGGCACACAGGCGGTGGGGGAATGAGACCGGATATGGTTCGTGCAGTCCTCTTTCCGTGCTCTGCTCGTGGACATTACTCCTGCAAAATGGCTTGTGCAAATCCATGAGAAAATGTGCACACCACTTTGCATTGACTTCAACTTTCTTTTTCTTCTAGCTTGTGATGATGAGTGTGTAGGCGTGCTGCTGAATGACTTAGGGAATATTGACGACACCATCCTCTCTGTGAACCTCACTGGCATTATCCCTGTCCCACATGGAATTTTGTCAACCCTGGAAAATACAACGAAATCTCTCCGGGTAGGTATTGGGAATACAAAGATTGGTAGAAACCTATGTCCCTGAGAGATGGGGGGGGGGGGGGGGGACAGGAGCAGAGTTCTGTCATTCTGTCTGTCCTCTCACCAGTGTGGGAGCCTCATTCCTGGTGTCCGGGCTTCTCTGCAGTGTGACTGGGGACTCCATCCCCACGCTAACCTGTTCCCCTGTGGGACTGCTCTAATTGTTCAGGAGTTGTGCCGTAGATGTCTCCTGTAAATTCCTCCCAACTGTCCTTCTGCCTTTGAGATAAGACAGGGTCCGCTCACTCCTCTTTATGACAGACCTTTGGATATTTGAGAGCAGCTGTCCTAATACAAACACAGGAGGGGGGAAAAAGTGACAACACGGATGGTATCTTCTTTAATGCTGGAACATGCTACAGATCAAGTGTTTTCTGTAAATGCATTATTCTTAACTGGATTTGTAAGCCATGAAAGTTTCTCTTCCCTAGAAGTCCATCTAAAATTTTCTGGGGGTAAATCATAGTTTTATGTTTAGTCACACAGGGTCTGGGTCCAAACAAGGGGTGGGAAGGTAAGAAATTGGCTTTGTAGACAGCATTCTACTGTAAGCATTTTTATTTCTAATTGGAAAAATGAGATTCTTAATTTTGCCTAAAACCTTTACATTAGAATTTGAGATAATCAATTCACTGTGTCATGTGGTAATAAAAAGGGTAGTCATTCCTGAATGCCTTTTTTTTAGATAAAAGCTTTTCTTAGATTTAACATTTCCTTTGGTGTGGGTGTGTGAATCTGGCTCCTTCAACCATCCGTTCTTGTTTACAGTGGTCTTTTCTCTATAGACATAATGGCCATAAAGAAAGGTTAGGGATGTTTTTTATATTATTTTTCCTCAAATGGAAAAAAATGTTTTTGAAAGACAAAAAATTCTCAAAAAAAATTCTTTAAATTTTAAATTTCCACTCACTATGGACTCAAACAATACTATATTTTAAATTTATCAAGTAAGATAAATACTTAATTCAATTTTTTACTCTTTGATATTTAAACCACTTTGTCAATTTTTTTTGGATTTATTTATTTTATAGAGAGCAGGGGAGGGGCAGAGAGACAGAGGAAGAGAGAGAATCCTAAGCAGGCCCCACACCCAGCAGGGAGCCCAATGCGGGGCTTGATCTCACAATCTCGAGAAGATGACCTGAGCTGAAAATCAATAGTCAGACACCCAACCAACTGAGCTACCCCGGTGCCCCCACTTTGTCAAATTTTTTTAAGCAACTTTTTATCTTTATGTGAAGTATGCAGGTGAACTCTTAAACTGTCCCTTGTTTCCACCTACACAGCCTCCGTGGGCAACTTGCTTAACTCCCCTGACCCTTCACGATAATACAGCCCCTTCCCAGGCTCATTATAAGGCTTACATAAAATCATATAAGTAACAAAATCAGAGGAGAGTTAGCATAAATTAAGCACTTAATTGTTAGGAATCATAAAGGCTTTTCTTTATATGATACTTTTGTATTTAGCCCAGGAAGCACTTTTTTTTAAGGTGTTAACAATTATAGTGAAAACTTATGTGACTCTGATGTTGAAATTAAACCCAAGAACTGCAGCAATATCAGGGTGTGCATAACACACCACACTTTAAGTTCGTATCTGTATAGGAAATGTAATGCAAGACAACGGCAATACAGAGACACATTACTATAATCAACACTTAAGTAAATGTGATTCGTTTTATTTCTTAATGCGATTTCAAGGAAAGAAGAATTTCTTTCTGTGAACAACAACAACAACAAAAGTGATTCTTAGTCAAGAGCCTGCAAATTGATTTTGAAGCGCTGTAATTTGCTTTGTTCTTTTTAGGAAGCATTATTAAAAGAAAATCCACAGAAGGAGCTGGCAAAAGATCAGCTTGAAGGTGTTGCAGAACAAACAGACCATCTGCTAAGGGAGGTAAATTCTTCACCTAGAGGGCCCACTCCCCACCCAGCCCTTGAAAGCAATTGCATTGGGGCGGTCTGGAAGGTTCTATTAAATCAGGGCAGCCTCTTCCTCCCGGGAGCAATGCTCCAGGTACTTTGTCACCAAATTGGTTTTCACCCTGCCAGTTTCTGTGCTTTAGTGGGAAGAGAATCCTGACTTAATTTCTACTGTCACCTGCCGAGGGAAGAATCGCCAGGCAGTGCGCCATCAGCCTCCCGTTTCCTCCCGTGAACCGAGGGGCTGGCGGGTGTGTGGTCTCTGAGCAACACTCAGGCCTCGGGCCACATGCTGCTGATTCATGCAGTTTGAATGTCAAGTGAGCCTGTTTGGCTCACTTGAAGAGAATTATTTATTCTGTTCAGCCCAAGCCAGATGAATGGTTTTTGCCACCCAGAAAAGAATGTCCTCATTCGCAGATGGTAAGGGAGGCCTATTGTCAAATTTATAATTTTCACTTTTGAATTTCACGTGTGTGTTCGCACACCCACACCTATGTGTAAGTAGATACATATATGATAGTGTATGTATACTATTGCATCTATATATATCTAGTCTCTGTCTCTCAATGCACACACACACACACACACACACACACACACACACACACTCATACACCCTGAAGTATTAGGTTGGCTCCTGTTAATTTAGAATTAAGGATGGTTTGGAAAGAGTTTAAGGGTTTAAATGTGGCTTTAAGTACCTCAGCGAGTGAACATTTGGTAGGGAATGATAAGCTGATTAAAATAATTCTCTATCCATTAAAGAAGATTCTCTTTGGATTTTGACTAGGAAACACTTTTAGAACTAGACTAGCTCCTTTACGCTTCTGAAAATTACAAACAACCTTTCCTTTTACAAATTACAACATTCCGAATAAAAATAACAGCAGAGGGCAGCTAAGGCTGTGCCCTTGGGCTGCCGGCCTTACAGACATCACGGCACCTTATCCTCCTCAAGCCACGTGGGGTAAGGGTTGATCTTACTCCGTATTATCAATGAGGCTCAGGCGCTGCTAGGTCTCCAGCCTGGTTGGATCAGGCCCGAAACCCAGTTTGCCTGACTCCGTGTTCTTCACTCCTCGACTAAATTCTCATGCTCCATACAAATTAGCAAGATTGTGCTTTCAATATTCTGTCTCCTTGGGTCCTAAAATGAATATAAGGTCTTCACAATAGACATGGTGGGAGTTTGTGGTTTGATAGCCAGTTAGGCTCTTTAAAAAAAGATAGCATCTTTTCTCACACAGAGTGAGTAGTAAATTCTTTCATTAACCCCTTAGTCAATTTCCACCCGGAAATAGTCACCTTGGCTTACGTGATGCAGCGTAAGCTCTACTCCAGACGCTGGGACGTATTTTGTTGCTTCCAAGAGACAACTGGAACATCAACGCTTGCATATTAGTCCAAGTCAGACTAACCTGGGCCTTTATGTTCTGTCAGCTCGCTAGAGTGTTAACAAGTAGCCAGAATGTAACCAGGGCGACTGAAGGAATCCTCAACAAGAGTCAAGACCTCATGATGTTTACTGAGAAGCTGCAGATAAATATTCAAGGTAGTGTGCTCAGTGTCTGGTTTGGGCTCAGTGTCTGGTTTGGGCCTCTTTGCTAAGAAAAGCTCCATTCACTTCATTAAACATAGAAATAGATGTGTGTGACTTGCGCTAGACTTCCCAGAGCCAACGGCCTGGAATATTCCATAGTTGGGGATCCCGAATTGTCTGGATCATAGTCTTGCATTGAGAGTTTTGTCTTTACAACAAATGGACGCTTTCTTTATTTTCTTCCTAGTGCCTTATACTTAGTTCCTAAGGATCAAGTAGACATGGTGCCTCCCCATCTGCTAGGAATTTGTCAAATTAACACTTATTAAGTGGAGCACAGGGTGTTGGATGGTGATCCAGACTCCCACAACAGACCACAAGAGAAAATGAAATACGGAAGTTTATTATTCACACATCCAGAAGGAAGTACCCGCCATGCCTTGAGGGGCCACATAGGGAAGGTCAAGGCGGGGTGCAGGCAATGAGAGAGAGACAGAAAGATGGGACCTGGGGCACAGGACTTTATTGAGGTTCTTTGGTGGAGTCTTTTGGGGTCCCAGGCTAAGGTTGGTCAATCAAACCAAAACAGGAGGGTTTGGGTAAGCCCCACAGAGGTCTGACCGAAGAGGCCTTATTGTCAGAAGGCCCTGGGGGCAGGGGAGGCTGTTGGACACAAGTGCTCTTGGGGAAGTCGTAACAAGAACTGACATTTGCTCGTGACCCTGCCATGGCTGTCTAAGGCACAGGCTTGCATGAGGAGCTACTGCCCAGGTTAAGGTCACTGCAGGATGCTTGGCCAAACAAAATGGACGCCAAGGCAGCGACACCATGGAGTGTAGCTGAGCTAAGCTCTCAACACCCACCCCTTTGCCCAGAATTGGAGCTGACAGGATTTGGGGCTTCAGTGTGGTCCCAAAGTATACCCACAGTATTAGAGTAACTTAGTCCTACTCGACTGGGATGTCTCACCTGATCTGGCTTTTAGAGCGCCATTTTCAGCTTCTGGCTCCCAGAAACATACCCTTGTTTTTCTTGCTGGATTAGTGTAAGGATATAAAAGGTACAGAATCCAATACAAATCAGGCTTTCTTGGGCCCAAGGTAAGGAAATTATTAGAACAAATAATGTGTTTACTAAAAAGAGTAGTATTGAGTATTGGTGGTTCATTCATGCCGTAAGTATTTACCGAGTACTTCCATATGCAAATGTTTGTGGCAGGGTCAGGAAAGGCTGAGGTAAACATGGCGACCACAGCCCTTATGAGTTTATGGATACTGGGGCAGACCAACATTAAATCAACCAGTAATCTCAAGTCCATGAGTATTTCGATAAGGGACAACCAGAGTCCATTGGGATATATGGGCTGGCCTGGCCTGGCCTGAGGTTCAACCCAATTTGGGTGAACAAAGCTGGCCTCACTGAAGAAGATTCTAAGTTTTTCCATTTTAGTGCTGTCCACTTTTGAGAGACTTGTTACATGATTAATGACTTGTCTCCATAGAAATTACTGAAAAAGCAGCAACTCTAAATCAGACCTTGGATGAAGACTTCCAGCTACCCAGCTCCACTCTTCAGAATATGCAAAGGAATATTACATCTTTGCTGGAAATCATACAGAAAAGGCATTTCAAGCAGTTACACCAAAATGCCATACAGGAACTCAAGTAAGTTTCTGAATACCATTCATGGCACAATCAGAGGTAGGAGCTTGAATGCTGAAGGGAGGGAGTCGTGTGCGAGGAGCAGAAGGAAAGAACACTCTCAGTGGGGGCAGAATGTCCTAAAGACAGAGGCACGATTGTCAAATAAATGAAGTGATGGGTGCAAGCCACTCTCAACAGAGAAAAATAAAGTCGGTGCCAATCTATCTATATTTGTGCCATAGGCTTGGGTTTCCCTGTGACTTCGAATGACATTTCTACCTAGCACAAACAAAAGGACCTCATGATGCTGTATTTATTGAAGATCAAGCATAATGCAGTAAATTGTCATGGAAGAAAATACAGTTTAGTGGCTGTTCCCTGGGCTGTAAGCTCTAAGACAGATTGACATTATGCCGGAATGATTTAGCTCCGTTGTTCAAACTCTCACGGAAAACCACCAGGTGAAGGGACAGATCAGAGAATTGTGAGATATGCTCACGAGGCGCTTGTATTTCCTTTTGGGCTTTTCTCTTAGTATTTTCACAGTTATTGCTTGATGTAACGTAGCACAAGCCGCCTTTCTTCTGGGTTGTGATAAATATCGTCAGTAGGGTTTACACAGTTATACGATATGCCCTCATAGCTCCATTCCCTGTAGTGTGATGTTAAACCTATATTAATATATTTTGCTATTTTAAATGTTGTGATGTACATTTTAGACAAAAATGTCTTTTTTCCTCTATTTTACACTATCATCTTATTAGGGTAGATAATAAGAGGTGAAATCATAGAATTTGCATTTTGAAGACTCCTGACTTGCGTTTCCAAATTATTTTCTAAAGATTTAAAATGATTCCATTACACTCCCACTGGCAACACACTGCAAATTGAGCTTATGTCTTTCTTCATCATTGAATATGATTTTTGACATTGTTGTTGATTTGTTAGGTGAAAAACAAACGTCAGAGGGCATATGGAGAGAGAACTAGTAAAATAATCACTAGAACAGTGGTTAGGGCCCAGAACTAATCATGAAACACCACAAGGGAAGATGAGAGGGGGGCAAGGTCCCAGGAAATGAGGAAGAGGGCCGCCATCTTGGAGCACCTGCTCTGGGCTGGGGGAGGGCACAGGGTTCACTTCTCTCATCTTGACACACAATCCTCTCAGCTGCTTTGGGAGGTGGGGGAGGAGCTAGCCGGGGAAACAGGCCCAGAGACTCTAAGTACCTTGCCCGATGTTAAACCTCCAGGATAATACGAAACCAGAACACACACCTCAATCTGTGCCACTCTAAACCCTATGATTTTCCAACCCAACACAGAAGGGAGAAACACTGGAGACCCAGTCCAGAAAAGACAGGTGGGCAGAGTTTCAGTGGCCAGGTCAGAGACCTCCACTAATCATGTTCCCCATCATGTTCCCCTGACCCTGACCTCTAGTGGGCACTCTCCCTTCACCTGAAATGCATGACAGAAGTAGGCTGGAGGGAAGGCGGTTCACCCCTCCATGCAGGTCTTCCCAGGACCCACCATTCTTGAGGTGGTTACCCCAGGCTCAGCACGGCTGCACTGTGCTCCCAACCATCCTTAGCTCCCCGCTGCCTCCAGGACTACGTATAGATGTCGTGTATTTGATTCCAGCTCCATCCATCTCCAGCTTGCCCAGGCTCCCTGGCTGCTCCCACTGCTTCCTGCCCCCCACTCATTGTGTGTCCTCTCGTTGTTCCTTCCCTTGGCTGCACACCAGTCTAATTAAAGATGGAGGAGCTTATTAAAGAGGAAGATCCCCTGGAGATTCTTGGGAATCATTTGTGGGGCTGTCCTCTCCTACCATTACCCTTCCACAGTCAGTTTGTTCGTTCATTCATTCATTCATTCATTCATCAAATGGATTGAGTCCTCAGGTGACAGGCATTGTGCTAGGAGTTGGGGACACAAAAGAGAACAGAGCCTTCCTGCCCACTTGGAGCTCGTAGCCCAATTGGAAGGAGTTCGTTTTCTTTTTTTTTTTTTTATTTCTTTTATTAAGTTCTTTAAAAGCCAATAGGCTATTTTTTTTTCTTAATAATGATTTTTTATTTTATTATGTTAGTCACCATACAGTACATCCCCGGTTTCCAATGTAAGGCTCGATGATTCATTAGTTGTGTATAACACCCAGTGCACCATGCAATACGTGCCCTCCTTACTACCCATCACCAGTCTATCCCATTCCCTCATCCCCCTCCCCTCTGAGGCCCTCAGTTTGTTTCTCATAGTCCATAGTCTCTCATGTTTCATTCCCCCTTCTGATTACCCCCCTTTCTTTATCCCTTTCTTCCCCTACTGATCATCCTAGTTCTTATGTTCCATAGATGAGAGAAATCATATGATAGTTGTCTTTCTCTCCTTGACTTATTTCACTTAGCATTATCTCCTCCAGTGCCGTCCATGTTGTAGCAAATGTTGAGAACTTGTTCTTTCTGATAGCTGAGTAATATTCCATTGTATATATGGACCACAACTTCTTAATCCAGTCATCTGTTGAAGGGCATCTCGGTTCCTTCCACGATTTAGCTATTGTGGACATTGCTGCTATGAACATTGGGGTGCATATGGCCCTTCTCTTTACTACGTCTGTATCTTTGGGGTAAACACCCAGTAGTGCAATGGCTGGATCATAGGGTAGCTCAATTTTTAACTTTTTAAGAGACCTCCACACTGTTTTCCAGAGTGGCTGTACCAACTTGCATTCCCACCAACAATGTAGGAGGGATCCCCTTTCTCCACATCCTCTCCAACAATTGTTGTTTCTTGCCTTGACTATTTTTGCCATTCTAACTGGCGTAAGGTGGTATCTCAGTGTGGTTTTGATTTGAATTTCCTTGATGGCTAATGATTTTGAACATTTTTTCATGTGTCTGTTAGCCATTTGTATGTCTTCATTGGAAAAGTGTCTGTTCATATCTTCTGCCCATTTTTTGATTTGTTTATTTGTTTCTCGTGTATTGAGTTTGAGAAGTTCTTTGTAGATCTTGGATACCAGTCCTTTATCTGTAGTGTCATTTGCAAATATATTCTCCCATTCCGTGGGCTGCCTCTTAGTTTTTCTGACTGTTTCCTTGGCTGTGCAGAAACTTTTAATCTTGATGAAGTCCCATAAATTCATTTTATCTTTTGTTTCTCTTGCCTTTGGGGATGTGTCATGAAAAAGGTTGCTTTGGCCGATGTCATAGAGGTTGCTGCCTATGTTCTCCTCTAGAATTTTGATGGATTCCTGTCTCACATCGAGGTCTTTCGAATGTTCCATGGGCATTAGAATAGCATGAGTATTCTCTGGTTCTGGGGTGTAGTGTTCTATATATATCTATGAGGTCCAACTCGTCGAGTATGGCATTCAAAGCCTTTGATTCTTTGCTTAGTTTTTGCCAGGGTGTTCTGTCTATTTCTGAGAGTGGAGTGTTGAGGTCCCCT
>NW_024424230.1:54522538-54532569 GCF_017311325.1 Ursus maritimus | reverse complement strand
GACTTTCTGTTCTGTATCACTCTTGGGGCCTTTTTACTTTTATAGAACCCCCCGTAATATCTCCTGTAGGGCTGGTTTCGTGGTTACGAAATTGGTTAGTGACTGGCAATTTTGAAATGTCTTTATTTCTCCATCAATTCTGAATGACAGCCTTGCTGGATAAAGGATCCTTGGCTGCATGTTTTTCTCTGAAAGAGCTTTAAATATGCTCCCCCAACCCTTTCTCTCATTCCAGGTCTGTGTAGACAGGTCTGACGTAATTCTGATGCCTTTGCCTTGGTACGTGAGAAATTTCTTTGCCCTGGCCGCTTTCAATACCGTATCCTTGGATCTAATATTTGCAAAATGCACTATGACGTGACGTGGTGTAGGTTTGCCGTGGTTGAGCTTGGGAGGGGTCCTCTTTGCCTCTTGAACACGAATGTTTGTTTCCCTTGCTAGACTAGGGAAGTTTTCAAGTAAATGTGATTCGCTTTTATTTCTTAATGCGATTTCAAGGAAAGAAGAATTTCTTTTTCTGTGAACAACAACAAAAAGTGATTCTAGTCAGAGCCTGCAAATTGATTTTGAAGCCTGTAATTTGCTTTGTTCTTTTTAGGAAGCATTATTAAAAAGAAAATCCACAGAAGGAGCTGGAACGAAAGATCAGCTTGAAGGTGTTGCAGAACAAACAGACCACTGTTAAGGAGGTAAATTCTTCACCTAGAGGGCCCTCCCCACCCAGCCCCTTGGAAAGCAATTGCATTGGGGCGGTCTGGAAGGTTCCTATTAAATCAGGGCAGCCTCTTCCTCCGGGAGCAATGCTCCAGGTACTTTGTCACCAAATTGGTTTTCACTCTGCCAGTTTCGTGCTTTAGTGGGAAGAGAATCCTTGACTTACATTCTACTGTCACCTGCCGAGGGAAGAATCGCCAGGCAGTGCGCCATCAGCCTCCCGCTTCCTCCTGAACCGAGGGGCTGGCGGTGTGTGGTCTCTGAGGCAACACTCAGGCCTCGGGCCACATGCTGCTGATTCATGACAGTTTGAATGTCAAGTGATGGCCTGTTTGGCTCACTTGGAAGAGTATTTATTCTGTTCAGCCCAAGCCAGATGAATGGTTTTTGCACTACCTTGAAAAGAATGTCCTCATTCGCAGATGGTAAGGAGGCCTATTGTCAAATTTATAATTTTTCACTTTTGAATTTCACGTGTGTGTTCGCACTCACACACCTATGTGTAAGTAGATACATATATGATAGTGTATGTATACTATTGCATCTATATATACTAGTCTCTGTCTCTCAATGCACACACACACACACACACACACACACACACACACACTCATACACCCTGAATATTAGGTTGGCTCCTGTTAATTTAGAATTAAGGATGGTTTGGAAAGAGTTTAAGGGTTTAAATGTGGCTTTAAGTACCTCAGAGTGAACATTTGGTAGGGAATGATAAGCTGATTAAAATAATTCTCTATCCAAAACAGAAGATTCTCTTTGGATTTTGACTAGGAAAGCACTTTTAGAACTAGACTAGCTCCTTTACGCTTCTGAAAATTACAAACAACCTTTCCTTTTACAAATTACAACATTCGAATAAAAATAACAGCAGAGGGCAGAGCCGGCCCTTGGGCTGACCCGGCCTTACAGACATCCACTGGCACCTTATCCTCCTCAAGCCACGTGGGGTAAGGGCGATCTTACTCCGTAACTATCAATGAGGCTCAGGCGCTGCTAGGTCTCCAGCCTGGCTTGGATCAGGCCCGAAACCCAGTTTGCCTGACTCCGTGTTCTTCACTCCTCGACTAAGATTCTCATGCTCCATACAAATTAGCAAGATTGTGCTTTCAATATTCTGTCTCCTTGGGTCCTAAAATGAATATAGGTCTTCACAATAGACATGGTGGGAGTTTGTGGTTTTGATAGCCAGTTAGGCTTTTAAAAAAGATAGCATCTTTTCCACACAGAGTGAGTAGTAAGTGCTTTCATTAACCCCTTAGTCAATTTCCAACTTGGAAATAGTCACCTTGGCTACGTGATGCAGCGTAAGCTCTACTCCAGACGCTGGGACGTATTTTGTTGCTTCCAAGAGACAACTGGAACATCAACGCTTGTATAGTCAAGTCAGACTAACCTGGGCCTTTATGTTCTGTCAGCTCTCGCTAGAGTGTTAACAAGTAGCCAGAATGTAACCAGGGCGGACTGAAGGAATCCCTCAACAAGAGTCAAGACCTCATGATGTTTACTGGAGAAGCTGCAGATAAATATTCAAGGTAGTGTGCTCAGTGTCTGGTTTGGGCTCAGTGTCTGGTTGGGCCTCTTGCTAAGAAAAGCTCCATTCTTCATTAAACATAGAAATAGATGTGTGTGACTTGCTAGATCTCCCAGGAGCCAACGGCCTGGAATATTCCATATGTTGGGGATCCCGCTGTCTGGATCATAGTCTTGCATTGAGAGTTTTGTTCCTTACAACAAATGGCCGCTTTCTTTATTTTCTTCCTAGTGCCTTATACTTAGTTCCACAGGATCAAGTGGGACATAGTGCCTCCCCATCTGCTAGGAATTTGTCAAATTAACACTTATTAAGTGGAGCACAGGGTGTTGGATGAGTGATCCAGACTCCCACAACAGACCACAAGAAAATGAAATACGGAAGCTTGCTATTATCACACATCAGAAGGAAGTACCCGCCATGCCTTGAGGGGCCACATAAGGGAAGGTCAGGGCGGGTGCGGGCAATGAGAGAGGACAGAAAGATGGGACCTGGGCACAGGACGCTTTGAGGTTCTTTGGTGGAGTCTTTTTGGGGTCCCAGGCTAGTTGGTCAATCAACCAAAACAGGAGGGTTTGGGTGCTCCAGAGTCTGACCAAGAGGCCTTTATTGTCCAGAAGGCCCTGGGGGCAGGGGAGGCTGTTGGACACAAAGTGCTCTTGGGGAAGTCGTAACAAGAACTGACATTTGCTGCGTGACCCTGCTCATGGCTGTCTAAGGCACAGGCTTGCATGAGAGCTACTGCCCAGGTTAAGGTTCACTGCAGGATGCTTGGCCAACATCAAAATGGACGCCAAGGCAGCGGATTACACGCAGGAGTGTAGCTGAGCTTGCTTCAACACCCACCCCTTTGCCCAGAATTGAGCTGACAGGATCCTTGGGCTTCAGTGTGGTCCCAAAGTATACCCACAGTATTAGAGTAACTTAGTCCTACTCGACTGGGATGTCTCCACCTGATCTGGCTTTAGAGCGCCATTTTCAGCTTCTGGCTCCGTCAGAAACATACCCTTGTTTTTCTTGCTGGATTAGTGTAAGGATATAAAGGTACAGAATCCAATACAAATCAGGCTTTCTTGGCCCAAGGTAAGAAATTATTAGAACAAATAATGTGTTTACTAAAAAGAAGTAGTATTGAGTATTGGTGGTTCATTCATGCCGTAAGTATTTACCAGTACTTCCATATGCAAATGTTTGTGGCATGGGTCAGGAAAGGCTGAGGTAAACATGGCGACCACAGCCCTTATGAGTTTATGGATACTGGGGCAGACCAACATTAAATCAACCAGTAATCTCAAGTCCATGAGTATTTCTGATAAGGACAACCAGAGTCCATTGGGATATATGGGCTGGCCTGGCCACTCTGAGTTCCAACCAATTTGGGTGAACAAAGCTGGCCTCACTGAAGAAGATTCTAAGTTTTTCCATTTTAGTGCTGTCCACTTTTGAGAGACTTGTTACATGATTAATGACTTGTCTCCATAGAAATTACTGAAAAAGCAGCAACTCTAAATCAGACCTTGGATGAAGACTTCCAGCTACCCAGCTCCACTCTTCAGAATATGCAAAGGAATATTACATCTTTGCTGGAAATCATACAGAAAAGGCATTTCAAGCAGTTACACCAAAATGCCATACAGGAACTCAAGTAAGTTTCTGAATACCATTCATGGCACAATCAGGAGGTAGGAGCTTGAATGCTGAAGGGAGGGAGTCGTGTGCGAGGAGCAGAAGGAAAGAACACTCTCAGTGGGGGCAGAATGTCCTAAAGACAGAGGCACGATTGTCAAATAAATGAAGTGATGGGTGCAAGCCACTCTCAACAGAGAAAATAAAGTCGGTGCCAATCTATCTATATTTGTGCCATAGGCTTGGGTTTCCCTGTGACTTTGAATGACATTTCTACCTAGCACAAACAAAAGGACCTCATGATGCTGTATTTATTGAAGATCAAGCATAATGCAGTAAATTGTCATGGAAGAAAATACAGTTTAGTGGCTGTTCCCTGGGCTGTAAGCTCTAAGACAGATTGACATTATGCCGGAATGATTTAGCTCCGTTGTTCAAACTCTCACGGAAAACCACCAGGTGAAGGGACAGATCAGAGAATTGTGAGATATGCTCACGAGGCGCTTGTATTTCCTTTTGGGCTTTTCTCTTAGTATTTTCACAGTTATTGCTTGATGTACGTAGCACAAGCCGCCTTTCTTCTGGGTTGTGATAAATATCGTCCAGTAGGGTTTACACAGTTATACGATATGCCCTCATAGCTCCATTCCCTGTAGTGTGATGTTAAACCTATATTAATATATTTTGCTATTTTAAATGTTGTGATGTACATTTTAGACAAAAATGTCTTTTTCCTCTATTTTACACTATCATCTTATTAGGGTAGATAATAGAGAGTGAAATCATAGAATTTGCATTTTGAAGACTCCTGACTTGCGTTTCCAAATTATTTTCTAAAGATTTAAAATGATTCCATTACACTCCCACTGGCAACACACTGCAAATTGAGCTTATGTCTTTCTTCATCATTGAATATGATTTTTGACATTGTTGTTGATTTGTTAGGTGAAAAACAAACGTCAGAGGGCATATGGAGAGAGAACTAGTAAAATAATCACTAGAACAGTGGTTAGGGCCAGAACTAATCATGAAACACCACAAGGGAAGATGAGAGGGGGCAAGGTCCCAGGAAATGAGGAAGAGGGCCGCATCTTGGAGCACCTGCTCTGGGCTGGGGAGGGCACAGGGTTCACTTCTCTCATCTTGACACAATCCTCTCAGCTGCTTTGGGAGGTGGGGAGGAGCTAGCGGAAACAGGCCCAGAGACTCTAAGTACCTTGCCCGATGTTAAACCTCCAGGATAATACGAAACCAGAACACACACACCCAATCTGTGCCACTCTAAACCCTATGATTTTCCAACCCAACACAGAAGGGAGAAACACTGAGACCCAGTCCAGAAAAGACAGGTGGGCAGAGTTTCAGTGGCCAGGTCAGAGACCTCCACTAATCATGTTCCCATCATGTTCCCCTGACCCTGACCTCTAGTGGGCACTCTCCCTTCACCTGAAATGCATGACAGAAGTAGGCTGGAGGAAGGCGGTTCACCCCTCCATGCAGGTCTTCCCAGGACCCACCATTCTTGAGGTGGTTACCCCAGGCTCAGCACGGCTGCACTGTGCTCCCAACCATCCTTAGCTCCCCGCTGCCTCCAGGACTACGATAGATGTCGTGGTATTTGATTCCAGCTCCATCCATCTCCAGCTTGCCCAGGCTCCCTTGGCTGCTCCCACTGCTTCCTGCCCCCACTCATTGTGTGTGTCCTCTCGTTGTTCCTTCCTTGGCTGCACACCAGTCTAATTAAAGATGGAGGAGCTTATTAAAGAGGAAGATCCCCTGGAGATTCTTGGGAATTTGTGGGGCTGTCCTCTCCTACCATGTACCCTTCCACAGTCAGTTTGTTCGCTCTCATTCATTCATTCATTCATTCATCAAATGGATTGAGTCCTCAGGTGACAGGCATTGTGCTAGGAGTTGGGGACACAAAGAACAGAGCTTCCTGCCCACTTGGAGCCGTAGCCCAATTGAAGGAGTTCGTTTTCTTTTTTTTTTTTTTTATTTCTTTTATTAAGTTCTTTAAAAGCCAATAGGCTATTTTTTTCTTAATAATGATTTTTATTTTATTATGTTAGTCACCATACAGTACATCCCGTTTCCAATGTAAGGCTCGATGATTCATTAGTTGTGTATAACACCCAGTCACCATGCAATCACGTGCCCTCCTTACTACCCATCACCAGTCTATCCCATTCCCTCATCCCCCCCCTCTGAGGCCCTCAGTTTGTTTCTCATAGTCCATAGTCTCTCATGTTTCATTCCCCCTTGATTACCCCCTTTCTTTATCCCTTTCTTCCCCTTACTGATCATCCTAGTTCTTATGTTCCATAGATGAGAGAAATCATATGATAGTTGTCTTTCTCTCCTTGACTTATTTCACTTAGCATTATCTCCTCAGTGCCGTCCATGTTGTAGCAAATGTTGAGAACTTGTTCTTTCTGATAGCTGAGTAATATTCCATTGTATATATGGACCACAACTTCTTAATCCAGTCATCTGTTGAAGGGCATCTCGTTCCTTCCACGATTTAGCTATTGTGGACATTGCTGCTATGAACATTGGGGTCATATGGCCCTTCTCTTTACTACGTCCTGTATCTTTGGGGTAAACACCCAGTAGTGCAATGGCTGGATCATAGGGAATAGCTCAATTTTTAACTTTTTAAGAGACCTCCACACTGTTTTCCAGAGTGGCTGTACCAACTTTTCATTCCCACCAACAATGTAGGAGGGATCCCCTTCTCCACATCCTCTCCAACAATTGTTGTCTCTTGCCTCTGTCTATTTTGCCATTCTAACTGGTAAGGTGGTATCTCAGTGTGGTTTTGATTTGAATTTCCTTGATGGCTAATGATTTTGAACATTTTTCATGTGTCTGTTAGCCATTTGTATGTCTTCATTGAAAAGTGTCTGTTCATATCTTCTGCCCATTTTTTGATTTGTTTATTTGTTTCGTGTATTGAGTTTGAGAAGTTCTTTAGTAGATCTTGGATACCAGTCCTTTATCTGTAGTGTCATTTGCAAATATCTTCTCCCATTCCGTGTGGGCTGCCTCTTAGTTTTCTGACTGTTTCCTTGGCTGTGCAGAAACTTTTAATCTTGATGAAGTCCCATAAATCCATTTTATCTTTTGTTTCTCTTGCCTTTGGGGATGTATCATGAAAAAGGTTGCTTTGGCCGATGTCGTAGAGGTTGCTACCTATGTTCTCCTCTAGAATTTTGATGGATTCCTGTCTCACATCGAGGCCTTTCATCCATTTGGAGTTTATTTTTGTGTATGGTGTGAGATAGTGGTCAAGTTTCATTCTTTTGCATGTAGCTGTCCAATTTTCCCAGCACCATTTATTGAAGAGACTGTCTTTTTCCCACCGTATGTTTTTTCCTGCTTTATCAAATATTAGTTGCCCAAAGAGCCGAGGGTCCATTTCTGGGCTCTCTATTCTGTTAGAATAGCATGAGTATTCTCTGGTTCTGGGGTGTAGTGTTCTATATATATCTATGAGGTCCAACTCGTCGAGTATGGCATTCAAAGCCTTTGATTCTTTGCTTAGTTTTTGCCAGGGTGTTCTGTCTATTTCTGAGAGTGGAGTGTTGAGGTCCCCTACTATTAATGTATTTTTATTTATATGTCTCTTTATTCTGGTTAAGAGTTGGCTTGTGTATCTTGCTGCTCCCCTGTTGAGGCATATATATTTATAATTGTCATATCCACTTGTTGAATACTTCCTTTAAGAATAATATAGTGCCCTTCTGCATCTCTAACTATAGTCTGTAGTTTAAAATCCAATTTATCTGATATGAGAATTGCTACCCCAGCTTTCTTTTGAGGTCCATTTGCGTGAAAGATGGTACCCCATCCCCTTACTCTCAGTCTGAATGCATCTTTGGGTTCGAAATGAGTCTCTTGTAGACAGCAAATGGATGGGTCATTTCTTTTTATCCAATCTGCAACCCTGTGGCGTTTTATGGGAGAATTTAAGCCATTAATATTAAGACTGAGTACTGAGAGATATGCTTTTAATGATGCCATGTTGCCAGTAAAGTCTTTGTTTGTATTGGCTGTGACTTTCTGTTCTGTATCACTCTTGAGGCCTTTTTACTTTTATAGAACCCTCCGTAATATCTCCTATAGAGCTGGTTTCGTGGTTACGAAATTGGTTAGTGACCGGGGATTCTGAAATGTCTTTATTTCTCCATAAATTCTGAATGACAGCCTTGCTGGATAAAGGATCCTTGGCTGCATGTTTTTCTCTGAAAGAGCTTTAAATATGCTCCCCCAACCCTTTCTCTCATTCCAGGTCTGTGTAGACAGGTCTGACGTAATTCTGATGCCTTTGCCTTGGTACGTGAGAAATTTCTTTGCCCTGGCCGCTTTCAATACCGTATCCTTGGATCTAATATTTGCAAAATGCACTATGACGTGACGTGGTGTAGGTTTGCCGTGGTTGAGCTTGGGAGGGGTCCTCTTTGCCTCTTGAACACGAATGTTTGTTTCCCTTGCTAGACTAGGGAAGTTTTCAGCTACAATTTGTTCAAATATCTCTTCTAGACCTCTGTTTTTCTCCACCCCCTCGGGGATGCCAATGATTCTAACATTGGATCGTTTCATTGAGTCAGTAATCTCCCGTAACCTACATTCGTGGGCGTGAATTTTTTTAAGACCATCTTCTATTTTCATTTTTTCCTCTATTAACCCATCCTCCAATTCGCTAACCCTTTCCTCTGCTTCGGTGACCCTGGCCGTCAGAGCCTCTAGTTTTACCTGCATTTGGCTCATAGAATTTTTAATTTCTGTCAAATTCGCTCTCATTTCTGTCCTTAGGGATTCTATATTCTCAGTAACCTTTCGTTAATACTTTTTTCAATTCTGCTCATCATTTTGACCATCGTTACTCTGAATTCCATTTCTGATAATTTGGTTACATCCATATCCATTATTTCTGTGGCAGAGGCCACAGACTCACTGTCTTTTTCTTTGCTGGGGGAGGGCTTCCCTCTTGTCATTCTGATGAGGAGAGTTGCGGGTTGTCCAGAGCCCAAATTATTGACTGGGTCCCAGGCGTGTCTTGTTTTATAGGGATCTTAGGGGTGTGGGCTTCTTCTTTAAAGATTTTATTTATTTATTTATTTATTTATTTATTTATTTATTTATTTATTTATTTATGTGGCAGAGAGCCAACCAGTGAGAGAGGAAGAAGCAGGCTCCCAGCGGAGGAGCCCGATGAGGGACTCCTTTCCGGAACGCCGGGATCACGCCCTAAGCCGAAGGCAGGCGCTCAATGACTGCGCCACCCAGGCGCCCGGGTTGTGGGCTTCTTGATTTTTCAGCCTGCCTTCTGTGTTCTGGGGGAGAGGCCTGCCGCGCCGATACTCAGGCACCCCTGTTTGGGTAGAGTCTCCGTGTCCCCTGCGAGAGAGGATGGGGATGGGCACTCTCTGAGCCGCTATTTCCAGGCTTTTGTTCTCTGGCGGCTTTCCCTGACGGCCGGCTATGCCTCTTCTGAGAGTCAGAGCAGCAGAGGCTGCATTGTCGCAGAATAGAGGGATTGCGGCCCGTTCTCCACTGATATTCTGGCCACTTTAACTCTGTTACTGTTGGTGCTGCTCAACCCTGCAGCGTCCCGGGATGTGCGCACCAACCCGGCGTCCCAGCCCTCACTTCCAGGGCCGGCGCGCCTCTGTCCTTTGTGTTTCTAATGCCGCCACGCCAGCCGCCCCGCGCTCCCGGATCTCCCGGTCTCAGTCTGGATCCCAGTAGCACCGGGATTCCGGGGTTCCGGGAGATGCCTGGTGGCGTGCGCACCTGGTTCAGGGTCTCAGTCTGCTGTTTCGCGGGTGTCGACCGTGAGTCCGCCCGCTCCCCCGTGCAGGTGGCCTGCCAGCCGCCAGCCGCCCCGCGCGCGCTCCGGGAGCTCCCGGTCTCAGTCTGGATCCCGTGAGCACACGGGATTCCGGAGTTCCGTGAGATGCCTGGTGGCGTGCTCCCGGCTCACCGGTCTCAGTCTGCTCTCTCGCGGGTGCCCTCTGTGAGTCCGCCCGCTCCCCCGTGCAGGTGGCTGCCGCTTCCCGGCGCCCGAACGCGGCGGCTCCCTCCCCCTTCCGTTTATCTTCCGATATCTGTGCCCGGTTTCACGGCTCCCCACTTC
>NW_024424230.1:54304079-54522528 GCF_017311325.1 Ursus maritimus | reverse complement strand
GCCGCCAGCCGCCCCCGCGCGCTCCCGGATCTCCCGGTCTCAGTCTGGATCCCGTGAGCACACCGGGATTCCGGGGTTCCGGGAGATGCCTGGTGGCGTGCGCACCTGGTTCAGGGTCTCAGTCTGCTGTTTCGCGGGTGTCGACCGTGAGTCCGCCCGCTCCCCCGTGCAGGTGGCCTGCCAGCCGCCAGCCGCCCCGCGCGCGCTCCGGGAGCTCCCGGTCTCAGTCTGGATCCCGTGAGCACACGGGATTCCGGAGTTCCGTGAGATGCCTGGTGGCGTGCTCCCGGCTCACCGGTCTCAGTCTGCTCTCTCGCGGGTGCCCTCTGTGAGTCCGCCCGCTCCCCCGTGCAGGTGGCTGCCGCTTCCCGGCGCCCGAACGCGGCGGCTCCCTCCCCCTTCCGTTTATCTTCCGATATCTGTGCCCGGTTTCACGGCTCCCCACTTCGTACCTCAATACTCAGCGCTGGAGATGTTCATTTGTAGAGATCCAGATGTATCTTCCTGCGTCTCAGGCTGATTCCGTGGTTGTTTAGGCTGGTCTGGTACCTATCCAGCTCGACTCAGGGGACTGGCTGAAAAAGGGGTCCACTACTCCTCCGCCATCTTAACTCCCCATCAGGAGTTCGTTTTCTAACTAGCATTTGCGAGAAAGGGGAGAAGGCAGGGTGGCCCTTCTCCCACCATATTCCCTTCGCACCCCCCACCTGCCTCACCTGCTAGGCCCTCTACCACCCTTTCTCTGTTGTAGCTCTTATGTTTCTATTTGGAATAAAGTTATCCAGAGGATTGCTGATCTCTCTTGAACTTGTAAGTGAAATCATTACTAAAGATACCTTTTATTTAAAAAGAAAAATTAAGAGTTTAAAATGTGTTCTCTGCCCCCTCTTTCCTATTTTCTATAGATAATCCCTGTGTATTTATGCCATTTCAAATTTCATGGATTATTTTAGGAATTATGTATCTGCTTTTTTTATCATAACTTGGAAAACTGCCTGTTTATCCTGAAGTACAGCATTCTTATAGGTGAGACTATTTACCACAGCTTCCAATTGCTTATCATGCTTGTATTGCTGTCCCCAGGACCACGCCCACATGCAGAGTTTCCCTAGGGCCTTCAGGACTCCTGGCCGAGGTTTCTTAGGTTCTGTATTAAGGATGCACAGCTGGATACACAGGGAAGGAGACACAGCAAAGTGTGGAAGAATCCATGCAGCCTTCCCCAAGCCCCCTCTCTCTCCTGGGGGGGGTCACAGCACACTCCATCCCAGCAGTGAAAATGCAGTACCGCAAGTGTGATGTTTCTGCCCAGGGAAGCCCATTAGAAGTTCAGCGTCCAAGGTGTTTGTTGGGGGCTGGCCCCACATGCACCCTCTACTTAGCACATACCGAATTCAGAGTCTGCGAAGGAGAGCAGGTGTTCAGCATAACCACTTTGCTTGCACAAATGGTCAAGGCAGTGAGCCACTCTTATCAGCTAGGGAACAGTGGGACCACTCGCAGACACCAGCCAAGGGCTGGCAAAGGAGAGCTGACTGCAGCCTGCTGTCCCGGCTGTGCACTGTACCCCTGATTGCACGCTTTACCTTATCATTCCTAGCTGTGTTTCCCAGCTGTTTTCCCTGCTGGGGTCCCCAGAGCTATCCAAAACTACTTCATTAAAGAAATGTGTCCTGGGGTGCCTGGGGGACTCAGTTAAGTGTCTGCCTTCAGCTCAGGTCATGATATCAGGGTCCTGGGATCGAGCCCTGTGTGGGGCTCCGTGCTCAGTGGGGAGCCTGCTTCTCCTCTGCCCCTCCCCCAACTTGTATGCCCACACGCACCCTCTCTGTTTCTCAAATAAATAAAATCTTTTAAGAATGTGTTCCTTTGCAGGAAGAAATGAAGAGTGCTGCTGAGGCTCTTTGTTTTTAATGTGCATCAAGTCATTGATGACTCTGCCATTGCCTGTGATCACAGGCTAGGTGGTAAAGCCACTTCATAGATGAAAAGTTGACCTCTGTTTTAAAATTTCTTCGATTCTTTAATGGTATGAAGGGATCCATGGTCAGACGTCAGAAATATATTGGATTTACTTATGTTTCCCATGTACTTTTGGTTCTTGTTGCCTGTATCATAATTATCATGAGAAATCATGAGAAATGGTAAGACTGTTCGAATTCCTGGTGGTGTTCCAACGATGTCAGCGTACGTACCTTGGGAAAGTGTTTTCTGTTGTGTCTTAGGCCAGCAATATGATGTCTGTGAAAGCTGAAGGTGACGTACAAGGCATTTTCCCTGATATTTTTCAAAGTTCTCCTGACAAATTGAAGCAGGAAGTTAATTGGATATATTCAACCCCTGCAAAGGTTTATATTGTGAACATTTTATTTTGTGTAACTTTAAATTCAAAATTGATCTAAGCAAGTAATTTGATAGCATATTTACAAAAGAATAAGAAAACCTATCTTTTGCTTTCCTAAAGCTTGCTCTTTCCAGTGGTACAAATTAGATCTTTCTGGCATTTGGATTTTCAGTTTTTATAAAATCTATTTTTTAACTAGTTGCAGAAAAACCCTTATGTCCTCTAAATACATCAGTAACTTCATAACAAATGAAGCGAATCCGTGAATAGCCTCTTTTCAATTTCTTGCTGTACTAAAAAGCAAGATGGCCGTCGTCCTCGTCCACAGACTGTGGTCCCGATTTTCTGCACCCCCACCCACAGAGGTGATTTCTTTTAATTCCTTTAATAAAACATGTCAGGAACTTTGTGAATAAAGATTGCTTGTTAAGGATAAAGTGTAAATACGCCATGCCTGTAGCTGTCTTAGAAAAATCACTTCCTTTTGTAAGAGGTGACGATGTACCACTTCCGACGGCAAGAAGACACGAGGGATGGGAATGCAGGGTCCTTCCCTGCCCGTTCACGATAGGAACACCGTCGTTCATTTACTTACTACCTACACCGTCTATATTTAACAGGGCTGCTGAAGATTTATTGTCACAAATTCAGAAGAATTACCGGAAGCCACAGAAAGAGCTGGAGGTCTTAAAAGCAGCAGCAAGCAGCCTCCTTTCAAAACACAACAGTGAGCTGCGGGCGGCGGGAGACCTCGCGAGGGGGGCAGAGGCGGAGGCCCGGGAAAGCGACCGCCTGCTGCGCATTGCCCACGCCAACCTGCAAGAATTCCACGTGAGTCTTCACAAAGACCGTCTCCTTCCTTCTCAGTTAGGGCTGGGAGCCCAGCTCTCCTCTGTCAATAATACCATTTTTAGCTTCTTTGAAAACAAGCCCCAAGTACTAACTGAAGCACGTAGAGTCCGGCAGTAACGTGCAGAAGCTGGCTCGCTTTGGTGAAGCTTCCTCAAAGGTGACTTTTTTGCCACAGGAAAAGAAGCTACGTGTTCAAGAAGAACAAAACTTGACCTCGACGCTCATTGCCAGAGGGAGAAGACTGCTAGCTGCCGTCACAGCCCGTGCAGAGGCGACACAGAATGTTCTGGCAGTAAGTTATGGCTCGGAGAATCTTCACAGCCCTCACACACGTGCACACGCGTACATTGTTCAGTAGATGCATGTATGCTCACGGTCTGAATCCCTCTACGTAGCAGTTAGAGCGCCACCGCGATGAGCTCCTTCTGTGGACTGCCAAAATCAGGCACCACGTAGATGGTCTGGTCATGCAGATGTCCCAAAGAAGAGCACTGGACCTTGTCTACAGAGCAGAGGACCACGCAGCTGAGCTCCAGAGACTAGCAGGTGCCCTGGACAGGTGAGAACACACCTTGCAGGAATCCCGGGGCGGGTGATCCATGGAGCAAAGAGAGTAAGAGTGGCTACTTTGATCACGATGTTGAGTCAGTCTTCTTTTGCCTACAAACGAAGACTCCTAGTTTATTCACGTGGCAAGGAGGACTTCCTCCCATGTCCGGTAACGTTGTTATCCTTCCGCATGTGATGGGAAAATGCACACTGAACTGGATAGAAGTAAAACAGATATTATGCTATAGTATTAAGCCATTAACTATTAAATGCTCAGGGCTTTGTTAGGTTGGACAGAATGAAGACATTAATTTCTTTACAAATCTTGTTCTCCTGAAGCGTATAATTTGGTTGGCTTAGTGTGGATGGAGGTTATGGTGGCCCACACCGGCGGACACCATCCCCTTTACTGTCTATTTCCTGAAGGCCTACTGTTGTCTTAGTTATCTTAACATGTGTTTTTAGCGTTTGTTAAATATGTCTTCAGCTTGTGACAAAGCGGCTCTAAAGGAGAAACATGACTTGAGGACAGTGGCTCTCAAACTTGTCTGCACTTTGGAATAACCTGGGGAACTTCAAAAATACTGATGCTTTTGTCCCCTTGTCCTCCTCCCACTCAAAGATTGTGACCTGGGCTTTGTCACAGTTTTAAAGATCCCCATGTTATCGAATGTACAGCGAATGAAGGAGCCAGTGTTTCAGCCTCATCAGAGATTTACACAATATTGTGACTTAATTGGTCAATTTATTTCTTTAACTTTGTCACCATAATAGGTAGAAAAAGCGTGGCCACTGGGAATATGTGTGCTGCAGTGTGTGGGTATGTTTTGTGGCAGGAGAAAAATAAATATCTTTCCCATTTGAGGAATGCTGCCATAAAAGATGAGCTCACACGAGGAAAGCAATTAAAAATATGATAGAATGTCGTGTGGGTCACGTGTCGCGTGGACCCTTACCGCCTACACATGCCAAGAAATCTGTAATAGAAAATGGAATCAGATACTCAGCTTTTCTCTTTTCATCAGCTTTCATTATTTCCCAAAAGAGGAAAAAAAAAACCTCTGCCTACGTACACAGCTAGAAACAACCCATACTACCCAGTAGGAATAGTAAACGCAATTTGGTATGCTACACGATGTTACATATCATCATATCTTTTACTTATAAATCACCAGATTTTGCCAATCAAGTAGTTACGACTGGTGTCTGATTTGGGAATCCCTCAACTCGATAACCTTGGGAAGAAAATGGAGTGAGTTACTCAGCAGGCAAAGATGTGTCAATTGTCAGATTTCATTTTCCAGATAGAGTTGAGCTGGGTGAAATTGCACCATTACCAGCTGGCAAGTTCACAAGCGATTTGCCCACTTGTAAGAGTGAAGTTCAGATGATTGAAATATTATCTGATCCTCCTTCCAAAATCGAGTGAATTTCATCAAATTGGTACATACCTTTTGAGGAACAAGATCCAGCATCCTTATAGATGCTTAGGGAAGCTTTTTGAAAATTAGCAAGTGCGCAGGAGAGATTACAGCCAAAGCAAACACGCAGTGGTACCCGAGGCATACGCGGGGGGTCTGAACGGAAATGAGACTGCTGAAGGCAGCTGGTGGAAACTGATGGACGGTTAAAACCAGGGGAACCAGCAATAGTCCCTTCTTCGGGTGTTAATTGAACAGCACTTCTGAGTGTTCTCATGACAGTGTAACTACGGGCTTCCAAAGATCACCTTCAGAGTTAGAGGGGGATCCCTATGTTGTTATTCCTTGAACTTTTCTAAGCGTAAGAAACCAGGCAGCTTTCAGGAATAGTGGGCAAGTTCCACTTAATTTGTGCTGACTTCTATAAATGTGCTGATTACACAGTAGCCTTGGCGGCGTTAGACACGTGTCCCTGAATGCCACCAGCGCAAGCCACGTCCATTCCAACATTTGGAGCCTCATTGAAGAATCAGAGAAAGCGGCAAAAGATGCTCTCGAGACGGTGACTACGGCGAGCGTGGTGAGAGCTGCCCCAGGGGCCACACTGTGCACCTTCCTTCTCTAGGCACTGGGGGAGATTGTTCCAGAGGTGCTGAACCCAGACTCAGGGGCTTAAAATCATGCTTGTCAACATTCTTGTCTGGTGAGATCTGTTTGGCTCTGTCATCATGTGATAGAAGTTTTAATTTCTTAGGCCCGTAGATACTTTTTAAGATTTTATTGATTTATTAAAGAGCACGAACCAGGTGAGGGGCAGAGGGAGAGCCCCGACGCAGGGCTTGATCTGGAATCATGACCTGAGCTGAAGTCAGCCGCTTAACTGACTGAGCCACCCTGGCACCCCTTAAGGTCATAAATACTTCTTTACAAAGACCAGTGAGGAGAATCTCAGAGTTTCTTATGACAAAAAGGATAATGCTTCTTGATACTACTTGAGACATCTTCTCTCTGGAGAAATCCTCGCTTAATGTCCGGGTTTCGTCTTCATATATTTAAAAATAGTTTGTGTTCTTTCTCCTCACCCATGAATTAGGACCATTTAAATTGTCTCTACCCATTATCCAGAGGACTCCCATGTTTGGAACTAGACCAGAGGCTGTTCTGATAGAGTTGCGGCCCCGTCTCCAGCGGGAGTCCGCCTGCCCCGTCCTCCCCCCAACCATGGCCATGTTTAAGGTGTCCTGTTTTCCAGTTCTCAGAATCCCTTGTTTCTAATGGAAAAGTGGCTCTCCAGCGCAGTTCCAGATTTTTAAAAGAAGGCAACAGCCTGAGCAGAAAGTATCGAGGTATGTTTCTAACTTGGACCATATTGATAAGCAGACTTTCTGAGCATACTGCTGGAACATTCTCCTTTCCTGGAGGAATCTGAACATGAACACTTTGTCACAATGACATTCTGATTTCCTGTCCTAGAATCATCACATAATTAAAATTTTTATTTTAATGACCTCTCTTAATGTGCGGGCACCTCTAATCTTCCAAAGTCTCGTTAAGCCTTCTGTGGTAACTGAATCCTCCATGCAAGGTTTTGGTTCGTGGGCTGCCACCGTTTCACAGTGTGTGTCAGGTTCCCTTTGGTTTCACGTGCTGCCCTGTTCGTATCGCACTGTCTCACAGTTTCGTGAAGAGTTGTGTTGTGTGTGATGCATTTCTTTTGCCAGTGTTGACAAACAGGGCTAATATAACGCTAGGGTCATGGTAGCTTCTCATTAAATCATTACTGACTTAGATCGTAATAGACTTATCAATTTTACAAGAAATACCTATGCAGTGAGTTTTTCCTGAAGGGTTCAGTAAGCAATGATTTCACATATGTGAGGCTGTCCAGGAAACACAACACAAAATGGCAGCAGGAATTTGTGGCGTGAGAAAAACATATGCTTTTCACCTTAACATATTCTAATCAAGTCCTTTCCTGTAGGAGTAGACAGTGGGCTACACAAAGCTCACACCCTTCTAAGAACACTTCCATGCCCAGTCCTGGATCCTCCCATGCCTTTCTGAGCCAAGGGCCCGGATGTGTGCATAGCTTTGGTTCTCTGTGAGTGACACAATTTAAATGTGATGTCATCATCTCACGGAGTAGAAAGTCCCTCACACTTGATCATAAAGCAGATGAAACACAAACTCTAGCATCAGTGTTGGGCTGTGGTTTCAGCTCACACGGCGAAAGGTATGTCAGGGGCCACCAAATAGTGACTTTTCTGGCAATTAAAATCTTAGGCAGAACCATCGTGTTCATCAGGTATCTTATCCATAATTCATTTTTAACCATGTGTCCAGCATTTAGATGTGATTGTGTGTTACACACAGAAATATTAAAAGTAAATGCTTTAATCCAACAGCTTTGATCAGACTTGACGGGGGCTGAGCTGAGCACCTGTCCTGTGGTGAGAGGGTGGAGGGAGGGGAGGCGCCCCAGCCAAGGAAGCAGGGGGGCACTGGGGAAGATTCCTGGGCAGGACGATCTTTGGGGCTTTACAACCCAGAGAAGAGAGGTGGACAAAATTTATGTGTGGACAGGAAGTTAGTGAATGATTAAGACTGAGGGATTTAAGCACAAGTCTTCACCTGAACTCTAATTAAATTGGACATGCAATTCAAGAAGAAATATTAGGGAGAAGGGCAACAAGCAGAATAGAAAAAAAGATCTAGTAAGCTAAAAACACTCTTAATTTCTACAATGAGTGGTGCTAAGTCTTGCTGGAAAAATTTCAATATGGGGGGGGTGTCTGTAAAAAGCTGTTGATTCTGTAGAGGGGTCAGAGTGATGAAGGAAACTGTTGCCTAGGCAACTATTGAGTTGGCTACCCTAAGAGGGCACTTTTCCCCCCTTTTAAATAGATATCACATTGAAACTGAGTGAATTGAAAAATGCAGCAAACAGATTTCAAGAGAATGCTGATACAATTACTAGGCGGGCCAATGAATCACTCTCAATACTCAGAGCAATTCCTGGAGGTAAGTGGGAAGGGGGTTCTTGATTTAATTAATGTTTGCTCATTGTAAAGCCGTTACACAGGAGCAGAAGGAAGTCCTGTTGTGAGTCTGAATAACAGCCCTCACTCAAAATCCTGACCAAGATGGATAGAGTTTTTACTGGCAGAGGAGTATGATTTGGCAGTGAAGATAACTATTTAAGTAACTCAGGAACGCCTGTATTGGATTGTTAGAATCAAACTCTGAAAAGCAAAAAAACCTTGGGAGACTTGATGCTACCCCATTTCTTTTATTTTTTTTAATAATAATTTTTTATTATGTTATGTTAGTCACCATACAGTATATCCTTAGGTTTTGATGTAGTGTTCCATGATTCATTATTTGCATATAACACCCAGTGCACCATGCAATACATGCCCTCCTTACTACCCATCACCGGCCTATCCCATCCCCCCCCACCCGAAGCCCTCTGTTTTCCAGAGTCCACAGTCTCTCATGCTTCATTCCCCCTTCTGTTTACCCCCCCTTCATTCTTCCCTTCCTTCTCCTACCAATCTTCCTATTTCTTATGTTCCATAAATGAGTGAAACCATATGATAATTGTCTTTCTCTGCTTGACTTATTTCACTTAGCATAATCTCCTCCAGTCCCGTCCATGTTGCTGCAAATGTTGTGTAATCGTTCTTTCTGATGGCTGAGTGATATTCCATTGTATATATGGACCACATCTTTTTTTTTTTTTTAAGATTTTATTTATTTATTTGACAAAGAGAGAGACAGCCAGAGAGGGAGGGAACACAAGCAGGGGGAGTGGGAGAGGAAGAAGCAGGCTCCCAGCGGAGGAACCCGATGTGGGGCTCATCCTATAACGCCGGGATCACGCCCTGAGCCGAAGGCAGGCGCTTAACAACTGAGCCACCCAGGCGCCCCTGGACTACATCTTCTTAATCCAGTCATCTGTTGAAGGGCATCTCGGCTTCTTCCACAATTTAGCTATTGTGGACAATGCTGCTATGAACATTGGGGTGCATATGGCCCTTCTCTTCACTACGTCTGTATCTTTGGGGTACATACCCAGCAGTGCAATTGTTGGATCATAGGGTAGTTCTATTTGTAACTTTTTAAGGGACCTCCACACTGTTTTCCAGAGTGGCTGTACCAACTTGCATTCCCACCAACAGTGTAGGAGGGATCCCCTTTCTCCACATCCTCTCCAACAATTGTTGTTTCTTGCCTTGTCAATTTTTGCCATTCTAACTGGCGTAAGGTGGTATCTTAGTGTGGTTTTGATTTGAATTTCCCTGATGGCTAATGATTTTGAACATTTTTTCATGTGTCTGTTAGCCATTTGTATGTCATCATTGGAAAAGTGTCTGTTCATATCTTCTGCCCATTTTTTGATTTATTTGTTTCTTGCGTATTGAGTTTGAGAAGTTCTTTGTCGATCTTGGATACCAGTTTTTTATTTGTAGCATCCTTTGCAAATATCTTCTCCCATTCCGTGGGCTGCCTCTTAGGTTTTTTGACTGTTTCTTTCGCTGTGCAGAAGCTTTTTATCTTGATGAAATCCCACAAGTTCATTTTATCTTTTGTTTCTCTTGCCTTTGGAGATGTGTCATGAAAAAAGTTGCTGTGGCCGATGTCATAGAGGTTGCTGCCTATGTTCTTCTCTAGGATTTTGATGGATTCCTGTCTCACATCGAGGTCTTTCATCCATTTGGAGTTTCTCTTTGTGTATGGTGTGAGAGAGTGGTCAAGTTTCATTCTTTTGCATGTAGCTGTCCAATTTTCCCAGCACCATTTATTGAAGAGACTGCCCTTTTTCCTCTGGATGTTTTTTCCTGCTTTGTCAAAGATTAGTTGCCCAAAGAGCCGAGAGTCCATTTCTGGGTTCTCTGTTCTGTTCCATTGGTCTATGTGTCTGTTTTTGTGCCAGTACCATGCTGTCTTTGTGATCACAGCTTTGTAGTACAGCTCGAAATCCGGCAATGTGATGCCCCCAGCTTTGTTTTTCCTTTTCAACAGTTCCTTGGCAATTCGGGGCCTTTTCTGGTTCCGCACAAATTTAAGGGCTGTTTGTTCTGGTTTTTTTGAAAAATGTCATTGGTATTTTGATTGGGATAGCATTGAAAGTATAGATTGCTCTGGGTAGCATAGACATTTTAACTATATTTATTCCTCTGATCCATGAGCATGGAATATTTTTCCATCTTTTTGTGTCTTCTTCAATGTCTTTCAAGAGTGATTTGTAGTTTCTAGAATATAGATCCTTTACCTCTTTGGTTAAGTTAATTCTGAGATACCATATGATTTTTGGTGCTATTGTAAATGGAATGGATTCCCTAATTTCTCTTTCTTCAGTCTCATTGTTCACGTATAGAAATGCAACTGATTTCTGAGCATTGATTTTGTATCCCGCCACATTACTGAATTGCTCTATAACTTCTAATAGTTTGGGCGTGGATTCTTTTGGGTTTTCCATATAGAGTATCATGTCATCTGTGAAGAGAGACAGTTTGACTTCTTCTTTGCCAATTTGGATACATTTTATCCCTTTTTGTTGTCTGATTGCTGTTGCAAGGACTTCTAGTACTGTGTTGCATAATAATTACCCCATTTCTTTTAAAATGGCTTGACACATTGCTTCAATGAAAGGGTCATTCAAGAAGTCAGCAAGAAGCTGAATGTTCCTGCTTTAAGGGAAAATGCTAGATTTGTTATAAATGGGGGCAATTAAAGAACTCTTGCTTGGTGCTCTTCCTTCAGGAGGCAGTAAAGCATTCTAAAATAAGCTCAGAAAACACTTTAATATGGATGGGTTGGAAATGCACTATTCATTACAGTCCGAAATAGTATAACTGTTTAAAAGTATAAAACAAATGAGTCCAGCAGCCCTGCATCATTTACACCTGCTCAACCTTCTCTTCTTTTCTCAGTAAGCCCGACAAGATGCCTCACAGCTCCCGAGGTCCATGGATTCACCTGTAAGCATGGAAACTGCTGTGGGGAGCTGGGCTTGGGGCACTTTGGACTGACTTCTAACCTTAAGTCAGGGGAACATTTTCTGACCTGGACGTTTCTTTTCTTTTCTTTCTTTTTTAAGGACACATGATTTATGTTGATTAAACACTTAAAAGGACATTTTCAGGGGTGCCTGGGTGGCTCAGTCAGTTAAGCATCTGACTCTTGTTTTTGGTTCAGGTCATGGTCTCAGGATTGTGAGATCAAGCCCTGTGTCGGGCTCCATACTGGGCATGGAGTCTGCTTAAGATTCTCTCTACCCTCCCCCACAACCCCCCTTAAAAAAACACCTTTTTATTTGGAGGTATTTCAAACCTGCAGAAAAGTTGTTGCAAGAGTAAAAAGACACCTGTAGACTCTTTATCTGGCTTCTTCTAGTGTTCGTTTCTGTCCTGTTTGTGATTGGATACTTTAAACATAAATACTAGTGTCTTTAAAAAAAATCATCACCCAGATTTTCTACAATAACTGAATTCCATTTTATCTACAGTGACTGTTCAGTCTTTATGCTGCTGTTCCATCTAGCAGCCAGCTGATGTTGTGGGCAAATACCACTTCCTCTAGCCTACAACATGCCTATCTTACCTACAAATTTAAATTCCCCAACCTCCTTATCCCCACATGGACCTATATGAAGGAAGTATTTAATGACTATGAGAAGGGAGTGATAGAAGGGAATCCAAGTAAAGAAATTTCACTTATTAATATCTAAGACGCTGAGAACATGACGATTAGCAGGTGATCTCACTGCATATTGAAATTTCAATACAGAGGATTGTTACCAAAACTATTTCATTTGTCCCTAAGTGGGAGCAGTAAGGCATAGGACATGTGGTCTTACTACTTCCATTAAAAACCAGAAGCCCCATTTTGTGTTCAGCATCCCATAAGAAATACTGTAATATGTTCCCATGAGAAGTTACATTTATCGTGGTTTATGGTTTTCCCCATGTATGATCACAGGAGTGCATGCTTGCATATAAATTTATTTCAGGTGTCAGAGACAAAGGAACCAAAGTCAAAGAGTTGGCCACAGCTGCAAATCAGAGCGCGGCAAGCACTCTAAAGGACGTCGTGGGATTGAGCCAGAAGCTGTTGAATACATCCACTGACCTCTCCAGGGTTAACGCCACCTTACAAGAAACCAACAAACTTCTACAGGACTCCTCAATGACCAGTACGTCCTGGTCTCCCTTCCCAGTGGGAAAGCCTACGGTGTGAGATTTTCAACTAGCCCAGTGTAGCATGGCGTCTTGTTGCCCAACAGCATTCCTAAGGAATAAAAATGCACTGATATCTAGATTGGCATTGATAAAGCAAGAGAAGGGCCTTGGGTAGTGCATGCTGCTGGCGCATTTCTCATAGACAGTCGACCCTTGGACAACACAGGTTTCAACTGCACGGGTCCACTAGACACAGATTTAAAAAAAAAAATAAATACGATACAGAACATGTATTTTCTTTATGCTTTTCTTAACATCATCTTTTCTCTAGCTTACTGTATTGCAAGGATACAGTCTATAACACACGTAACATACAAACCGTGTTAATTGACTATTTATGTTGTTGGTAAGGCTTCCAGCCAACAGTAGGCTATTCCTAGTGAAGTTTTTGGGGAGTCAGAAGTGACACGCAGCTTTGCGACTGTATGGGGGTTGAGCACCCCCACGCCTGAGTCGTTTGAGGGTCAACCGTATTTACCAAATTTCTAGGCTTTGATCCTTTTATTCAGTGCATTGGTAATAAATAATTCATTTCTCTTGTTTCCTCCCTGCTGCCAACTATCTCGCCACCTGATACTTGGTAGCCCTGCTAGCCGGAAGAAGAGTGAAAGACGCAGAAGCACAAGCCAGCCTTTTATTTGATCGGTTGAAACCTTTGAAGATATTAGAAGAAAACCTGAACAGAAACCTGTCGGAAATCAAACTGCTCATCAGCCAGGCCCGGAAGCAGGCAGCTTCTGTGAGTGTGGGCTCCTGTGCTCGTGGGGTCTCCTGGTAACTCCCGGTCTCAGGGGACTCCTGCAGAGGGGACTGTCACACCAGCCCCCTGGACGTCTACTGACTCAGCTCTTACCACCCACATTTCTCACAGCCTTGTCTACAGTACATTTAAAACTCTGTGTTAAATATATTTACTTAAGCACACACACACACACACACACACACAAACACACACACTTAGGGGGGTGTGTGTGCTTATGTCTGGATAGATAGATAGATAGAGCAACTTATGACTTTTATTTATGGTGCCTATGCTTTGTCTTGAAAAGACCTTCTCTCCTGCCTGGGACAGTGTACTTACGTATACTTAAGTAGTCTCATTTTCTTTGTTTTTTGCTTCAACCTGTCTCCAAATGTTAGCGAAGAGATCTCATGTCTTTGTGGAGATTTATAATTGTAGCCTAGACTCATCAGTCCACAACTGTTAGCTCAGGTGGCGTACGGCCCGTGCTCTACGTGTTTACGTCCAAGTTTCCTTGGCCGAGCGTGGCATTACTGCCATCACTTTCCCAATGTGCTGTCAGTAATGCAAGTGTTCTTCAGAAAGTTTGCGCCCCGTGAGCCTCATCGTCCAGGAGTCCGGCGACACAGCCGATACACACACACACGCTCACAAATCCAGGTCACTAGATGCATCAAACACTTGACAGCTGGAAAAATACAAGCTGGAGAAAATGTTTTACAACCATCTATAGCGCGTGCATTGCTTGTGCTCTAAAGGGGAGGCGTTTGGGGGAAATAATACTTTCAAGAGACTATGCAGTCACCACGCTACTGGGGACTTACAGAGGACAGATGTGACCTCTGGTCTCATGTTCTTCTGCTCAAACCCTGCTAGCTAAGAAAAATCAGTTCTGCAGTCATCCCCCGCCCCCTGGCACCCGTGGCCTCAATATTGGAAAATTGCTGTAGGTTGACATGAGCTTTGGTTTCTGTTTGTTTCCAAGAAAGTCACCAAGTAAACGTAAGCCCGACGGATGTTTCTAAATGCTCTGATTAACACACACGTATAATCTTTAAAGCTAATATAAGAAATATATGCAAATACTTAGAGAAACGTCTAGTAAGTGCAAAAGTTGCTCTATAAATATTTGCTGAATGTATAAATAGATTATCCCTTCATTTATTTGACACATGATCATCAAATATCCTCCCTGTGTCAGGTGTAAAGATTCCAGGGTGATCTGGATAAGCTCCTTGTCTTAAGGAATTAAGTCTCACATGAGTGAGACTGTTTCCTACGTAAAATACTCTTAGAACTTCAAGACTGACTTTTCCATCTTTAAGTAGTTCACCAAATAAAATAATCGTCATCACCACCTGATCTCTCACGTTATGAAACACAAAGCATTATGCACCCTCAGGAGAGGAAACCTGCCTGCCAGTGAAAATTGCTTCTGGAACAGCACTTTTGCTCTCTTGGCATGCTGCCAACGTGTGTCACTGCGTGATTAGGACACTTCCTCTTTCCTTTCACAGATTAAAGTTGCCGTGTCTGCAGACAGAGATTGCATCCGGGCCTACCAGCCTCCAATTTCTTCCACTAACTATAACACGGTAATGCTGAACGTGAAGACAAGCGAGCCCGATAACCTTCTCTTCTACCTCGGGAGCAGCACCAGTGTGAGTACGGACCGCGGAGAGCAGCGACGACTCTCTTGGGAGCATGTATAGTTTCTGAATTGGCAGGGGTTTTGGTGAAAAACACAAATAGGGCCTTGGTGAAATCACTAATTCTTCTAAGGGAACTAAGCTTTTGCTAAACTAGGGGCATTAGATTAAAAACACACACTGAATGCCTGTGAGGAGGACTGCGATATTGAGGGGGGGGTCTTCCCTCTGCCATCTTCATCGCTCGCTGTGGGTACCATTTCCTAATGGCTTCTGCAGCCTCTTCAGTCACCGGGTGTAGGCGTGGGTGTGTGAAGTGGATCTTGGTGGTGGTTATCAGGAGTGGATGTGTGCACCCTAACGGGTGTATCAGCACCATCCAGCTTCACCCAGGCTCCTCCACCCGGCGAGATTCTGGTGGCTCCCAGAGGGGCAAGTCCCCTGTGGAAACCATTGATACCCTTGGTTGCCAGTGGGAATGGGGCAGAACCCTTGGGGGTGTGAGAGCAGAAAATGTTAACAAGCACGAATTCTGAAATGTCTTCTTGGGAGCTAAGGCGCAGAGCCCACGCAAGTCCCTGATGGGGCATCTCTTGGCTCCTGTCTTACTGCACATTCACGTTCACTCACTGCCTTCTCAGACTGGGCAAACAAGCAAGTAGAGCGCCTTCGCTCATGTTCCCTGTAAGCTACTGGTGACCCCCAGTGAGTGTTCCTGGGGAACATTCTGGAAGGCACTGTGGAGGGCCATGCGGGGCAAGGGAGGTGGGACACTAATATCCAACGAAGCTTAGCTGTCTCCAGTACTCTGAGTCATGCTCCAGCTCCAGGAAGGGGAGCATTTAAAGACAGAAGACAGGGTTTGTTTGTTTGTTTGTTTGTTTTTTAAGAAGAGAGGAAATGCTCCAGGAGCTCATTCTTTAACATATTTTGGTCGTCATGCAAACAGTCGGCACGTTAACTCATCCCAGCTCATGCCCGCGCCCCAGTCTGATTTCTTGGCAGTGGAGATGCGGCGAGGGAAGGTGGCCTTTCTCTGGGATATGGGCTCCGGGTCCACGCGGTTGGAATTTCCAGACTTCCCAATTGACGACAACAAATGGCACAGTATCTATGTAACCAGGTAGTAGAGAAAGTTCTCTCCAAGGGTCTCTTTAAAACTGTATCTTATAAATTTGTAACATATTTGTCACACCCTATAATCTTTGAAACTTCAGGGAAGTCAGATTATAGTAAAAGGATAGTTGGTTCAGATTCACTATAGAAATAAGGGCTTTTTTTTTTCTTATTACAGAAGAAATAAGCTTTGTTACCAAAATCAAAAATAAAAGAAGAAAAAAGTTAAGTTTGTTGCCTTTAGAATGTTAGGTCTAAAGGTGAGGCGGCCAACCCGGTAAACTTTGTTCTCCCTGGTAGAGGGGGTGAGAGGCAGCAGGGTAGAACTTCCACGTGGCAGGTGCGGTGTGCACACAGAAGAGGAAAGAAGGCAGGGGTCTAAGTGGGGAACGTGCTTCCTTAAAATTCAGATACAAAGCAAAATCCTTCCTTGTAAAGCCTCTCTCCAGCAGTAGCTTCTTTCAAGGTTTAGCTGTATCTTTCCACTTTTCCATAATACTGTGGTGTGTTCTTGCTCGTGTGTTCTTGCCTTTTGCTCTGTCGTTTATGGAAATGGAGTAACACTGAAGGCCGCAGACTGTTTCAAATAGAGTCAACTCATTATTTGTAACTGGTCGGAGCAAGGAGGTAGCACGATGCAACTTACGATTTAGAAGACCTTCTCCGCAAGGTTTTGCGAGTAAACTGGGGGTGGGGTGGGCAAGACTGGAAGAGGGAGACCAGTGGGGGCCCGCTGCAGGGAACACGGGGAGAAGCAGCTGGGTCTAGAAACAGATGTGTACACGCACTGACAGACTTGCAATTCCGAAAGTGTTCTTTTTGCAATTCTTTGTAACCCTTAGATTTGGAAACATCGGTTCATTGAGTGTAAAGGAAATGAGCGCAACTCAGAAGCCACCAACAAAAACAAGTAAATCCCCTGGAACAGCGAACATTCTGGATATAAACAACTCAACGCTCGTGTTTGTTGGAGGGCTTGGAGGACAGGTCAAGGTAACATTCCAGACGTTCATCTGAACAGGACTGACGGGCTGCTTTTACCTAAAACTGGTATGCTTAAATTATTGAATATATCCTAGGCAGGTGATTATTTCTTGTTTCTATTATTTTGCTTAATGACAGTAAATTTGCAGAGTTGGGCTGGTTTTCTAAAGCAAAAGACCCTGCCGAGTAAAGAGCGTAAATGGAAAAGAAGCCAGCGGCTCATTTTGCTATTCGATTCCTTTTCCAGGACTGAAACAAGAAATTCCATATTCTGCATTCATTTCTGTAATTTCTCTTATTGCCGTTCTGACTCTAGTGGCAGAATAATGCCAACTCGTGTTTAGCACGGGGGCCGCTGCGATTTCTTTTACTCTACCCGCTATCCGCTTACTGGATCAAGCGGAGTCACCCGGATTTGGTTCGGTGCCCCGACAGTAAGGGTGTCAGTCCCTGCCGGGCCCTCACCACTGACCAACATGCTCTGAATCTGTTTCCTCGCCTGTAAAAGGGGCTTCTCTCCAGGGACCCTGGTAACCGAGGTGATCTTTAAGATCCTGTCTGGTTATCACTCATTCTACGGTTCCACTTAATAATTGGGAGGAAATCCAGTGATCACAGCCTGGCCATTTTTCTGGATGTTGTTTTCTCAAAATTTGGGTGTTAGATTTAAGCTCCTAGGAAGGAGTTTCGTGCATGTAGAGCGTGCATTCCTTCCCCGCCCCCACCCCCGCGGCTTATGTCTCTTCTGTGTGTTTATATTAGAAGTCTCCCGCTGTGAAGGTTACTCATTTTAAAGGCTGCATGGGAGAGGCCTCCCTGAACGGACAGTCCATCGGCCTGTGGAACTACATTGAACGGGAGGGCAAGTGTCACGGCTGCTTTGGAAGGTAACGGGCCCCACGATTTAATACACAGTGTCATTCACACCCGAGAGCTGCTTAGAGAATTCACATGCCCATCACAGGTGGCACAGAGTTTGTCCTGTCGGTCGTCTTACCCCACAGGGTAGGACGTAGGTCATTTCCTAACAGAAGCACGGGTATCCTTTTTAACCTTTACGAAGCAGTTTTCACTGTGCCCGTATGCTTTCATCGTGGGTCCTATCGCCGAGAAGCATCACACACCCTCTCAAGCCACCTCTGTCTCAGCCACAGGGAAGTCTTTGGTGAATCACTGGACATCGTTATTCTGAAAAGACCTCCAAGGATGAGAATTTTGTTTGTGCTGCCAGTTTTTATAGATAAATCTTTCCCATTCTGAAATTCTAGAATTCGAGAAATTAAATGCCTTTGGCAATGGCGAACAGCTACCTGACATCGTTTGGCTGATATTGACATAATAGCTGCATTTAATAACTCTCACTGAGCTCAAGAGCCCCTGTTTTACTTTCTAAAAAAATAACTAGCGCTTTGGTAATTAAGACAATAGATTGCCTCTGCCATTAGAGAAATGTAACATCTGATATAATTCTGTCGTCTAATGGGCTGCTCTGTCCAGATAGATATCTGTAATTAACAGTGAGCTGAGACAAGATCAGTTGGAAGCAACTCCCATTACATTTAGAAACTCGTGGGCGAGTTTTCATTTTGTTACTGTCAGATCCGTTTTCTCTTAGGGCTTGTAACTTGGGATTTTGTGGTTTGAGCCTTTTATTTGCTTCTTTCCCTTTATTTCACTTGCTTTCAAAGTCATGACCAGAACCTTGGTTATTGGAGCCTTATGACTGAAAAAAATATTAGCTTTGGTGTCTAAGTTTCTCAGGCTTCCTCTCCTACCAAATCCCTCTAGGTGACTTTGTAGTAAGTCATTTCACCTTGTGGAGACTTGGTTTCTTCTTCCAGAAAAGGAAAATGAAAAGTATGTTGTCCTACCTCCCACCCTGGTAATGAACACATGTCATGATGTATTTGAAAATACCAGATAAATGTGAAACACAGCACCAGTGTTCACCTCTGATCTTCCTGTCACAGTCCATTGCTTTTTAGGCGGATGTCTCAGAATTATTTTCTTGACAATAAACGTGTAAAACCCAAGGTTTTATAACTGGCAAATAAGATAAAAAATGATATTACCCAGTGAGGTAATGACACCAGCTCTAGAACTCTGGGAGCAGAGAACTCCCCATCACATCCCCATCCCTTTTTCCTCGTGCTGTTTTTCTAGCAGGGAAGTTTCCCCAGCAATTTAGTGATTCTAACTTGAAAGCTGTTCTGACCCCTGGACTCTGGGCCCCACATTGACCCCAGATCATTAATCTTACTTGTGGAAAGGAAAAGTCTTAACAGAGCTCGAACGTTTCTGATACGGAAAATGTCCCCCTACTTCAGCTGTTACAGTGTTCCCAGTTTCACCTGTCATTTTCAGGGTTATCTTAAAACCCCCGGCCTTAAACTGCAGCAGTGAGTGAATTAAATGCCTGCTAGCTCTTCTCTTTTGTTGGAATGAGGAAGTCAGTTTTCTTTGTGGCCACCGGTTTTCTTCTCTTTGAAGAAAACCCTCCCACCTCACGTCCACCCACCCTGGACCTCCGGCGAAAGATGAAGGTTGCTACAGACCGAAAGGAGGGCTTGGCAGGTGCCGCCCCCCTCCTGACCCGAGTCCTAGAACTGGCTTTTTTGTAGAGGGCTGACCACCCAGCTGAACCTTAGGACCAGACTGACTCATGGGCTCAATCAAAGGTTTGATTAAATGTTTTTCTGGGTGCTGAACAAATCAGCTGGCTGATACTGACTACCTTATATTGACTACCATATCTAACGTGTGTTTTTTTAAAGAATACTAGTTCGATAGGATATTAATGGATACTTATTTTTAAGTGAGGGTGCAAGGTGTCTCCTGACCATAAATGGTTGGGAAACACTGGGTTAAAACAGTTAAGTGCACTTCTTTATTATGAGGCCATCAGAAGCTTCTAATGTGCTAACACGCAGTAACCTTGTCCTCAGGACAGGCTGGACTTGCAGCATTCCCAAACTCACTTGATCCCCAACTTTTTAAAAAGCAGCATTTCAGAGTCGTGTATGTTCCATAGAACATACAGTGGCAGGTGCAGAGAGAGACGCAAGCTGGTGCTTTCTGCCCATGTTTGTAAATTGCGTTGTCGTCATTTTAGGCAAACTTCCCTACTTATTAGGCAGAGACTTTAGCTCAAAGAATTAGCAAACTAATTCTAGTAAACGAATCAATTTTTATAGATCGGTGATGAGAATTCAATGTGCTTTTGACCTGTATGTGTAATCTGCCATTATTAAATCATTTGTGCGGTCCACTGATGCTCATACTGAGAAAATTATTTTTTAAATCTAAAGGACATTTACCTTTGACTTATATTACCAAGTAAACAAATCGAGTTGTTGTGGTTTTTTGTTTTTTTTTTTGTTTTTTTTTTGCTTTTTAATTCCTCTTTGGATATATTTACACTTTTTTTATATGTTATCAGCATATGTTTATAATTATGAACGATCTCTTAAATTCTTAAAGCATATTATACAATAAGCCACTGATTCTAACAGTTATCATCTAAAAATGGAAAAAGCCTTTTTATTTAATTAGTAGGCCTTTATTCTGGTATTAGTTATGAGTGGATGTTGGGACAGGTGGTGTTGGGACCTTTGAGACAAGCCAGTCACCTGTGTTCCAGGCCCCCTGCTAGCTGCTGGCGATGTCAGCATTTGTCCCAGGAGTTGATCTCCTCCAACGTCTCCTGGTCTCCAGGAGAGACACCTGTGGAAGCACAGAGGACATTCTCCGTGCTGTGGCACGTGGAGGCACAGGTGAAGTGGCATCAAAGGCCCGAGGCCCACGTGACACTGCACTCACTCTCATACAGCTGCCCCGAGCGCTGCTGGGTAGTGCAGCAGGCCTGACCCCCTGTCATGAGAGCTTGCATCAGAGGCCTAGTGATTCTTGAAGGCTCACTGGGCTGAGAGCTGGGGACAGAGGGTTGCTGTTGTCAACCTGGCTTTCATTTGTCCTGGGATCCTTTGCCTGGGCAGGGGCCCACCTGGGAACAGGCACCTGGGCTGACTGGCGAGGCACGTGGGCCTCATGGTTAAGAACGGAAGCCTCGGCCACAAAGGGACAAGCCCCAGAAAATTGTCATCAACCTGGGCAAGAACCTTCTCAAGAGACGCACATTCAAACATGGTTTCATTTGAATGCATCCCTCTTTGTGGCCACCTCTTGTGGCCGGGCCCTGCTGATGGGGAGAAGCCAGAAGCAGAGAGTTCCCATTCTTGAGAACAGAGAACTCCCGAGCTCTGGAGAGGGACAGGGCGTGCACAGCGGGACAGGACAGATTTCTGGAGTTTTGTATGAAACCTGGCTTCACCATTTTCTTGGGTGTAGCCTTGGACAAGATACTTAATCTCTGAGGCTCAGCTTTTAATGGGCAAAAGGCGACCCTGCAGAGACTTCTGGACAAAGCCGAATAATCAGAGCTAACTGGAGGGAACATTTCAGTGCCAAGCACTGTTTAAAGAACTTTACATGCATTAAATCATGTATAGCCCTTCCTGAGAGCTTCTGTTATTTTCCTTATTGGAAGGCAATGAAGCACAGAGATGTTAGGTAACTTTTCCAAGTTCACACAGCTAGTGAATCGGGAGACAGGGATTTGAACCCCAGCAGTCTGGTTCTAGGGTCTGTGTCCTTAGTTGCATGAAACGGACCAGCCAAGAGACAGAGCAATGGGACATGCCTGCAGGAAGTCACAGGATTCAGAATGAAAGAATAGAGAATTAAGCCGCAGCTGCTTCACGCAGAGTGCATTTCCTGTAAGTTCCACTTCTAAGACAGGTCAAAAGACAGAAATCTTTAGAAAAAGCTGGACTGAGGGAAGCTATCAGCTTGAAACCTCAGGCGTCACAAAGCGCTGCTATTTTTGTTTTGTTAATGGGAACAGTGTCACCGTTCGGTTACGTGTCCTGCGTGGAGATGTGGAATCGAGTTGCCCTTCAACTGGGAAAAGTGCAAATTCCTGTCCCCGCAAAACACCTGAATCCAGATTTCACTCTGAAGCCCAGAAACATGTTTTTAAAATGTAAACAGAAGGGGGAATGAACCATGAGAGACTATGGACTCTGGGAAACAAACTGAGGGCTTCAGAGGGGAGGGGGGTGGGGGAATGGGATAGGCCGGTGATGGGTAGTAAGGAGGGCACATACTGCATGGTGCACTGGGTGTTATACGCAAGTAATGAATCATGGAACTTCAGATCAAAAACCAGGGATGTACTGTATGGTGACTAATATAATAAAAAATTATTATTAAAAAATAAATAAAATAAATGTATTATGAGATGTTCCAGATAAACTCACTTTGCACTTGAAGAGTGAATAAGGGCAGTCTTTTGAGGTACGGGGGTGGCCACAAAACACACTGACCTGAGAAGGACTGAGGCCTATTTTAAATAACTTTGTTGTAAGCTCATCCTGCAGATTTTTGAGATTTTTGTTGTCAATGATGATTTTTGGGAGGGGGAGGTAAAATGGTCCTTCTGCTACGTTGGTACCTATTTGTTTTCCATCATTATTCCAGTTTAGCTGATGTATTGCTTAAAACCAGTAGAAGGTGATAAAATGTTAATATAAAAATTACTCTGAAAGCTTTGGAATTAAGAAAGGACAGTGACATTAAAGGAAATCAGAACGAATGAAAATCTTGATAAGTAGAAATATTTATAGTGATTATCCATCCTGTGAAGACCTTTCTTCTAACTACAGTGAACACCGCGTTAACTTTCTTTTCCTTAGAGAGCAACTGGCATTTGCCTTGCGTAATCTCATGGCAACATAATTTAAGATATGACTTACACTTATCAAATTATGGAAATAATAGCTCTCCCACAATGTTTGTGAGGGGAAGACCTCAGTAAATATATCCTTTCTTCTCTTTGACCACCCTCCTGAGACTAGATGCTGTTTCATCTGCTCTGCTTTGCAGCCCCCAGAATGAAGACTCTTCCTTCCATTTTGACGGGAGTGGGTATTCGGTTGTGGAGAGAACGCTCCGGGCTGCGGGGACTCATATAATTATGCTGTTTAGTACCTTTTCACCCAATGGGCTTCTTCTCTACCTCGCTTCAAATGGCACTGTAAGTATATACAGTCCAATAGTTATGAGGAGATTTATGTTTACTGACTGCTTTATGAGTCATTAAACATATATACGAATATAAGATATACATATGCCATAATATTGCCCCATTTTAAATATTATGTTAAAAATTCACTGATGACCCGTTGCAAAATACAGGAGACCACCAAGTAGAAAACACCCTTCCTATCACTTATAGATATCAATGATATTTGTTATTAAATTTTGACTTTATTGTGTTCCATGTTCACTCTAATCACTTCTTTGAATTCCATCTACAGGAATTTAGCGTTAGTTTTATCCTATCGTGGGAGTGATTTCTCTCCACCATCTAGTACTGGCCCATTTGTCGATCTAAATGAAAATGCTACGAAGATCCCACTTCTCTTACTGTAGATTTTGGCGACATTGTGTTTCTCTCCCTTATATCTAGGTAGTATTCGAGAAAGTCTTCCCAGACACGTCGGTTTCCTAGCAGAGACCTCTGACAGTTAGGCCAGATCCACATTTCTGAGTTTGACTTTGGAAGGTTTCCACCGCCTGCAACTTGAAGGCAAAGGGAATCTGTGAGAACAGTGTAGCCCTGGGTAACCCTTTTCTCTTCTTCGCAGAAAGACTTTTTGTCCATCGAGCTGGTGCGTGGCAGGGTCAGAGTCACAGTTGACCTGGGTTCGGGGCCTCTTGCCCTTATCACAGACAGACGCTATAACAACGGGACCTGGTACAAAATCGCCTTCCAGAGAAACCGAAAGCAAGTTAAGTGCACAGAAGGGCGATGAGATGTTACAGGTCACCCTCACAGGAACAGAAATCCTTCCAAAATCAGGGACGCCTCGGTGGCTCAGTTGGTTAAGCATCTGACTCTTGATTTTGGCGCAGGTCACGGTCTTGGGGTTGTAGACCAAGCCCCACGTTGGGCTCTGCACTGAGCGTAGAGCCTGCTTGGGATTCTTTACCTCTCCCTCTGCCCCTCCTCTCTTGTCTCTAAAATTTTTTAGAGAGAGAAAGAAAGAGAAAGAGAAGAAAGAAATACTTCCAAAATCAGCAGTCTTTATTTACTTTAGCTTCTTGGGGACCCTTGAATGATATGCTAATGGAAAGCCATTGTTTTCTTTGAAATACTAAATGCCAGGATTCACATTTTGTTGGGGGAATTTATAATTCTATTTTTTTTTTATGGTTTCCAAGTGCATTACCTAACATTAAATACTGATTTGGAATCAAAGATCAAGTCCATTCTCTTTGCTGCCACACACATAACTGCTGTCATTCAGCGATATGTATTCTGGATTCATGGACTTTCGTACAGAGGATTTTCATGTCTCCTTTAACAGCCAGGAATACTCCCTGGTCAGATGTGCAGAATGTGAAAGAATTTATAAAGAGAGAATTTATCAATGAACTTTGTTTTTACCTTAATGTAGAAAATGATTTTCATTTTCCTGTCTCTTCTTTTTAGGAATCCTAGCAGTTATTGATGCGTATAACACCAGCTACAGAGAAACCAAGCAAGGTGAAACTCCAGGAGCATCTTCTGACCTCAATCGTCTAGATAAAGATCCAATTTATGTGGGTGGATTACCTAGGTCAAGAGCTGTGAGGTATATCCCATGGCATAATTATGTCCGTAACTGCCGAATGCGTTAGTTTCCTAGGGCTGCCATTAACAAGGCACCACAAGCCAGGGGACAGACAACAGAAGCTCTCTCACAGCTCTGGAGGCTACAAGTCCAAAAGCGGTCAGCAGATTTGCTTCCTTCTGGGGGCTGTGAGAATCTGTTCCATGCCTCTCTCCTAGCTTCTGGCAACTTCAGGCCTTCCTCAGCGTGTAGATAACATGCTCTGTGTCTTATTACCTTGTCTTCCCTCTGTGTGTGTCTCTCTGTGTTCAAATTTCCCCTTTTCATAAGGACACGGGTCATATTGGACCTACCCTAATGACCTCAGCTTAACGCGATTACGTCTGTAACGACCCTATTTCCAAATAAGGTCACACTCACAGGTACTGGGGGTTAGGACTTCATCATCTTTTGTGGGGGACAAATTTTAACCCGTAACATCTGCCTTGACTCAAACCACTATGTGTCATATTAATTGGGATGTAAAGAAACCCTTCTGTAGTAAAATTAATGATTTTCTGTCTGCCTTTAGAACACCTAGAAATCGTTACTTTTAACTAATATTATACAATATCTGGAGACCTCATTTTCCATCACAAGTTGTTCTCTCTAGAGATTTTAGCAGAATCTTTTTCAGGGCAAAAAAATCATGCTGTCTGCAGACTTATCTGGATTTCCCCTTTGTGTGATGAGGGGAATAATGTATGTGAAAGCTGAAAGACTAGCATGAGGAAGTTGGAAGAAAGATGGCAGAGGAGGCAATGAAATCGTTTTAACGCTACTCACGTTTAGCTTTGTGACTAGTTTTAGTAACTGACATAAGCTGTCTGTGGGTCATTGTCCTCAGTTGTGTAATTTTGGACTGGACATAAAATTAAATCCTAAGTTTCTTTCACACCATTAAAAAAAAAAAGTCCTATATGAAAGTCCAGCAGTCAAGGCAAGATGGATTCCAGGGAGTGGGATTATCAAATGTCCAAACTGAGTCACCCAGCCCACTATCCCATCTTCAGCGAGTTCTTGCACGGAATCCTGATACGCCACACAGAAGTGCAGCCACTCTGGATGCTATAAGTTCAGCACCCCAGATCCACTCCTCACCCCTTCTCTTGGCCAGAAATTTCTGAAAGTTCCAAGGAACGCAGTTTACCACCACAGTCGCCATGCCCCTACCCTGTCTTGGAAATGAATTCTACTTAAACTTCAGGGGAGTTGGTCACTTGTCCCTGAGGTCTTATCCCTCTGCCAAGATGGAGCCAGGACTGGAAGCCAGATTTCAGATGTCGTTTCCTCACATGGTGGCAGCAGGACTAGATACTCCTGTAGCAACAAGCTGTGTCACGGCTCATCTCTACGGGACCTAAATGGACACCATGTAGACATTGGAGAAGAGGTCCCATTTTATAGGAAGATATCCCAAATCACAGACTTTTATGCTAGAAGGAACTTGGGTATCTATCAAGGGCAGCCTCCTCCTCTACAAAGGAAGAAACTGAGATCCAGAAAGGTCGAAATCCATCCTCAATCAAGTAGTTGCCTACTGGTCTACAGCTCATTGCTTAACACAGAGGGAGAGAAAAATGAGCTGGGACCTAACTGGAGACCATGTGACTTCAGAGTTTCCCTGTGACCAGCTGATGCTTCAGAGTGTAACTTGGAGATGTTCAGTCATCTCCATATTTTGGAAATCAGAGTTTGGTCACGTGACAGCCTCACCCCAGCCAGCAGTGTGGCAACTTCTGTTAAGAAAAATATGGTACTGATTTGGAGTCAAAGAAACAGTGATTTGGATAATCCTAGACTTCACCAATGCAATTATTTCCTTCAGGACAAAGTGTAGGACTGTGTAGTTGGACAACGGCCAGTGACTTCTGTAGCCATGTGGTCCTAGGGACTAACACTGCCCGCACTTGCATCCATGGGAGGCTTACGGCCATGCTCTACCCTACATGAAACTTGGATTTCGGTCTATGTGCCATTGCTTCCTCATGACTGTGGACTGTCTTTTGTAACTGACCTGTGTTTTACTGAGCATATTTAAATTGCAGTGACTACTTTCCCTTAAAATATTAAACATTTTATCTAGGTAGTCATCTAGTCTAACTCATTAAATTCAACCCCTTTCCTTGGTCCTAAGGAGAGCATTCATTTGACCTGATGTCTTCACCATCAATGTCCTTCTTAGAGGGAGACCTAGACATTTCTGCAGAATGACAAATAGAAGATTTTCTTTACTTGGAGATCCATTTTTATTCCTTTCAAAAATGGAGTTATAAAATCCAAATTTTGTTGTTCTCCCCACAGGAAAGGTGTCACCAGCAAAAGCTATGTGGGCTGTATCAAAAACCTGGAAATATCCAGATCGACCTTTGATTTACTCAGAAATTCCTATGGAGTGAGAAAAGGCTGTATACTGGAGGTGGGAAACATTTTATTAATATTGGAATGAGTTTCTATAAATGTCCACTGACTTCCCAATGTAGTAAAGTAACAAAATCTAAGCCAGCAGGGGGGATGGGAGAGAGACGACGGGGAGACCGGCAGTAACCCCCACGGTGGGCGGTTCAGCCTTCAAGTGGGCCTGATGGTGCTCCTTCCTCTCTTTTGTGACCAGCCTATCCGAAGTGTTAGCTTCTTGAAAGGCGGCTACGTTGAACTGTCACCCAAGTCTTTGTCACCAGAATCAGAATTGTTGGCGACGTTTGCCACCAAGAACAGCAGTGGCATCATCCTGGCTGCCCTGGGCAGGCAGGGGGAGAAGCAGGGTCATCTGCAGGCCCATGGGGTGAGTGGCTCAAATGCTATTGTTCAGCCGGGAGCTCAGGAAGGAAATGACTTCAAGAAACACTAGATGGAAAATGACTTAGTCATGAACATTTACTGTATCCGTGTGGCCACTTGTTTGTATGAGTGTGCATTTCAATACGCAGAAGTTATACTGCTGAACGTCTTTCCCCTCTGAATGGGTGATTTCTTTGTGTGACACAATCCATTTTCCTTGTCTAGCTACTGAGAAGAAAGATACTTGCTGTCTACCTCTAATTCTTTTCAAACTCGTCCAGACAGTACAAATTGAGCTTTTTTTCCACGTTACAGTTGTTACTCTTTATTCTAAGGCCATGACAGTAGATCCGTAAGTTCTGTAGAGGTTTTTGGCATACTGCTCCATGAAGCACAACTCTCCTTATCTACAAGTAGGACAGAAAGAGAAATGTGGCCTGTGATAAACATGGTGGACCAGCCATAGGAGAAGAGAGAAAAGTCGATGGTTTTCCATATTTAGATTCCATTTTAAGAGCATAGATGATATTTACTCTTTCCTCTGCTCGCGCGTACATAGATCACGTAATCCGAGGAGGCTTTACTGAATGCTGATTTATTGTGTTACCGAAGTAGAGGTCCCGCGACCGCAGCCCACCCCGCGCTGTCCTCCACCGCGCGCGACGCTTTACAGACGCTGCTCCCCAACGGTCACACCCACACCACGGGGTGAACGCTGCTTCCGACGTTCTGCTGAGGAGATGGGTTCAGAGAACTTTGTTAACCTGCCCAGGGTCACACAGCCGATCTAGGCCAGACCCAGGACTGGAACACCGGTCTCTAGACCCCTCGTGTCTCCCAAGCCACTTGGTGGAGGTCTAACAATGACACAGTGGTGTATGGACTCCACCCATCTTTTCCCTTTTTTCTAGTTGAGATGAAATTCATGTAACATAAAAGTAACCATTTCAAAATGAACAATTTAGTAGCATTTAGTGCTTTCACAATGTTGTGAGGCCACCTCTTCTGTCTAGTTCCAAAACATTTTTATCACCCAAAACAGAAGCCTATGCCATGAAGCGGTCCCTCCCCAGCCCTGGTGACGACCGGTCTTCCTTCTGTGTCTATGAGTGAATCCCCCTGTTCTCTAGACGGCACAGAAACGGGCTCGCACAGCATGTGATCTTCCGTGTCTTCCACTTAGTGTGTTTGGAGCCTCAGCCCCACTGGCAGGTGTCGGCACTTCATTTCTGTGGCCGAAGTGATACTCCGCTGTGTGTGCGTCACATAGCTTGCTCACCGATGGCCAGCTGGAGCCAGAGCTACGCTTTGGCCATTATGAATGCTGCTGCTGTGGACGCTCACGTACAAGTGTTGTCTGAGTACCTGGAGTTCTTTCGGGTATAGATACCTAGGAGGGGATCGCTAGGTCACACAATAATTCTGTGGTTCACTTTTTGAAGAACGGACGGACTTTTCCTCCACTATTCTTAACAGGAGCATTTGCTAATCAAAGTTTGCCGCTCTGTCACCCAAGGCTCACAACGATATTGTGAAACACTCCTATTCCAGTCCTGCTGCTGGAGCTGTTTTCAATGTGGCAAAATAGTTCTCAGAGCTTTAATAATTTCCAAACTCTTCAACCTTTTAATCCCACTTTTAGAAACATTTAAAACAATTTCACAGGCAAAAAGTGTTATGTATGGTAACAAAAAATTGGAAACTAAATTTTTAATAACACATTAATCAATACTCAATGTATCTATTGGTTGGCACATAATGTGGCAATAAAAAGTATGAAGGCTATGTAGAAATGAAATCTTTGATATGGTTAGTGTTACGAGCATAATGCCGAATATAAGTTATATAAGCAGAGATTAGGAAGTCATATACAAAATATAAAAGAGTTGTGTTAGATGGAGATGGTGATATTCTTAATAAATTACTTGTTAATATTCCCACGTTATCTTCATAAAATAATAATTTAAAAAATCACATAGTAATGTTTTTTCTACCTGAAATCTCTTAGCAACCTTCCCAGCCCTTCTTTTCCATCATGCTGATTGAAGGCCACATTGAAGTGCACGTTAACTCTGGGGATGGGACAAGCCTGAGAAGAGCTCTCCTGCGTGCTCCCAAGGGCACATATGGCGACGGACGAGAGCATTCCATTTCCTTGATAAGGACCGGGAGGTATCTGTGTACAAGGGCATGGTGACCTCACCAACGGGAGCCTTGTTAGGACACTCTTTGCAGTGAAGTGATTGGATGATTAGTGTGAAGGCATGAGCATTCAGAGATTTTATACCTCCAAAATAATTCTGGAACCTTGCTAGAATACCTCCCTGGAAATTAATTTCATCTACTTTGAAATAAGATACTTGTGGAATTTTCAAAATTGAAAAACCTTAACCCTACTCTTTTCTGGGGCCCAGTATACATTGTTTTAGATCAGATTACTTCTGTGGTAAATAGTACCATGGTGTTAGTAAATAACATTAATACTAAATAGCAAATGGAAAAATAGTAACATAAGAAACAGTAAAATACAAATAGTAAAATAGTAAAATAGTGGTGTATCAACTTACCTATGTATTTCCCTCCAAAACTGTAGACTGAGTATTTTAAAAGCATGCTGGACATTTCATCACAGATAAAGTAAAAGAACAATACCTTCCAAAAAGCAATTGAACTGAACAGTATTTAATAACACCCATTCATTTGGGGAGAATGTTCAATTGTAAGTTTTCATTTTCAAGATTCACCTTTTTAGTCACATAGTGTCATGTTAAAATTTATCTTTCAGTATGAACTTTCCTCATTCAGTATGAACTTGTGGAATTATATATTAAAACAGGCAGTTATGTTTCATTATATTTAAAAGCTTTTTTTTTCTTTTGACCTTTTAGAGTTATCACTGTCCAAATGGATGAGATGAATCCTGTAGAAATGAAGTTGGGCCCCTCAGCAGAAAGCAGGGCAATAAACGTATCCAAGCTGTACTTAGGGGGCATTCCAGATGGGGAGGGGACATCCGTGCTCAAGATGAGAAGATCATTCCATGGCTGTATCAAAAACCTGATCTTTAACATGGAGTAAGTGTAACTGTGCTCTCGACATGTGTTTGCACTTCCTAGAAATGTTTTATTGCGGACTACTGATGCTCGCCTGCTATCTGATTTTGCTTTTGAGGTTGCCTAAAATCCTACGTTTCTGAATAACAAGTGAACCCCATTCACAACAGTCACCCAAATGGATTTTATTGGATTAGAATGAGGGGTAGATCTGGTAATCCTAGAATTAAAAACCCAAACCATTGAACATTAGTTCCATAGGACTATCAATAAACATCAGAGGTCAAATACACTTTTGACAAGCATTCCAGGGAATACAGAGGTTTTGTGATGCAAGTTTCTTGCTGTCTTGAGCTCACTGCTTTAAGGAACCTTTACAGCTGGGCTCCTTGCGGCTTCAGATTATTAATGGCTCCTCCTGAAACAATGACTGTCTAATTAAGAACTGTTAGTCTGTTTCTTTTGTGGAGCTCATGGTGAGGAAGAGAGCTGACATGTGCCCATGGACAGTTATTTCTTCCTCACTCACCCTGTGCCTAGGTAAGAGTGCTGCTGGGACAAAGGCTGTGCTATGACCTGGAGGTGGGGGGTGCGGGACCAGAGTCTGCAGGGGAGAAACTGACCATGCGCTGAGCATCAGGAGACCGCAGCTCCCCTCCTAGCTGGGCTGCGGATTTTGCCTCAAGACCTTGAACAAGGACTTGGAACTTTGATGGTCACGGTGTCCTTGAAATTTAAAAGAATAAAACATTGCATTGAATTGCAGCACAATTCTAATGTCAGAGCCTTGGTTTACTTATCTGTACAGTTGATTTATTTATTCACCCAGTTCTCTGTTTATAAATACACTAACTGATACGGCATCTTCTTCCTCCTGAAAGCCATGAGGCTGGGGATTCCATAGGGCAGAAACGTTTCTGTTCTGTTCACGACCATGTCCTCAGAAAGTGCTAAGGGGGTAGATGCAGACGGGACGTGTTGCAAGGGCAGCAGAGTAAAGGGAATTAGGACAAGTGTACTTCATGACTTCCTGGTAGATGTAAACCTGTGAGAAAGAAAGAAATCAGTGTTTAACTGAGGCCAGTGTGCACTACTGTGAGAGCCAGAGCCAGAATCTTTCCCTACGCCCAGCCCAGGCTGCAGGAGGAGCTGACGGCATTTGAGCCAGCTCTTGCCGGATGGTGGCCAGGTGGACAACATGGGAGGGGCTGGAGTGGGGTGGGCCAAAGAATCAAAGGACAGGATATAGAAGATAGGATATACAGACTTCTAGTCGCTGTGGAAGATGGTCAGTTTGGTTACCCTAAGAGTAATAGATTAATGGTTTTTCATGGATTTTAGTGTTCAATAATCAAGTGACTTTGGTTCACGTGTTGACTTGTAGTATCTTAATTTTGTAAATACTTTGTATCTAGACATTTGGATTTCACGAGCGCGGCTGGCAACGAACAGGTGGACTTGGACACCTGCTTGCTTTCGGAAAGGCCAAAGCTGGCTCTTCATGGAGAGGACAGTGAGCTCCCGCCGGAGTCCCAGCCTTTACCAAGTCTCGTAAGAGGGGCTTTCCTTACTTTTTTTAAAATTCAATTAGCCAACATATAGTACATCATTAGTTTCAGATGTAGTGTTCAACAATTTATCAGTTGCATATGACACTCAGTACTCATCACATCAGATGCCCTCAATGCCCATCCCCATCTAGCCCATCCCCCACAAACCTCCCCTCCAGCAACCCTCAGTTTGTTCTCTATCATTAAGAGTTTCTTATGATTTTTTTCTCCCTTCCCATATGTTCATGTTTTGTTTAATTCCGCATAAGTGAAATCATATAGTATTTGTCTTTCTCTGACTTACTTCACTACCCATGTCATTGCCAATGGTAAGATCTCATTCTTTTTGACGGCTGAGTAATGTTCCATTGTGTATGTATTGGCCAAATATTTTTAATGGCAGTTAATGGTTTTCATTCTCTTTTCCCTTTTCTGATTTGTCCATTTCCTTGGTTAAAAGCACGCACTCTAATTATGTAGATGGTGGTGCAGTCACGCAAAGAGCAGTACCTTCCAAGCAGAGCCAATCGTTGAGTTCAAGCCAGCTCTCTTGGTAGCATCCACCCCTCCTCCCCCCCCAAGCCAGAAACGTGAGTCTGTGGCCTCACGTGGTTCGGACTCACTGTGTGGAGGGCGCTGTCCGCACGCAGGTTCCCGAGCAGACCCCTCCCACACTGGCTCCTCTGCGCTGTACCTTGCTACCACCCGGGGGCAATTAGAGACGTCCCCCTCAGAGACGCGGCAGGGCCAGGGGCCTGTGGCCACTGCCAGTTTCCTGGTGCACGTGCCGTAGCTGCTCCTGCAGCCGCCGATACCCTCCGGCCCTTCCCCTGATGAAAATGCATGGGAATTTTAAGCAAACTTGAGTGGGACTGAGGAGAAAGAAGCTCTAATTGCCTTCTCAGAAATAAAGAGATAGCAAGTAAATTATTTAAAGCAAAGACTAAGTCTGTGCCCACACGTAGCTGTTGATGCTCTGCAGAGATGTTTTTTTCGTGGAAAACCTCGTACGTGTTCGTGGCCGCCGTGGCTCTGTGTGGCTGAGAGTCCGTCTGCATCTCTTACAGGAACAGTGTGCTGTGGACAGAGCCCCAGAGTATATCCCCCATGCTCACCAGTTTGGCCTCACGCAAAGCAGCCATTTCGTGTTGCCTTTCAATCAGCTGGCTGTCAGAAAGAGGTGGGTATTGTTCCAAAGTCTTCCTCAGGCGTCTCACGGAGAAAGGACCCGGGAGGGATCCAGCGGTGAGAAGGCAGAGAACAGGAAGGCAGCCTTTGTGCACAGCAGAGGCTTAAATGTGGTTCAGTCGGGTTCCTGTGGTTTGTCCTTACCCCTTCTTGGTGAAGGCCAGTTGCTGCCTCTCTGTAGGAGTGTAGGAAAGAACACAGGTAGGTATCTCTCTAAATCACTCTTGTTCTAGAATCTTAAGTCCTCTGGACCTATCATCATCTGGACTTTCAACCCCACTCCATTGTAAGCACTTACTAATCTGATCAAACTGTCCCCCCCAGACTCTCTCACTGCGCCCCTCAAGCTCCCTGGTGCCACACCCACACCAGTCTGCCTGGTCCTTCTCGCCCTCACACCTGCTTGGCCCCACGGACCCTTCCTAGGCTAAGCCAGCTCACATCCCACAGAGAAGGCCTGGGACTGGCCAGGGTTCCTCCAGATTCCACATTCCTCCTCTTCTCCAAACCCTTCAGACTGCACCCGTTGTTACCGCCCCCTATGATCACTGCCCCATCACACTGGCTTTAGACCTTGACTCAGTGTCTTTGTTCCACAGCTCGGGCCATCATTCTCCATGAATTCAGCCGCCCCACATCTGACCTTCCAAGTCCTCTGGCGTCTGTCTGTCAGAGGGCTTTTCCTCAGCCATCCTCTCCCCATGGTCCCACCCTGGCCTACTTCGTAAATATCCATCCCACCTCCCAGATCTCTGTTGGAAGCATTCTATTAATCAACCCCCTCCTCCTCACTTCTATTGTTACTTCCCATTCCAGCAGCTCCTCAACTGTATGAAGACCTCAAAGCCCTCATGCTTTCTCACCACTCCCCCTGCAGCCCCCCAGCACAGTTTATCCCAGACCCAGATGGGCTCAGAGTCATTATTACAGGTGTTCGTTTGTGAACTGGCCCTGGGTAGAACTCCTACTTGGCTACTCTGTGCCAGAACCCAAACTGTTGGTCAAGGCTGGAGAAGTATCTCTTTCCTCCCTGGTTGGAAGTGAAGCCAGCGATCTCAGATGGAACCTCCAGATGACACAGGCAGCCGACACAGTTCTCTAATATGTTCATGCTGCTTTACCTCTCATGTCAAAACTCTGTACATTTCCACAGCCTCTCTCCATGCCCCAGCCGATAACTGCCTCAGTGAACAAGAGAACTCCCTCATCTGTCCGCTACCAAAAAGAGCACCCCCTGCCTTTGTCCCCACCCTTGCACCTCTTCCCCTACTACCACAGAGGAGGGGTGCTACTCCCCCTCTCGCTTGCCCTCTGGAGCCCATCCCCTCTCTCAGAGCCATCGCCCTCATCAGCATCAGTGTTAACAAGAGGAGCAAACATTTGTGCCACAGACTGCCTCAGTATCGAATACATATACTCCAACTCAGTCCTCAAAATTATCCTGTGAGGAAGGTGTGCTCTTTATTTTACACATGACGAAATGGAGGTACAGGGGAGTTAAGTCACCTGCTGAGGGCACACAGCAGAACTAGGATTTAAACCCCAGCACTGTGTTTATGCTGGTAACCATTTCCTCTCTGGTAGTTCCTACCTTAAAAAAACTCCAAGCAACTCCACATCCCCTCTACCCCCACAGTATCCTGGCTGTATTTCAAGACTTCTTGAAAGAGTTGCTTTAAAACAAAACAAAACAAAACAAAACAAAACAAAACAAAACAAAACAAAAACCTGCCTCCTGTGGCAGTCTGCCTTTTCCCCTCTCATTTCCTCTCTACCCACCCAGTCAGCCTCCCCTCACTTCTCGGTTGCTCTTGCCACAGTTATCCCAGACCTGCTGTGCCCACATCCCACAAGGCTTTCCTTGCTGGGCCCTCAGCACTACCCATGCACTTGGCTGTCTTTACCCCACACACTCCTGATTTCCTACTCTCCCTGCCCATCCCTGCTCAGTCTCTTTTGCGGGCTCCTCTTCCATCAGAGAAGGCCCAGGGCCTCTTCTGTGTATTCTCCCAGGCGAACTTCCATATTTCAGTGGCTTTAAAATACCCTCTATTTGCATGAGCACCCACCTGCCTAGCCCGGGCCTCTGCTTAGGACTCTGGAGGTGTATACCTGGCTGGCCCCTCCACACTTTCCTGTGGATTGGGACGGGCTTCTCCACACCAACACACCCAAAGAGAATTCAGTCTTCCCCCAAACCCACTGTCCCCATCTTTGCCATTTCTGTAGACATCAGCACCATTGCCCTGAGTGCCTAGGGCCCTAACCTAGAGATGGTTACTTTTGTTCCCTCCCTCTCCAAATTCAGCCCATCTGCAAGTCCTATTGCTTCTTCCTCTGGAACATTTCATGAATTAGTTCATCCCCTCGACATCCCCCACAAGCCCTGGTCGAAGGCACCACGACCTGGCCTCTGTGGACTGTGGCAACAGCAGCCCGCCTAAAGCCTGCTGACACCCTGGCCTCATCGATGGCTTCTTCACATCACAGGTTCCTTTGAAGATGTAATTCAAGCCATGCCCACCTCCCTCAGTACCGACTCCCCACTGCACTTCAGATCTAAATACTGCCTCCCGGAGCCCCTCACCCACGAGGGCAGAGCCACACTCTCCTGTCCCGCCCCTGAGCGCTCTGGTGAGGCTGTGCCTGCTCCTGTGGGAGGCCGCCCAGCCAAATGAGGCCACTGCTTTCACAGACTCTGTGCTGTCCGAAAACGAACTGCAGGTCTCTCCTGCTGGGCTTTGTGGGGCTTGCTCCTGTCATTCAGAGCTCAGCGGAAATACCATCTTTTCGGAGCTGCCTGCCTGACTACTTAATGGAACCACCAGTTCGCCTCTCGTGACCCAACTTCCTCTGACAGATTCCAAGTATTAGTTTTGTGGGAGAAAGGACATTCCTCTTTGTTCACTGCTTCAGCCTCAGCATCTAGAACGTTCCTGGCACATATACATAAGGGGTAATCATTAATTGGATGGACGGATGGATGAACGAATAATGAATGACTCTCTGCCGAGATGTTCAATATAAAGGTTGAAACAATTATTGGGTTCTCTCTCTGAAGCTATTTTTAAAAGTAAAAGTTAAAGTTTATTCCTTTCTGAGGGCTGAGCTCTTGTTTTCCTCCAGGCTCTCAGTTCAGCTAAGGATCCGAACATTTGCCTCCAGCGGTCTGATTTACTACATGGCTCATCAGAACCAGGTTGATTACGCCACGCTCCAGCTGCACGGGGGCCACCTTCACTTCCTGTTCGATCTCGGGAAAGGCAGAACAAAGGTCACCCACCCTGCACTGATCAGTGACGGCAGGTGGCACACGGTACGCTCTCGGGAAGCTTGTGATCGCTCACGCTAAGTTTTAGTCCATCCAGTTCACTGTCGTGAGATGACCTAGCTTGCTTTGTGTCCAGTGGCTCCCCTGTAGAACATAAGCTCCTTGCAGGCTGGGACCTTTGCGACGTCCTGAAGTATCACCAGGGCTACCCTCCGTGCCTGACACCTAACAGGCACCCGGCAGACACTGGGGAATGAGTGAAAGGTACCAAAAATGTTCTCGACCTGATGAGAAATAAATGAAGCCCACCTGTGGCGTGAGTGAGCCAACCCCTAGACCGTGGCGTCTGCTTTCTTGTAACTAAGACTCAGGAGTACTTGCTGTTCTAAGGTGCGCTTTACCTGTGCCTGCCCGTCTCCTGCCAGGCTCCGGCTTCTCGGCACCGACTGTGTAAAAATCGGAGCCATCCTTTAGGAGCTCATTCATGTTATTTACAGCTATGATGAACAAATGTTGCAAACAAACATCTGTTAGTGTTTTCTCAGATTCCTTAAAAACTGGATATTCTCATTTCGTTCTAGATCAAGACAGAGCACTTTAAAAGAAAGGGCTTCATGACGGTTGATGGCCAGGAATCCCCCACGGTGACCGCTGTGGGGGATGGTACCATGTTGGATGTGGAAGGAAAGCTGTACCTGGGAGGCCTTCCCTCGGAGTACAGGGCCAGGAACATTGGAAATGTGAGCAGCATTTTCTGTACGGGGCCCATTTCACCTTTATTGTGGCTGCGCTTCTGTCTTTTTATCTTTAGTAAGGGAAAATGTTTGTTAAATTATCTTGCTTGAGCCTGGGGCTTGGCTGCCTGATAGAAACCTTTTAAACCTTGTCCCCAGCTTATCTGTTTGGGCTTCGCCTGGAAGCCCTTGAAGCTCAGCCAGCCTTTCCTGCCTGTTAGTTAATGACCATTTCCCTTTCCACAGCCATTAGCCCTGGTACGATTCGGGAAAGCCAGTGGATTTATATTTGCAGATTAGAAAACCCAGCATTCTTGATTTTCATACTACTTAATCCAAATCATAGAAAACACCCTTACTGCATTATTAGCCAAGATGCTACTAGCGAGCAGCTTTCTTTCAGTTGGATATTTATGGAAACTATTGTGGAAATTCGATTTTAAAAACCAAAAGCTAATATTTTAATGTTTTGTTGAAGTATAGGAAAAACTGACCCTGGCCCTTCTTGTTATACTTAGACATCTATTGTCCTGTCATTTGGTTTAGATTACCCACAGTGTCCCCGCCTGCATTGGGGAGGTGACAGTGAATGGCAAACAGCTGGACAAGGACAACCCAGTGTCTGCATTTGCAGTAACCAGGTGTTATGCAGTGGCCCAGGAAGGAACTTTCTTTGATGGAAGTGGATATGCAGCTCTTGGTACGTATTATCAATACGAAAGAACTCTGGGCTTAGCCTGCACTTGGCTATGGATCCAAGAATGAAATACTAGGACAGGACTCCTGGCCAAGGCTGCAGCAAGAGCACTATTAGTTAAGCGTTCCAGTTTATCCGAATTTCTCAATTTCTAATATAAAAGCCTTCTCCCTCGCCGCTCTCCAGATGGCCTGACGCAGGCTTGCTCCCAGCAGCGGGGCCGCACCTCCCGGCAGAGGGCACACATGCGGTGCTGGTTTCATCTGTGCTTCCCCTACCCCTAAATGTATGTAAGGCATATTGTCACTGCCAAATAACGGACTTTGACAAAAATGAGCATAAAATAGCTAGACCAGCCAGCCAAATACAAGTCAGGTTTGATGAAGAAACTGACCCCATTGAGACTGTTGAAAATAATGACCCTAAGTAGAGGAATTTAAATGTCTAAAATGCCTTAGAATGTAAATTCCTTAAGGCTTAGAACTAGCCTTTGTAATGTATGTGGCATTCCCTCTCCATTTAAGGTCCTTGATTTGCTCTTAACCTCCTATCTGCCCTGGGATCGTGCTCCTCTCGCCCTCTGTTCTGTTTCCTACCGCAGGGAACCACATTTCTGTGGCTTACAGGGAGGCCGTGGTGGAAGATCAGGGGCAGGCGGGCAGAGGGCAACAGCTAGCACACATCTCTCACTCGGTGTTTTCCAGTTCTGATAACCGCACCTGCTCCCAATTCCCCTTTAACCCTGGACTGAACGATTGCCTGCTACATACCCTTAGTTTGTTTTTTCAGCTTTCCCATCACCTAAATAAAATATCCATTTCATTAAATTCCCACTTTAAAAAAAACCCAGTTGGATGCTCATCTGCTCAGTAAGTGACGACTTGCCCCGTACTGGGAGCGCAGAGTGCGCTATTCCTGGCCAGATGACGATGGGATCATACAGATCAAATCCTTCTGGCTTTTTCCCTCTGTGGCTCTAGATGAGAGGATGGGTCGGCCTCAACTCCGGTCTGGCTTAGCCCTGAGGATGGTGATGTCTTCTTTAACAGCCTCGCTTCGTCTTACAGATGAGGAAGCCAAGGCTCTGAGGGTGGAAGTGACTTGCTGGTGAGGATGGAGCTGGATCCAGAGAAGGAGCTAGAGCCAGGCCTCCTGAGCCAGGAGCCCAAATGCTCACCCAGCCAGCCAGCCCCTGACCTCTTTGACCCTGAGCCTTCTTGGGCCAGGCTCACCCCTAACTGGGGGTTATGTTTGTATTTTTCAGTCAAGGAAGGCTACAAAGTCCAATCAGATGTAAACATCACCCTGGAATTCCGTACCACCTCTGAGAACGGAGTCCTCCTGGGGATCAGCAGCACCAAAGTAGATGCCATTGGATTAGAGATGGTAAATGGCAAGGTAGGTGCTTGATCCCGATGGGCTTCCCGCTTGCCCCAGTGTCCGAAACAGAGCAACTGCGAAACAGTAGAAATAACCAGATCCAAATTTCCAGTGATCCATTTCAACGGAGTGGAGAAAAGGTTCAACTAATCCTAAGGAGATTACAAATGACAAACAAAACTTGAAATTGAAGCAACATTACAGCCATAATACATCATCTGAAAGTTGCCAGCCTGATGCTCTTACCCTCCCTAATATTTGTTAACTTGTTCTTTGGAAATAGTTATAGATTGAGAGCAAGGTACAGTAACACGTACAGGGAGGCCCTCTTGCACCCTCCCCCAGGCTCCTCCAGCACCAGCAGCTTGCGTAACTCTCACACAACATCACAGCCATGAGCCGACATCGGCACAATCTAGACTTTTTTGTTATACTAGTTGCATGTGTACGTGTGTGTGTGTGTAGCACTAGACAATGTCATCACATGTATCTTGTTTAGCTTTATGTATCCACCCTCACAGTCAAGACACTTAACTGTACCATTACCACATGCTCCGTGGAGCCACCCCTTCATATCCACACCAACTCGCTCCCTAACCCTGGGCAGCCACGAATCTGTCCTGCAGTTCTGTTATTTCATGACTGTTCTATAAACCATATGATGCGGGCTATATCCTCTTGAGATTGGCTTTTTACACGCAGCCGCCATTTCCTGGTAGTTGATCTGGGTTGTTGGACCAACAGTTCATTTCATTTTATTGCAGAGTATTCTATGGGAAGGATATACCATCATCTATTTTTTTTAATGCAAAAAACAAATTTTTTCTGTAACTATTTTGCTCTTTGCAGCCTCTAGTCCTTCTAAAGTTAACAATTAGCAGTACCTTAGTCTCTTTTGCTTCAAAACTGCTTCCAGAGTTTCTCCTGGTTCTCATGTTCCTTCCTCACCCCGCTAGGGCCATCTGGGTGCAGGCAAGATGTGAAGGAAGAGAGTCTTCCTTGTCCTTTTTCTTTTCTGCAAGCTCTCTCCTGACAGGAGTCAAGGTATGCCTTGAGTCTCCTCCGTCTTCTGTGCACTAGGCCAGTTGTCCCCGGCAAGTTGTAATGAATGGTCTGAGGTCCAGCGTCACCGGTGTGTGGGGACTGATCCTGGAGATCTGGCCAACATCCCTTGAAGATCAGGCTTCGCACCGGTCAGGGGCACTACTACCTCTTCCTCTTCAGCCATCTTCTTCGTCCCCCCGAGGGTCCTATGAGAACTGGGGAGTTTCTGCTAGACCACTCCTAGGCCATGGGGGTGGAAGAGGTCTCTCAAGTCCTCTCTACCTAACTGCACTTTGCACCATTTCTCTTGCGCTGTGGTCAACTTGTGTTGCTCTGGGACTAAAATGCTTGAATCTTCTTAAGCTACTGCCTCCTGCAAGGAGGAACAAGTCTTTGTGCTCTAGATTTTTCCCAATCTCATTTGCTTGTTTCTAGTAACTCTGCTTATTCCCCACTGGGTTTCTGGCTCCTAGGACATGACACACTAGAATGGGGATGAGGAGGATATAAGAAAATACCTTCCCCTTCACCTCTTCGCCCCCTTATTTCATCCTCACGTCTACACCAAGCTGCCTCTACATCATACTGCTTGCCTCTCTACGCTGTGGCTTACAGCCAAATTCTTCCTCATCTGTACTTCAAAAGAATTTTGAAAAAATGTGACATCTGAAAAATATTATCAGAAGTGTAACAGTTCCCAAAAAAGTAATTTCTGATGTATATTTTACCTCTATTATTAGCTTATTTTTCCTTTAAAACTTTGCTTAGCTGTCGCCCAAGGGCTTATAATCTACACCTATACTTCGTTACAGTCTACCTCACAGTACACTGGGCCACCTCGCGTACAGCATAAGAACCTGACAGCAGGACACTCGCACGTCTTCCCTGCCATCTTTTGTTGCAGGTCGTAGATTTTTCTGTGTTAGCACCTGCTGTGGTAGAGTATCTCCAGTCTGTCGGAAGATAGCGAGTAAATGTCCCTCCACAGGTGCTAGCCGGCTGCTGCGAACTGACCCCTCAGTCAGCCCGTCAGCTTCTGCTATCCTGAAAATGAGCCACTGATTTGAGGACGTAATGCAAAAACAGTGGCTCAGGCTTATTCCCACGGAGGTGGTCATCGGTCCTTTCTATAATTCGGGGAGTAATAAAATCTGAATCCTTTAAGAGGCTATTTTTCAAAATCACTGTTTTTCATAGTTTGCCTTCCTTTTTAGCAGAATTTTGGATTTTATCCGCTTCAAGAACATTATATAAATGGATTATGTTCCTTAAATATGGAAGATTTCACCAAGGTATTTGCCTGTGTCTTGCTGGTTTAGATCTTGTTTCATGTTAACAATGGTGCCGGTAGGATAACAGCCACATACAAGCCCAAAGCTACCACTACTCTCTGCGATGGAAAATGGCACACGCTTCAAGCTCAGAAGAGCAAACACCGCTTGGTTCTGACTGTTGATGGGAATGCAGTTCGTGCTGAGAGTCCACACACCCAGTCCACCTCGGCAGACACCAGCAATCCTATTTATGTCGGTGGCTATCCTGGTACGTATGGATGTCTGCTTGGCCCGATCACTTTTAAGCGGCATTGTCACTAAGGGAAGTCTTAGTTCAGGTAGATATAGAGTAGAGATTAAGAAAAATACATGGTTTGGATGACACATTCAAATACCTAGGAAGTCTTAGAAAAATTCATCTACACGTGTAAATTCACCCTTAGGTAAGACTCTGAGAATATTGGATGCCATCTAAAGTAAGCTTGATGACTTTACCAAGGTGACTCATCTTTGGTGACCCCCAGAGAAGGAAATAATTTTAGGGGACAAACATGATCTTAACTTCTCACACTGATTCTGGATTTGAATTATGCATTTCAAATGTTCCAAATAATTATTACAAATAAATAAGAAGTTGTGACTCAGTTAAGGCACAGCTGTGACTAAAATTGTTTTCATTGCCTTATCACTGAAGTAACAGATATGGGAGAATATTATTCTAATTTTGATAGAGAGACTACTTGATGTTATTTTTGTTCCTACTGTGCTATCCATTCCATTTAACAAAATTAAACAAGACTTTTGCTTTCTTCTTTGACAGCTGACGTAAAGCAAAACTGCCTGAGCAGCCAGACCTCCTTCCGGGGGTGTTTGAGAAAGCTCACTCTGATTAAGGGCCCACAAATACAGTCCTATGACTTCAGCAGAGCTTTTGACCTACAGGGAGTTTTCCCTCATTCCTGTCCTGGGTCTGAACCCTGAACTTCAGAGAAACTCCCCAGCTGGGGATCATTGCTTATATTTTGAGAATTGTTTTTATGCATTAAAATCTCTTCAGTTCCGATTTCATTTTCCACTCAGGTTGTTTCCAGAAAAAAAAAAATGTTGTGTTTATATTAAACTAAAACAATGTACACAACAAATACCTCTATTAAATAGTTTAAAATGTACATTGAATTCATTGGCTCTCTTTTTCTTCATAAACATAGAACATTCTGTGGATTACTTGACAATTTTTCTTGTTTTGCATTTGAGTTTCATAAAAATACTGAGTCTGGTCCAGGATGGCATTGTAGGAAGACCCTGAACTCACCTCTTCCACGGACACACCAAATCTACACCTCTTTATGGAGCAATTCCTCCTAAAGAACTGAGGGCTGACAGACTGGCTTCTGTACAACAGAGCACATAAAAATGGTAAGAGAGATGGAGACGTGGTAATGAAAGGAAGCGCCACCCCTGTGAACCGCACTGGGGAAGGCCAGCACTGAGGGGCCAGGAACAGATCTGTCTGCCCTACGGCACAGAAAAAAGCTGTGGTTTAAAAGAGCAACTAGTATATAAAAGATCCGGCCTTAGAATTCCACCAAATGGGAGAGTTGCTGGAACTCTCTGGGTCGGAGGGGCTGGCAAGTGCCATGGTTTACACTCCCCCGAACACCTCGATAGCACAGACAGAAGCAGGGTCGAGGTGTCATAGTTGACCTGCCACCTCAGCCCTGGGTGTCCTGGAGCACAGAAAGAAAGCCATGGTAGGAAAGAGCCAACCCTGAAACTCCAGCAAACAGTGAGGGAGCGGCAGCATCGCTCTCCAGGTTGGAGGGGATGGTGAGCACCATGGTTTATGTTCCCCATTTACCTTAATAGTGTAGATGGGAGAAAGGTCCAGGCGCCATCGCTGGCCTAGTGCCTCGAGCTCTGGGCCACTAGCCTGCACCACCCCAGCCTTCCCACCAAGGTGGCCCCATCAGAGCGCACACTGGAACCCCCCTGGTCAGTGTCACTATAGTTCCAGCCATCCCACCAAGGTGACCCAGGCACAAAGCACCCCAGAACACGCCATGTCCACACTACTTCAGCTCCAGACTGCTTGCTAGAGCACCCTGGGCCCTCTTGGCTCATGTCACTTTAGCTCCAGCCAAGGCACCCAATGTGCAGAGTGACCAGGAATCCCCAGCCCATGCCTACCTCAGTTCTGGCCATAGCACCAGCACAGCCCCTGCGCAGAGCGTCTCAGTGTACCCTGACTTGTGCCAGCCTCAGCTCTAACTGCCCGCTAGATCACCCCCTGTGCTGAGCACGCTGGGACACCCAGACTTGCACCCACTTTGACTTTAGCTGTCCTCCAAGAACAGAGAGCCCTGTCCTTGGAGGACAGAGAGCCCTGGAACTGCCTGAGCCAATACCCACAATAGCTACAGCTCTCCTGCTAAGGTAGCCCACGCATGGAGCACCCCAGATCCCCCTGGCCTGCATCTCCCTCAGCTATAGCCTCCCCACCAGACTGCACACTGCATGGAGAGCCCTGAAACCCCCCAGCCCACGTCCACTTCAGCTGTCCTGTCAGGATGCCCTCTACCTGGGGCACTCGGACAGCCTAGCCCATGCCCGTACCAGCTCTGGCCATCACACCAGGGCAACCCTAGCCTGGAGTGTCATAGGATCCCTCGCCCGTACCAGACACAGCTCCAGTCTGCCAGCCAAAGTCACCAGGCACACGCAGTCTACACAGGAGATGACCATACATAAGACCATTCTTTCAAGTTTAGAAGTGCTATTCCACCTAATTCAGAGGATCAAGCACAGACAAAAGCAGAAAACTTACAGACACAATAGCTACTGAGGATGTAAAGGTATCCAGATTCCAGAAGTACAGAGAGCTCCAAACAAAATGAACACAAGGAACACACCTGAACACAAAATTAAAATGTCAAAGGTTAAAGATAGACAATTTTAAAGCAGCTAGAGAAAAGCAAAATGTTATATACAAGGGAAACCCCTTATTAAGGCTTTCAGCTGATTTTTCAGCAACTACTTTGCAGGCCTGAAGGGAGTGGCACGTCATATTCAAATAGCTGAAAGGCAGAAACCTACAACTGAGAATACCCAGCAAGATCATCATTCAGAATTTAGAGAGAGAGCAATAATTTCCCAAACAAAAGTTAAAGGAGTTCATCATCATTAAACTGTCTTATAAGAACTGTTAAAGGGACTTCTTTAAATGGAAAACAAAAGGTCTTAATTTGAAGAAAATTATGAATAAAAAGATGTAAAATATGAGCATATACATAAAAGGGAGAGGGAGTAAAAAAGTTCTTTTAGAATGTATTCACACTTAAATAACCATCAACTTAATATACATTGCTGTATACTTAGGATTCTGCATATGAGCCTCATGGCAACCAAAACCCCAAAACTTATGATACATAAGGAGAAAGCAAGCCAGACATGACACTACAGAAAGTCCTCAACTGCAAGAAAAGAGAACAAGAACAGAAAGACAGAAAAGAACTACAAAAACCACTATAAATGATGAACAAAATAGCAATAACTACTTTAAGTGTAAATGGACTAAATGCTCTAATCAAAAGACATATGGAGGCAGAATGGATAAAAAAATAAGACCCTTATATGATCCCTACAGGAGAACTACCTCAAAACTAAAGACACATACGGACTGAAAGTGAAGGGATGGAACAAAGATATACCACGCAAATATAGTTGGGGGAGGGGGGAGCAACACTTATATCAGACAAGCTAGACTTTAAAACAAAAACTATGACAAGAGACGGAGAAAGGCAATACATGATGATAAGAGGTCAATCCAACAAGAGGATATAACAATTGTAAATATCTATTGAAACACCTAAATAAATAACACAAATATTAACAGATATAGAAGGAGAAATTGACAGAAATACAATAATAGTAGGGGACTTCAATATTCCATTTACATCAAAAGGTAGAATATCCAGGCAGAAAATAATAAGGAAACAGTGTCTTTGAATGACATATTAAACCAGATAAACCAGATATGTACAAGAACATTCCATCCAAAACCACAGAAGAATACACATTCATTTCAAGTGTACATGGAACATTATCTAGAAAAGACCACATGATAGGCCACAAGACAAGTCCCAATAAAGATTGGAATTGTATTGTGCATCCTTTGCACAATGATATGAAACAGGAAATCTATCACACACACACACACACACAACTACAAAAAAACACAAACACGTAAAGGCTAAACAACATGCTACTAAACAATAAACGGGTCAACAAAGAATTCAAAGAGGAAATTAAAAAATTCAGAGACAAATGAAAATGCAAACACATTCAACCTTTGGGACACAGAAAAAGCAGTTCTTAGAAAGAAATGTATGGTGGTACAGACCTACCTCAAGAAACAAGAAAACTCTCAATTAAACAATCTAACATTACATCTAAAGAAACTAGGAAAAGAAGAAATCCCAAGGTGAGCAGAAGATAGGAAATAAAAAATATCAGAGCATAATAAATGACATAGAGACCCCCGCCAAAATAAACCACACACACAATAGGAAAGATCAATGAAACCAAGACCTGGTTCTTTGAAAAGATCAACAAAATTGATAAATCTTTATCCAGACTCATGAAGAAGAGAGAGAACACAAAGAAATAAAATCAGAAAAAAAAGAGAAGGAACAACACTACAGAAATCGGATGATAAGAGAATACTACAAAAAATTACATACCAACAAACTGGACAACTGAGAACAAAGGGATAAATTCTTAGGAACATACAATCTAACAAAATTGAATAAGAAAAAAATGGAAATCTGAACAGACCAATTACTAGTAACAAAATTGATTCAGTAATCAAAAAACTCCCAAAAAACAGAAGTCCAGAACCAGATGGATTCACAGGCGAATTTTACCAAACATTTAAAGAGTTAATACCTATTCTCCTCAAACTATTTCACAACATGGGAGAGGAAGGAAAGCTTCCAAATACATTCTACAAAAGCAGCATTGCCCTGATACCAAACCAGATAAAGACACTATAGAAAAAGAAAACTACAGGCCAATATCCCTGATGAACATAGATGCAAAAATACTCAACAAAACACTAGTAAATCAAATCCAACAATACATTTAAAAAGTCATTCATCATATTCAAGTGGGATTTATTCCAGGGATGCGAGGAAGGTTCAATATTCCTAAGTCAATCAACGTGATACATCACAACAACAAAATGAAAGATGAAAATCATATCACTTCAATAGATGCAGGAAAAGATTTTCACAAATTCAACATCCATTCATGACAAAAACTGTCAACAAAATGGGTTTAGAGAAGGAACATACCTCAAGATAATAAAGGCCATATATGAAAAACCAACAATTAACATCATACTTCATGGAGTTTTTCCTGTAATATCAGGAACAAGACAAAGATGTCCACTCTTACCACTTTTATTCAACAGCACTGGAAACCCTTGCCACAACAATCAGACAAGAAAAAGAAATAAAAGACTTCTAAACTCATAACGAAGAAATTAAACTGTCACTATTTGCAGATGACACAATACTACACAAAGAAAACCCTAATGACTCCACCAAAAAACCATGAGAAGTAATAAATGAATTCAGTAAAGTCGCAGGATACAAAATTAACACCCAGAAATAGGAAATCCATACACCAATAATGAAGTAGCAGAAAGAGAAATTATGAAAACAATCCCATTTGACAATTGCACCAAAAGGAATAAAATACCTAGGTATAAACTTAATGAAGGAAGTGAAAGAAAACTATACTCTGAAAACTAGAAGACACTGATGAAAGAAACTGAAACAAAAAAAAAGCTATTTCGTGTTCATATACTGGAAAAATATGGTGAACATGTCCATACCATCCAAAATGATCTATAAATTCAATGTAATCCTTATCAAAATATCAATGGCATTTTTCACAGAAGTAGAAGAAATAATCTTAAAATTTGTATGAAACTACAAAGGTCCTGAATAGCCAAAGCAATCTTGAAATGCTGGAGGTATTACAGTCCCAGATTCCAAGATACACTACAAGGCTGTAGTAATCAAAACAGTATGATACTAGCACAAAAACATACACATCAACGAAACGTAATAGAGAGCCAGAAATAAACTTATGTTTATATGACCAAATAATCTATACCAAAGGAGGCAACAATACACAATGGGTAAAGACAGTCTCTTTAACAAATAGTGCTGGGAAAACTGGACAGCAAAAGAATGAAACTGGACCACTTTCTTATACCATACACAAAAATAAACACAAAATGGATTAAAGACCTAAAGTGAGACTTGAAGCCATAAAACTCCTAGAAAAGAACATAAGCAGCAATTTCTCTGACATCAACCATGGAAACATTTTTCTAGATACATCTCCTTAGGTAAGGGGACGGGGAAACAAAAATAAACTACTGGGACTACACCAAAATAAAAGGTTTTTCACAGTGAAGGAAACCATCAACAAAACAAAATGTAACCTACTGACTGGGAGAAGATATTCGTAAATGATATATATGAGAAGGAGTTAATATACAAAATACATAAAGAATTTATACAACTCAGAGTTAAGATGGCGGAGGAGTAGGGGACCCCTTTTTCAGCCGGTCCCCTGAGTCGAGCTGGATAGTTACCAGACCAGCCTGAACATCCACGGAACCAGCCTGAGATGCAGGAAGATGCATCTGGATCTCTACAAATGAACATCTCCAGCGCTGAGTATTGAGGTACGAAGCGGGGAGCCATGAAACCTCGCACAGATATCGGAAGATAAACGGAAGGGGAGGGAGCCGCCGCGTTCGGGCGCCGGGAAGCGGCAGCCACCTGCACGGGGGAGCGGGCGGACTCACAGAGGGCACCCGCGAGAGAGCGGACTGAGACCGTGAGCCGGGTGCGCGCGCCACCAGGCATCTCGCGGAACACCGGAATCCCGGTGCGCTCACTGGATCCAGACTGGGACCGGGAGCTCCGGGAGCGCGCGCGGGGCGGCTGGCGGCTGGCGGCATTAGAAACACAAAGGACAGAGACGCGCCTGCCCTGGAAGTGAGGGCAGGGACGCCGGGTGTGGGGCGCACATCCCGGGACGCTACAGGGTTGAGCAGCACCAACAGAAACAGAGTTAAAGTGGCCAGAACATCAGTAGAGAACGGGCCGCAATCCTTCTGTTCTGAGACAGAGGCTGAGATTTGGCCGCTGCTGCTCTGACTCTCAGAAGAGGCACAGCAAACCACCAGGGAAGCCGCCTGAGAACAAAATCCTGGAAATACTGGCTCACAGTATGCCCATCCCCATACCCCCTCGCAGGGGACATGGAGACACTACCCAAACAGGGTTGCCTGAGTATCGGAGCGGCAGGACCCTCCCCCAGAAGGCAGGCTGAAAAACCAAGAAGCCCACATCCCTAAGATCCCTATAAAACAAGTGCGCACGGCCTGGGTCCTGGTCAATAATTTGGGCTCTGGACAACCCCGCACCTTCTCCTCATCAGAATGACGAGAAGGAGAAATTCCCCCCAGCAAAGAAAAGACAATGAGTCTGTGGCCTCTGCCACAGAACTCATGGATATGGATATAACCAAATTATCAGAAATGGAGTTCAGAGTAACAATGGTCAAGATAATGTGTAGACTTGAAAAAGGTATTAGCAAATATGTTAAGATATTTGAACAAATTGTAGCTGAAAACTTCCCTAATCTAGCAAGGGAAACAAACATTCGTGTCCAAGAGGCAGAGAGGACCCCTCCCAAGCTCAACCACGACAAACCTACGCCACGTCACGTCATAGTGCAATTCGCAAATATTAGATGCAAGGATACAGTATTGAAAGCGGCCAGGGCAAAGAAATTTCTCACGTACCAAGGCAAAAGCATCAGAATTACGTCAGACCTGTCTACACAGACCTGGAATGAGAGAAAGGGTTGGGGGAGCATATTTAAAGCTCTTTCAGAGAAAAACATGCAGCCAAGGATCCTTTATCCAGCAAGGCTGTCATTCAGAATTGATGGAGAAATAAAGACATTTCAGAATCGCCAGTCACTAACCAATTTTGTAACCACGAAACCAGCCCTACAGGAGATATTACGGGGGGTTCTATAAAAGTAAAAAGGCCCCAAGAGTGATACAGAACAGAAAGTCACAGCCAATACAAACAAAGACTTTACTGGCAACATGGCAACATTAAAATCATATCTCTCAGTAATCAGTCTTAATGTAAATGGTTTGAACCATCCCATAAAACGCCACAGGGTTGCAGATTGGATAAAAAGAAATGACCCATCCATTTGCTGTCTACAAGAGACTCATTTCGAACCCAAAGATGCATTCAGACTGAGAGTAAGGGGATGGAGTACCATCTTTCACGCAAATGGACCTCAAAAGAAAGCTGGGGTAGCAATTCTCATATCAGATAAATTGGATTTTAAACTACAGACTATAGTTAGAGATGCAGAAGGGCACTATATTATTCTTAAGGGAAGTATTCAACAAGTGGATATGACAATTATAAATATATATGCCCCCAACAGGGGAGCAGCAAGATACACAAGCCAACTCTTAACCAGAATAAAGAGACATATAAATAAAAATACATTAATAGTAGGGGACCTCAACACTCCACTCTCAGAAATAGACAGAACACCCTGGCAAAAACTAAGCAAAGAATCAAAGGCTTTGAATGCCATACTCGACGAGTTGGACCTCATAGATATATATAGAACACTACACCCCAGAACCAAAGAATACTCATTCTATTCTAATGCCCATGGAACATTCTCAAGAATAGACCATGTTCTGGGACACAAAACAGGTCTCAACCGATACCAAAAGATTGAAATTATCCCCTGCATATTCTCAGACCACAACGCTCTGAAATTGGAACTCAACCACAAGGAAAAATTTGGAAGAAACTCAAACACTTGGAGACTAAGAACCATCCTGCTCAGGAATGACTCGATAAACCAGGAAATCAAAAATCAAATTAAACAATTTATGGAGACCAATGAGAATGAAAATACAACAGTCCAAAACCTATGGGATACTGCAAAGGCAGTCCTAAGGGGGAAATACATAGCCATCCAAGCCTCACTCAAAAGAATAGAAAAATCTAAAATGCAGTTTTTATATTCTCACCTCAAGAAGCTGGAACAGCAACAGAGGGACAGGCCTAATCCACGCACGAGGAAGCAGTTGACCAAAATTAGAGCTGAAATCAATCAAGCAGAAACCAGAAGTACAGTAGAGCAGATCAACAGGACTAGAAGCTGGTTCTTTGAGAGAATCAATAAAATTGACAGACCACTGGCAAGACTTATCCAAAAGAAAAGAGAAAGGACCCAGATTATTAAAATTATGAATGAAAAAGGAGAGGTCACGACGAACACCATTGAAATTGGAAGGATTATTAGAAATTTTTATCAACAGCTATATGCCAATAAACTAAGCAATCTGGAAGAGATGGAATCCTTCCTGGAAACCTATAAACTACCAAGATTGAAACCGGAAGAAATTGATTCCTTAAACAGGCCAATTAATTATGAAGAAATTGAGTCAGTGATAAACAACCTTCCAAATAACAAAACTCCAGGCCCGGACGGTTTTCCTGGGGAATTCTACCAAACATTCAAAGAAGAAATAATACCTATTCTCCTAAAGCTATTTCAAAAAATAGAAACAGAAGGAAAGCTACCAAACTCATTCTATGAGGCCAATATTACCTTGATCCCCAAACCAGGCAAAGACCCCCTCAAAAAGGAGAATTACAGACCGATTTCCCTAATGAATATGGACGCCAAAATCCTCAACAAGATACTTGCTAATAGAATCCAACAGTACATTAAAAGGATTATCCATCACGATCAAGTGGGATTCATACCTGGGATGCAAGCGTGGTTCAATATTCGCAAATCAATCAGCGTGATACATCATATCAACAAGAAAAGACTCAGGAACCATATGATCCTCTCAATCGATGCCGAAAAAGCATTTGACAAAATACAGCATCCTTTCCTGATTAAAACCCTTCAGAGTGTAGGAATAGAAGGTACATTTCTCAATCTCATAAAAGCCATCTATGAAAAGCCTACTGCAAATATTATTCTCAATGGGGAAAAGCTGGAAGCCTTTCCCTTAAGATCAGGAACTCGACAAGGATGCCCACTCTCGCCACTATTATTCAACATAGTACTAGAAGTCCTTGCAACAGCAATCAGACGACAAAAAGGGATCAAAGGTATTCAAATTGGCAAAGAAGAAGTCAAAATGTCTCTCTTTGCAGATGACATGATACTCTATATGGAAAACCCAAAAGAAGCCACTCCCAAACTATTAGAAGTTATAGAGCAATTCAGTAACGTGGCGGGATACAAAATCAATGCTCAGAAATCAGTTGCATTTCTATACACGAATAACGAGACCGAAGAAAGAGAAATTAGGGAATCCATCCCATTTACAATAGCACCAAAAACCATACGTTACCTTGGAATTAACTTAACCAGAGACGTAAAGGACCTATATTCTAGAAACTATAAATCACTCTTGAAAGACATTGAGGAAGACATAAAAAGATGGAAAGATATTCCATGCTCATGGATCGGAAGAATTAACATAGTTAAAATGTCCATGCTACCCAGAGCAATCTACACTTTCAATGCTATCCCGATCAAAATACCAAGGACATTTTTCAAAGAACTGGAACAAATAGTCCTTAAATTTGTATGGAAACAGAAAAGGCCCCGAATCTCCAAGGAACTGTTGAAAAGGAAAAACAAAGCTGGGGGCATCACAATGCCGGATTTCGAGCTGTACTACAAAGCTGTGATCACAAAGACAGCATGGTACTGGCACAAAAACAGACACATAGACCAATGGAACAGAATAGAGAGCCCAGAAATGGACCCTCGGCTCTTTGGGCAACTAATATTTGATAAAGCAGGAAAAAACATCCGGTGGGAGAAAGACAGTCTCTTCAATAAATGGTGCTGGGAAAATTGGACAGCTACATGCAAAAGAATGAAACTTGACCACTCTCTCACACCATACACAAAAATAAACTCCAAATGGATGAAAGACCTCGATGTGAGACAGGAATCCATCAAAATTCTAGAGGGGAACATAGGCAGCAACCTCTACGACATCGGCCAAAGCAACCTTTTTCATGATACATCCCCAAAGGCAAGAGAAACAAAAGATAAAATGAATTTATGGGACTTCATCAAGATAAAAAGCTTCTGCACAGCCAAGGAAACAGTCAGAAAAACTAAGAGGCAGCCCACGGAATGGGAGAATATACTTGCAAATGATGCTACAGATAAAATACTGGTATCCAAGATCTACAAAGAACTTCTCAAACTCAGTACACGAGAAACAAATAAACAAATCAAAAAATGGGCAGAAGATATGAACAGACACTTTTCCAATGAAGACATACAAATGGCTAACAGACACATGAAAAAATGTTCAAAATCATTAGCCATCAAGGAAATTCAAATCAAAACCACACTGAGATACCACCTTACGCCAGTTAGAATGGCAAAAATAGACAAGGCAAGAAACAACAATTGTTGGAGAGGATGTGGAGAAAGGGGATCCCTCCTACATTGTTGGTGGGAATGCAAGTTGGTACAGCCACTCTGGAAAACAGTGTGGAGGTCCCTTAAAAAGTTAAACATTGAGCTACCCTATGATCCAGCCATTGCACTACTGGGTATCTACCCCAAAGATACAGACGTAGTAAAGAGAAGGGCCATATGCACCCCAATGTTCATAGCAGCATTGTCCACAATAGCTAAATCGTGGAAGGAACCAAGATGCCCTTCAACAGATGACTGGATTAAGAAGCTGTGGTCCATATATACAATGGAATATTACTCAGCCATCAGAAAGAACGAGTTCTCAACATTTGCTGCAACATGGACGGCACTGGAGGAGATAATGCTAAGTGAAATAAGTCAAGCAGAGAAAGACAATTATCATATGATTTCTCTCATCTATGGAACATAAGAACTAGGAGATCAGTAGGGGAAGAAAGGGATAAAGAAAGGGGGGTAATCAGAAGGGGGAGTGAAGCATGAGAGACTATGGACTCTGAGAAACAAACTGAGGGCTTCAGAGGGGAAGGGGGTGGGGGAATGGGATAGACCGGTGATGGGTAGTAAGGAGGGCACGTATTGCATGGTGCACTGGGTGTTATACGCAACTAATGAATCATCAAACTTTACATCGGAAACCAGGGTTGTACTGTATGGTGACTAATATAATATAATAAAAAAACATTAAAAAAAAAGAATTTATAGAACTCAATACCAAAAAACCCAAATAATCAGATTAAAAAATGGGCAGAGGACCTGAACATTTTTCCAAAGAAGACCCACAGATGGCCCATGAAAAGATGCTCAACATCACTAGTCATCAGGGAAATGCAAATCCAAACCTCAATGAGATGTAACCTGTTCTTGTCAGAATGGCTAGAATCAAAAGGACAAGAAATAATACATGTTGGTAAAGATGTGGAGAAAAAGGAATCCTTGTGCACCACTGGTGGGAATGTAAACTGGTACAGCCACTGTGGAAAACAGTATGGAGATTCCTCAAAAAATTAAAAATAGAAATAATACACAATCCACTAATTCCACCACTGGGTATTTACCCAAGAAAAACAAAAACACCAATTCAAGAAGATATATGCTGTTTACTGCAGCATTATTTACAATAGCTAAGACATGGAAGCAATCCCAGTGTCCATCAATACAAGCACGGATAAAAGAATGAGAAGTATACATATAAAATGGACAAAAAGCAGGAACAGACTCATAAATACAGAGAACAAACTGATGGTGGCTAGAGGGGAGTTGGGTGGGGAAATGGACAAAATGGGTGAAAGGGAGTGGGAGGTACAGGCTTCCACTTAGGGAGTAAATAAGTAATGGGGATGAAATTAATAGCATAGAGAAAAGAGTGGTTTTGTAATAACGTTGTGTGGTGACAGACGGTAGGTACAGGTGTAGTGAGCACAGAATCATGTATTGACTTATCCAATAATCACTGTGTTGTACACCTGAAAACAATGTCACACTGTGTATCAACAGTACTTCAATTAAAAAAAAAAACTGCCCCTAAAGACTGAATAGTAAAAGAAAGGAATATCAACTACATCAATCTTAATTTGAAGAGCTAGGAAAAAAAATCATTTTCAAACAACCAGGTAAGATCCTTTTCTAAGACAAAATAAATAAATAAAAAATATTTAAGAAAGAACCCCTCTCTGTTTTATACAAAGTATCTAAAGTCTAAAGACGCTTAAACAAATGTCAGAACAGACTAGCATTCTGGCACATCTTTTCTAGAAAGTTAATTTCAGCCCTAGAAAATAGAGAATGATCTTTTAAGTCAGTAGAAAAAAAAATTAAATTAAAAAATACAGTGTCACTACAGCCTGTAATAAATTATAACAGAGAATCAACATTTTCATTTTTTTACCAAAATTTTTGAGCTCTGATTTCTACAACAAACCACCAATGCTATTAGTTACATTTCAGCAGAGGGCACCAGCTGTTTGCCACAGAAGACTTTAAACAGACTCCAGACAGTCACAGAGGGCAAAGAGGGCAAAGGAAGGAGATGGAACCTCCTTTAGATATATTGTTTAACCAGGACTGACCTAAAAGAGAGTTTTTCAGGACTAACCCCCCCCCCCCACACACACACAAAAAAAACATATATATAATTTTTTCCCTTCATCAGCTACGTTTTCTGGGAGAACATATATAATTTCAAAAGGAAGAATCTTAGTCACACATGTATATTCTTTTAATGAACTAAGCAGTTTTAAACCCTAATTTTTTATGTCTCCCTTGGTTCCCTGCAAATGTATTTTATTTCTGCTCTGTGTCGATGGCTGTGGTCAAAATGGCAGCTATCGCACACACTTCAGGAAAATGATTTCCTTATTCAAATTCCTACTTGAAAAGAGGTCTCTACGGGTGCCTGGGTAGCTCAGTTGGTACCTTCCACTTGGGTCATGATCCCAAGGCCCTGGGATCAAGCCCCATATGGGACTCCCTGCTCAGCGGGGAGCCTGCTTCTCCCTTTCCCTCTGCTGCTCTCGTGCTTGTGCTCTGTCTCTCTCTCTCTGGCGCACTCTCTCTCAAATAAATAAGTAAAATCTTAAAAAAAAAAAAAAGAAACAAAGAAAGAAAAGAGGTCTCTAATTCATTTAGCAATGACCTACTTTTCCAATATGGAAAGTGATAGAGTCAACTTCTACTTCTGCGAGAGGTTTTAATTTGATAAACAAGGAAGGCTGCTGTGGTCCTGGTCCCTGTCTCTCTTCTGAGCCTTGCTCATGTCTCTGAATCCTGGCAACTGTCTGTACCTCCTGGCTGATGTCTGCGAAGAAATTTGTATTTCCTTCCCATTTTAGTGTCTGCTTGAAGATACTAGCGAAAGGTAACAGCCAATTGTCAGCTTTGTTGTTCTGTAGCAACTGGCAGTTTAAAGAATGCAGATAAGTGCAGTCTCAAGGCAGCTCGCTTGGACAGCGGATTAGGAAAGGAGCTTTAGCCATCTCAGCACAAAAATGCACAAGGGTCCCTTCACTGTGCAGGGGGTGGCCTTTCTCTTTGTGTTTCTGTGGAAACCCTCTACAGTGGAGATGAAGACGTGGACATTCTAGAAGCTGGTCCACCAAGTTGGGGAAGGAAGTAATCCAAACCACAACAGACTTGCATGGAGGTTGTTCCCTTTCCTGCCTCTCCTCTCTCTACCTCATTTCCGTTCACCTTCACCACTTACTACTAGAGCTGAAACAGACTTTGGGCCTTTCATAGTTATAAGTATTCACAAAGCCTCTCCTAAAAGATCCCCTCAGGGGAAAATCCACTTCTCTCCCCGTAGGCCTTTCACTGAGTGAGAGTAGAGCAACCTGGGTTTAGACGACTCCCCTTGATGGTAAAGAACCTGAGCTCCAGGTCAGATCCCTGGCTCTGACTCACTGCAGGGCTTTATGCTGGTTCCTTAACCTCTCTCAGGCAAGGCAGGATTCAGCTCTTTATTTTTGTTTGTTTGTTTTTTGTTTGCTTGTTTTTACTTTAATATTCATTTATTGTGAAATTTCATACTTGAACACAATTACATTTTACTTTTAAATCCTTAGATCGTTGTTATCAATAAAATATAAACTATGTTAACACATAATTATGTAAAAATCTCAATTATAACATAATTTGTAATTTTGTTGATTATAAATGAAGACCATAAAAGTTAATACTATACAGTAAATAGGTAGAATTATGAATTATGTATGTATTTATAGCATTGTTGACCCATCAACAGATACCAAGATATATGAAAAGCAAATAAATTTCAGTTTTTTTGTCAATTTGTTAACTTTAAGTTATACTGTCTTAGCTTGGCCTGACATAAAACAATCCCCTAGACTGGGTGACTTAAACAAGAGAAATTTACTTATCACAATTCTAGAGGCTGGGAGTCTGAGTTTGGGATGCTAGCTGGGTTAGGCTTTGGTTAGGATTCTTTTGCTGACTTGCAGGCAGCCACCTTCTTGCTGGGTCCTTACATGGCAGAGAGAGTGAGCTCTGGTGTCTGTTCTTATGTGGGCACTACTCCCATCATGAGGTCTCTACCTTCGTGATCTAATGTAAGGATTCAGCTCTTTAGAATTAGGTTGCCAGATAAAATACAGGAGGACACCCAGTTAAATTGAATTTCAGATAAACAATGAACCACATTTAGTAAGAGTATGTCTTAACTATTGCATGACATCCTGTATTTTTTATTTGTTAAATTTGGCAACCCCACTTATAGGCCCCAAGAACCTAAAAAGATTGATACTCCTTCCCTCACTACCAAATGATTCAAAAATTTTTAAAAAATCTATAGCTTAAAAGACACGCAACGAAGTTCACTGAAGATCGTATTTTTCCCACAATACTTTTACTGAAACATCAGCTTTTTTTCAAAACCTATTTTTGGGGACCCAAATGTTTGCTTAGTCTGCCTGTTAATCCATCACTGGTATCTTCTTAATTGTAGTAAAATATGGCTAATGTAAAAATTTATCATTTTAACGATTTTTAAGTGTAGAGGTCTGTAGTATTAAGTACAGTCACACTCTTGTGCAACCGTCACCACCACCTGGCTCCAGGACTCATTTCATCTCGCAAACCAAACTCTGTATCTATTAAACATTAACTCCCCATTCTCTCTCTCCCCAGCCCCTGGCAACCATCATCCTACTTTCTGTCTGTAGGAGTTTGACTACTCTAGTTACTTCATGTAACTGGAATCATTCAGTATTTGTCATTCTGGGACTGGCTTATTTCACTTTAGCGAAACATCCTACCGTTCATCTCTGTTGTGGCACAGGTCAGAACTTCTTTCCTTTTTAATGCTGAGTAGTATTCCCCTGTGGATATACTATATTTTGTTTACCCATTCAACCATCAATGGGTGCTGCGGTTGCTTCCACCTTTTGGCTCTTGTAAATAATGCTACTATGAACATGAGTGTATAAATATTTGTTCAAGTTCCCACTTTCAATTCTTTTCATTATATTTTCAGAAGTGGAATTACTGGATCATATGGCAAATCTACATTCAATTTTTTGAGGAACCACCATACTTTTTGCCACAGCATCCAGCACTGTTTTTAAGCCTCAATTTTTTCATCCATAAAGTGGGGTTATGGTACCAATATAAAAAAGGTACATATTTAGGAAATATTAAAACTGGCTCAAAAGGAAAGAGAACACGTGGGCAAGCCAATAACATCGACCTTAGTGAAATTTAATCCTCAGTTACACCTGTCCACAAAAAAGTCCAAAAACCAGTTGGTTTAAAGGCAAGTTTTAACAAAAACAAGAAAAAGAAAACTAGCCAACTCATTTAATACAGCTGGTATAAACTTAGAAGGCCCATTCATACAATACTCTATTGATTTTCTTATGCTCTCTGTCTCTACAACCATCTCTAAAATGATGCATTATAATTAGGGATTATACACACAGCTGAATATGGAACAACAATATATCAGCACAGGTTTATGGATTAAGTAATAATTTAGGGTTCAAACCAGACATTGAGAGGAAAATAGATAAAATGCTCTATTAGAATTGCTGGGCCGAGAAGGCATATGCATTTTCACTTTAGAATCCTAGAAATCAAAGGCTAAATTGTGATACCATACGATAGACTGGAAGTCTACGGGTAGCTGGGAAGGTGTAAAGAGCAAGCTGTAATGAGACTTCACAGAGTGCACAATATGGGCATTGTCTGCGCCGAAAACAATAAGATACCCAGGAATAAAACTAACCAAAGAGGTAAAAGATCTGTACTCTGAAAATTATAGAATACTTATGAGAGAAACTGAAGAAGACACGAAGACATGGCTCCTTTCCATGAGGCCGCATTACCTTGATCCCAAAACCAGACGGACTCCACCTGAAAGAAGAATCACAGACCAATCCCCTGATGAACATGGATGCAAAAATTCTCACGAAGATACTAGCCAGCAGGATCCAATAGTACATTGAAAGGATTATTCACCACGACCAGGTGGGATTTGCTCCTGGGTTGCAAGTGTGGTTCAACATCCTCCGGTCAATCAGTGTGGTACAGTACATTAATAGAAAGGACAAGAACCGCACGATTCTCTCAATAGATGCAGAAAAAGCATTTGACAAAGTACAGCATCCTTTCTTGATTAAAACTCTCCACAGTGTAGGGATAAAGGGAACATAGCTCAATATCATAAAAACCATACACAAAAAGCCCACAGTGAATATCATTCTCAATGGGGAAAAACTGAGAGCTTTTCCCCTAAGACTAGGAACACAGCAGGGATGTCCAGACTCACCACAGTTGTTCAGCGTAGTACCAGAAGTCCTAGCCTCAGCAATCAGACAGCAAAAAGAAACAAAAGGCAGCTGAATCCCCACACTGTTATCCACTTTTCTCTCTTCCTTGGCACTGTGACCGGAAGCATTTCTGCCCTGCCCCCAACCCAGGACTCTGTCACAACTACAACCTTTGTTGTTTATGTATCAGCCTCCGCATCACTTGTTCCTAATGACGGAGTATCTCTAGTGCAGTTCCAAATGTCCACATGCAGCAACAGCCTGCACAGAAAGCACCAGGACTTTTTCTTAGGTTGGACTGCACTGAAAAACAAGTGAATGTGGGCACATGTAACACCTTCTGGTAGCCATTTTTAGTTAAGTGTATTTTGAAGCCTTAAGGTCTCTCTACCAAGTTAATATTTCATATAATTTCCAAAATTCCAAAATTGCCATATAAATTTCAAATCTGTGTAGTAATGTCTCTATTTTAGTATGTGAAGTTACATATCTATCGTCCAATGTCACTGATGTCTTCTGTAGGCAGCCCTGTGCAGCACTTACTGCTCTGGTTAGGGACCTGTCGTTGTTCTTAATGGCTCTTAGTTACAATGCATTTTCCCCTCAGACCTATGTGCTCCTCAGTGATCCTTTAGAGCTGTTTCACAGCTCCTGAAGTTCTATATTGTGTTGGATCTTAGGCATTTCTCCCAGAGCTAACAAAATTAGGACTTGTGTAAGATTATTAGTAAGTAATTGTTGAATATTACTTTATCATTCTTTCTAAAAGTACCTCAGCAGTGTAGTTTTTCTTATAAATATCAAAACTTCTTCATAAATGTAATTCCTTCGAACCATCTAATAAGCATAAAACAAAGAGGCAGATAAGCCTCTTTTATAAGGTATTCCCAAAAGAAGTTCTAGAAGCTTAACAGTTTTCATAATAGTAGTGAAATTTTCAGCTTAATATATCCTGAAATGTCAAAACTATCAGGATTTTTTCAAAGGGTAATAAAGAAATAGCCCATGTTCCTTTCAAACTTTTTCAGTGTTGAGCAATGGGACCTATAGCAGTGGTCTGAACCAAGGACTTGGATGAGAACATAATGGAAATCATTTTCTAACACAATTTAGAAATATTTTCTTCTCACAGTATATATAGTGCATAATACTTAGTTATAAAGTATTAAAGCACAAACTCCAGTTTGAATATTGAAGAGCTGTGGTCTCTATTTACATAATTAGAAGAATTTCGTAGCTACGTAAGAAGAAGGTTTTTGGCAGTTTCTTTTAGCCAGAACCACTATAAGCATCAAGCATTTCATGAACAATTTAATTTTTAGCATGTGTTCAAAATTCAAATGTGATTATCTTTTATAAACAAAAAGCAGCAAAAGCTTTCATAAAAATTGAAGAATGCATACTAATAGAGTTGTGTCTCTATTAGGTGGTCAGAAAAGAATAGTTGAGGGAGCAGGTGGGAGCTAGTGAGGACCAGATACACCAGAGGTTAGATGTGAGGCTCTACACACCAACTAGAAAGTAGTCAGGATTAGGTGGAGGCAGGAAGTCAGTGAGTCTGATTAATACTGTATGATTTCAGTGTAATTCTGTATCCATGAAGTCTGATTAAATTGAACGTGGAATCTAAGAAGCAATATGAGTGAAAAGGACAAAAGAAAAAGTAGGAATGATCTGGCAGGAGAAATTCATTAAGGCTGGCTGCGAAAAAATGTCCAAAATTGGAAAACTCTCTGCAAAGCTTTTGATATTCTAGGTGAGATCAGAAGTGAACTGAAGAAAGCACTTCTTAGTAGGCTAACTAACTTATGAGAGAATTTTCCCCCCTTTTTATTAAGTGTTATACTGGAACTGAAATAAACTGGGGGGAAAAAGAAAAAGAGGAATCTTAAAGTAATAAAGTGACTAGGTGAATAAATTACTGCTGACTCTTAGAGCGATCTCTAATATCAAGTGGAAAGATATGCATATGTGTATTTGTTTAATTGATTTAACAACAGAAAATGAGATAGAAGGTAGGGTATGAATACAACCTAGTTAATTTCAACATCAAGAAGTCTTCAGAGGCTTACAACAGGACCCAGTGGCTACAATATATAACATTCACAATGTCTAAGATATAATTCAAAATTTCTCAACATACACACAAGGAAAATAGGATGAACTCTCAAGGGAAAATAACAGTTAACAAATGCCAATCTCAAGACAGAATTATCAAAGATATTAAGGTAACTATTATATCTATGCTTCATAAGGTCAGGGAAAACACATTTGATATAAATGAAAGGATACAAATTCTCAACAGAGAAATGGAAAATAGAAAAAGGAACCAATTGAAAATTACTGAACTGAGAAATACAATATCTGAAGTGAAAAAAATGGATGAACTCAATATCAGCACAGAGATGATAAAGGGTCAGTGCACTTGAATGTACAAGATAAATTATCCAACCTACCAAACAGAGATAAAAGATTGAAAACAAAAAGCGTGACCGGTGTCTATAGATAGCATCTAAAGATTAAATATAGTATAATTAGAGTCCCACAGAGAGAAGAGAGATTGAAACAGGTAAAATATCTTTAGCAAGAATGGCAAAATACTTCCCCGATTTAGTGAAAGGCATACATTTACCGATTCAGGCACTTAGCAAGTTCCACATAGAATAAACTCAAAGAAAACAAGGCCTCAACACAATAATCAAACTTCTAAAATCCAAAGATAGCTAAAGAATTCTTGAAAGCAGCTGGAAAAAAAAATAACAGCACAGATTACATACAGGGGAACAATGATTCAAATATCCATGAATGTCTCAAGAGAAACCATGAAGGCCAGAAGACAGCAGAACCACATACTTAATGCACTACAAGAGTTTATCAACCCAGAATTCTATAACCAGTGAAAATATGAAAATGTCTTTCAAGGATAAAAGTGGAAAAAAAAGAGACATTCTCAGATGAAAGAAAATGAAAAGAATTAATCAAGAGCAGTCCTGCTCATACATCCAGAATATATATAAAAAACTCTTATAACTCAGTAAGTAAACTTATTAAAAATAAGCAAAATATTTGAACAGATATTTCACATACAAAAAATATAAATGGCCAACATGCAGAGGAAAAGATGCTCAAAGTCATTAGTCATTAGGAATATGCAAATTAAAACCAAAACGGATCTGCATTCCGGTCCAAGACAGCAATGCAGGAAGAACCTGAACTCAGCTCCTCCACAGACACACCAAATCCACCCCTATTTATAGAGCGACTCCCCCTGAAGTAGAACTGAAGACTGACTTAACAACTCCTGTACAACGAAAGATAGAGAAGGGCAAGAGGGACAAAGACAAGGTAACAAAGGGAACCCCCGCCCCTGATAAATATGTGAACTGCAGTGGCGAAGAACAGCACCGAGGGACCCTGAGCAGATTCATCTACCCTGGGGCACAGGAAAAAAAAAAAAGCCACAGTTTAAAAGAGCAACTAATATAGAAAAGATCCACCCCTAGAACCCAAGTGGCAGGGAAGCTGCTGAAACTCTCAGTTGGAGGAGCTGGCAAGCGCCATGGTTCACATTCCCCCTCCACCAGATGCAGCAAGGTCTGGAGGCCATAGTTGGCCTGCTGCCTCAGTGAGCACCAGGTCCCTACCCCACACCAGTCCCACCCATCCCAACAAGGCAGCCCCAGAACAGTGCACACGGGGAAACCCCTGGGTCAGCACTCACCAAGCTCCAGCTGTCATGACAACGTGACTCCGTGCCAAGCGCCCTGGGACATTACAAACCACACCACGCTGGCTTCAGACAGCTTGCTAGGGCAGGGCACCCCTGGTGGAGAGTGCTCTGGGACCTTCCAGCTGATGTGTGCTTTGGTCCCAGCCGCCCCACCAGAGTGCCCCTGTGAAGAATGCCTTGTGAACCTCCAGCCTGTGCCCATCTCAGTTCCAACTGCCCTGCCAGGGCACCCTCTGCACTGAGCACCCCAGGACACCCTGGCTTGCACCCGCCTCAGCTTTAGCTGTGCTGCTAGGGCACCCTCTACACAGAGAGCCCAGGGACAATACCAACTCACACCTGCTTCAGCTGCCACTGTCCAGCCAGGTCAGCGCCTATGCAGAACACTCTAGTACCCCTTTGCCCACACTCAGCCTCGGCTCCCGCTGCTCTGCCACAACATCCTGTGTGGAGAGTCCTGGAACATCCCAACTTCAGTTCTGCTTTAGTTCTGCTATCCTGCCAAGGTGCCCTCTGCATGGAGAGCCCCAGGTACTTCCCAGCCCACAACCTGCCTCACCTCCTGCCGTCCTGCCAGGGCAACCTCAGTGTGGAGAGCCCCGGAACATCCTGGCTTACACCTACTTTAGCTTCAGTTAACCTGCCAAGATGCCGTCTACATCCAGAGCCTAAGGACAGCCCAACTTGTACCAACTTTCAGGTTCTGCTGTCCCCAGAGCACCTTCTTCACAGAGAGCCCAGGGACCACACCAGCCCATGATGACTTCAGCTTTAGCCATCCTGCCAGGGTGTCCCCTGCATGTAGAACGATGCAACCTCCCGGCTTAAATCCACTTCAGCTTTAGCTGTCCTGCCAGGGTGCCCCCTGCATGTAAACCTCAGGATCCCCTGCCTGCACTCACTTCAACTACACCTGTCCTACCAGGGTGCCCTCTGCACATAGACACCCAAGACCCTTTGACTTGTACCCACTTTAGTTACAGCTGCCCTTCCAGGGTGCCCTCTGCACAGAGATCCTCAGGACTCCTGCAGCCTACACCACCTTAGCTCTGGCCATACCACAAAGACAGCCCCAGTACAGATTGCCACATGACTCCCAGCACACACCAGCCAGAGCTCCAGCCAGACAGCCAAAGTCACCAGGCACACACAGCCTACATAAGGAACAACCACACACAAGACGATTCCTTCAGGTTTAGGAGAAGTAGCTCTTCAGCCTAATTCATAGAAACAAACACAGACAGTGAAACAAAATGGGGAGACAGAAGAATATGCTCCCAATGAAAGAATAAGACAAAATTTTAGAAAAAGAACTAAATGGCTGATAAGGAGTTTAAAATAATGATCTTAAAGATTCTCATTGGACTGGAGAGAAGAATGGAAGAACTCAGTGAGAAACTTCAACAGAGACAGAAAATATAAAAAAGAACAAATCAGAATTGAAATTAATAACTGAAATGAAAAATACACTAGAGGGAATCAATAGTAAATTAGCAGATGCAGAAGAACAGATCAGTGATCTGGAAGACAGGGTAATGGAAAGCACCCCTACGGAACAGTAAGCAGGAAATACCATTCAAAAAAATGACAATAGGTTAATGGCTCTCTGGGACAACATCAAGTGAACATTTACATTAAAGGGGTCCTAAAAGAAGAAGACACAGAGTAAAAGGAGCAGAAAACTTTGAAGAAATAACAGTTGAAAACTACCCTAACCTAGTGAAAGAAATAGATATCCAGGGTCAGGAAGCACAGAGAGTTCCAATGAAATGAACCCAAGGAGATCTACACATGATGCATAATAGCAAGGAGATCTACACATGATGCATAATAGCAAAGGTTAAAGATAAAGAGAGAATTTTACAAGTAGCAAGAGAGAAACAACATACAAAAGAATGAAACTGGACCACTTCCTTACACCATATAAAAAAATGAATACAAAAATAAAGGGATTAAAGACCTAAATGTGAGATCTGATACCACAAAACTCCCTGAAGGGAACACAGGCAGTAATCCCTTTGACATCAGCCAGAAAAATAGGCAAGGGAAACACAAGCAATATTAAACTATTGGGACTACACCAAAATATTTAAAGCTTTTGCACAGCAAAGGAAGCTATCCACAAAATGAAAAGACAACCTACTGAGTGGGAGAAGATATTTGTAGAATGATACATCCAGTAAGGGGATTAGTATTCCAAATAGATAAAGAACTTATACAAGCCAACACCAAAAAAACCTTCAAACAATCCAATTAAAATGGGCAGAGGACATGAATAGGCATTTTTCCAAAGAAGGCGTACAGATGGTCAACAGACAAATGAAAAGATGCTCAACACTGCTGATCACCAAGGAAAGCAAAGCAAAACCACGAAGAGATATCACTTTATACCTGTCAGAGTGGCTATAATCAAACACACAAGAAATAACATGTGCTGGCAAGGATGTGGAGGAAAAGGAACCCTCGTGTAATATTGGTAGAAACGTAAACTGGTGTTAGTCACTGTGGAAAACAGTATGGCGTTTCCTCAAAGAATTAAAAATAGAATTAATTACCATATGATCCAGTAATTCCACTACTGGGTATTTACCTAAAGAAAACAAAAAAACTAATTCATAAGATATATGCACCCATATGTTTCTTACAGCATTATTTACAATAGTCAAAACATGGAAGCAACCTTAGTGTCCAGTGATAGAAGAATGGATAAGAAAGATGTCACACACACACACGCACACATACACACACACACACTGGAATATTACGCTTCCATAAAAAAGAATAGGATCTTGCCATTTGTGACAACATGGATGGACCTTGAGGGTATTATGCTAAGTGAAATAAGTCAGACAGAAAAAGACAGATACCTTATGTTTTTCACTAAATATGAAATCTAAGAAACAAAACAAATGAAGAAACAAACAAAAAGCAAAATCAGACCTATAGATACAGAGAACAAACTGATGGTTGTCAGAGGAAAGGGGAGCTGGGCAAAATGGATGAGAGGGAGCGAGTGGGAGCCTATCTATAGGTTTCAGATTAGGGAATGAACAAGTCATGGGAATAAAAGGTATGGACTAGGGAATACTTAAACTCAATGGTATTGGAATAGAGTTGTATAGTGACAGATGGTAGCTACACCTGTAGTGAGATAGCATAACATATAAACTTGCTGAATCTATGTTGCACATTTCAAACTACAGTAACGCTGTGTGTGGACTATACTCAAAACACAAAAATACAAATTGTCTCATGAGTGCTGTGAATCTAATATACGTATATATCTAGCAAGTATTTCTTCATCACATAATGTTAGAATTAAGAATTTTAGAAGTCATTTAGCTTGATCTCTCCTCCAACATAGGCATTTTTTCCCATAACTTTTCTGACAAATGTTTGCCAGATTTAGTTATTTGTAATAATGAGGAGCACCTCATGGTGTTGGGCAGTCCATTTCCTTGCTGGGTAGCTCATCATAACTCCTGCTTCTTGCTATGGTTCTTTCCAGCCTCACAGAATATGTTTCCCCTTCTTCCATGTGACAACTCTTCACACAGTAGGTGGCTGCTAAGCTGTTCCAACTAAATACCACCAGGTCTCAGGATGATGTTTCACATCACACCAATGTAGTTAACTCGGGAAGGTAAGATTACAGATACGTTTTAATTTTCTTGCTTATATGTAAATTCTAATTTTCACAATAAATATTTTAATTTAATGATAAGAAGAGAAATACAACAAGATCCAACCACATACCCTCTAGAATGCTAAAAGTGCTAAGAATGTTGAGCAACTGCAGCTCGTGTACCTTGCTGGTGGGAATGTCAAGTAGTACAACTTCTATGGAAAACAGTTTAGTAATTTCTTTAAAAAGTTAAATATACACTTTAAAAATTTCTTTAAAAATTAAATATACATACTATACATACCATCTATTCTATTCTTGCTATTTATCAAATAGAAAGAAAAACATATACCTATACAAAGACTTATAGATAAATGTTTTTAGGAGCTTTATTTGCAGTAGCCCAAAACTGAAACATTCCAGATGTCCTTCAGTAGAATAAACTATAGTATATTCATATAATGGACTACGTAGAAATAACAAGGAATGACCTACTGATACATCAATAACATGCGTGAATCTCAGAACTATGCTGAAAAAAGCCTTACACAAAATACATATCGTATGATATCATCTATATAAAATTGTAGAAAATGCTTGGGGTCAGGGTGGAGAGAGGAATAGGTTGTATGTGGGCATGAGGAAACTTCAGGGGGCTAGAACTACTGACTATCTTGTTTGTAGTGATGGCTTCATCGATCCATCCATCCATCCATCCATCCATCCATCCAAACTAATCACATTAACTATCTGGTGTTAAGTTTTACTTAATATATCTCAATACAGCTGTAAAAAATAATTAAGAAATGAATTTCTTAATTGATTATTTTGGATCTGGGTGCTGCTGATGTGGAATGAATACGAAGAGCACCCTGAAGCCCAGTGATGCTTCTGCCCCTCCAAGCTCCTCGAGAAGCCCAGGAGCTGGTCAGCTGCCCTTCTGCCTCTTTCCTCGCTCTTTCTGAAGATTCTGCAAGCAGCACAGGGCCACTTTTATATTGGGGGTGGGGCAGCTCCAATGACTCCATCTTTTTCCGATGACCATAGGTTTTCTTCCTGAGGTTTTCCCGTTTTAAAGTAAGTTCTCACAGGTTCTGGGAAGATGGGGAGAGAAGGAGGATCCCGAGCTCACCTAGAAACCCACAGACACATGAAGATAACAAACACAGCAGCACAACTAACTCTGAAAATGACCCCAAACTTGGCAGAACAAACTTTCCAGAGTTCATCAGAGAGAGGAGACCACATTGCAAAGGGGAGGTGGGGCAGAGACACAGTTGGGAATCGAACCCGAGGTAAGACTAACCACAAGAGGAACGCCACAAATATGGAGAAGTGAGACGATCAGATTCCATACCAAGTACCCCAGGCATGGCGGACAAACACTGGAAAGACAGTCCACATAACATGTGGCTTTGAAAATCAGCGGGTCTTACCTTTGAGAGTTTTTATAATCAGGGGGGCTTAACTCTCAATACTTTAAAAATCAGTGGGCTTAGCTCTGAGAGCTGGAGGGCTATAAGGAACTGAGGCCTGCCCTTAAAGGGACAGCATAATAGGTAACTCCACTGAGACACATTATGGAAGTGCAATTTGAAAAGCGCCAGGGGTATACAGGGAGGAGATTGCCTTACTAATCTCAGAATGTGCACTGGAAGTGCAAGGATCTTTAGAAAACTACTCCAAGAACAAAAGTGCTGGCAGGCACCATTTCTCTCCCGGCTTAGATAGCAGACACTTGTGGGAATTAGCACAAACCCTCTCCACCTATCTTGCTAGTACCTGGGGCCCTGCCCCTACATTTCCCTGCACATCCACCCCATCCAACCCACCCCACTTGGCAGCCATTCTTCCAAAGCTACTTTTGCCCTGACACACTCTGCAAGCAACCCAGCAGGGACCAGTGCCATTTCAAAGCAACTCCTGCCCTGAAGAGAGGGGGAAATAACCACACACACCAGTGCACCCACAGTCCTAGCAGCAGAACCTTATAGCTGGCAGCACAGAAAGAGTACCCTGTCCATCAGTCCCAAGCCAGAAGACAGGAATCTGGTCTGACTGCTATCCTGCCTACCAACGAAAGCCTCTCAGGGAACAATGCAGGGGGAGCTCCCTGTAGGTCAGTGCAACATCAACCCTGGCAAATAGGCTAAGGGCAGCCATCTGATCTGATCGCTCATAATGCTGGACTACAAGCCCAAGGCAGCCCCAGGCTGGCCCATTAACAGCACAGGGACCAAACCCTGGTCAGGGTGCCCCCAACAGGCAAAATAGGCCAGTCTGGAACCAACCAGACTGAAGGCGAACACAGACCAACCAAAACAGTGGGGCACAACAACCCATATAGGGGACACCCCCAAAGCACATGGTTCAGATGAACAAGGGGCACTGCACCATACGGCACCGCAGGACCTCTTCTTCACAAGACCAGGAGACATAACTGACTTTCCTAATACACAGAAACAAACATAGAGAGTTAGCAAATGAGGAGACAGAAGAGTATGGCCCAAATAAAAGAAGAGGACAAAAGCTCTAGCAAAAGAGCTAAAGGAAATTGAAATAAGCAATATGACTGATTAAAAAAATTCAAAATAATGGTCATTAAGATATTAACTGGACTTGAGTGGAAGATTCCCGTGAGATCTTCAACAAAGAAATAGAAAATATAATAAAGAACCAGTCAGAGAGAAAGAATTCAATAAGTGAAATAAAAAATACACCAGAGGGAATAAATAGCAGATTAGAGTAGGCAGAAGAATGGATCAGCGATCTGGAAGACAGAGTAATAGAAAGCAATCAAGCTGAACAGGAAAAAGAAAAAAATGAGAATAGGTTAAGGGAACTCAGAGACATCATCAAGAGTAATAAATAACATTCACCTTATAGGAATCCTAGGATGAGAAGGCAGAGAGAAGGGGGCAGAATATTTATTTGAAGAAACAATAGCTAAAGAATCCTAATCTGGGGAAGGAGTTCAGACATTTAGATCCAGAGTTCACAGAGCTCCTGCAACAAAATTAACCCAAGGAGGTGGCCAACAAGACACATAATAATAATTAAAATGGCAAAAAGTAGTGATAAAGAGAGAATTTTAAAAGCAGCAAGAGAAAATAAAAGTTACATACAAGAGAGGCCTCATAAGGCTATCAGCTGAATTTTTGGCAGAAACTTTGCAAGCCAGAAGCCAGTGGCATGATATATTCAAAGGGCTGAAAAAAAAAAAACAAAACCTGCAACCGAAAATATTCTATATTCTATTCTGAATGATATCATTCAGAATAGAAGTAGAGATAGTTTCCCAGACAAACAAAAGTTAAAGGAGTTCATCCTCACTAAGCCAGGCTTACAAAAAAATTCAAGGCAATTCCTGGAGTGGAAAGAAAAGGCCATTATCAAGAAAGAAGAAAATTATGGGGTGCCTGGGTGGCTCATTCAGTTGAGGATCTGCCTCTTGATTTCTGCTCAGGTCATGATCTCAGGGTTGTGAGATCAAGCCCCACATCGGGCTCCACATTGCTGAGCACAGAGACTGCTTAAAATTCTCTCTCCCCCTGTACTGCCTGAAAAAAAGAAGGAAGGAAGGAAGGAAGGAAGGAAGGAAGGAAGGAAGGAAGGAGAAAGAAAGAAAGAAAGAAAGAAAGAAAGAAAGAAAGAAAGAAAGAAAGAAAACTATGAAAGGAAAAAATTTTACAGGTAAATGTAAATATATAATAAAAGTAGTAATTAATCACTTATAAAACCAGTATGGAGGTTAAAGCACAAAGTTAGTAAAATCAATTATATCTATAAAAATCGGTCAAAGGATTCATAAAGTAAAAGCATGTAAAGTATTGTATCATATACATAAAATGGGGAGGAAGTAAAAATTTAGTGCTTTTAGATGGGTTCAAACATAAGCAATTATCAACTTAGTATAGAGTGCTATACACATTAGATGGTATACATGAACCCTAATGGTAACCACAATTCAAAAACCTATTATCAGACACACAAAAATAAGAGAAAAAATCCAAGCATAACACTAAAGAAACCCATCAAACCACAAGGGAAGAGAGCAATGGAAGAAGAAAGAAACAGGAAGAAGTACAAAAACAATTGTAAAACAACTGGCAAATAGCAATAAGTGCATACCTATCTTTCTTTAAATGTAAATGGACTAAATGCTCCAATCAAGACATAGGGTAACTGAATGGATAAAAAAGGAATACCCGTCTATATGCTGCCTATAAGAGACTTGTTTCAGACCTAAAGTCACATGCAGATTGAAAGTGAAGGGATGGAATAACATTTACCATGCAAATGGAAGTGAAAAGAAAGCTGGGGGAGTAATACTTACCAGACAAAACAGACTTTCAAACAAAGACTGTAACAAGAGCGAAAAGAACATTACACAATGATAAAGGGAACAATCCAACAAGAGGATATAACAATTGTTAAGTATCTATGTATCTAATATGGGAGCACCTAAGTACATAAAGCAACTATTAAGAGACATAAAGGAAAAAGTAGACAGTGATAACAATAATAGTAATTATTACTATTACAATAATAGTAATTTAACTACCCACTTACCTCAATGGATAGATCATCCAGACCAAAAAATCAATAAGGAAACAGTGGCTTTGAATAACACATGAGATCAAACAGACCTAACAGATATATTCAGAACATTCCACCCAAAACCAACAAAATACACATTCTTTTCTAGTTCGTATGTAACATTTTCCAGAATAGATCACATGTTCAGCCAAAAAACAAGACTCAGTAAATTGAAAAGGACTGAAATCATGCATCTTTTCCTACCACAATAGTATGAAACTAGAAATCAGTAACAAGAAAAAAACTGCAAGGACCATAAACACGTGGAAGCTAAACAGCATGCTACTAAACAGCAAATCGGTCAAGAAAGAAATCAAAGAGGAAATAAAAAAAATTAATGGAGACAAATTAAAATAAAAACACAATGGTCCAAAATCTTTGAAATGCAGCAAAATGTTGTAAGAGGGAAGAATATAGCAATATAGGCCTACCTCAAGAAGCAAGAAAAATCCCAAATAAAAACCTAAAAGAGCTAAAAAAAAAAAAAAAAGAGCTAAATGAGCTAGAAAAAGAACAAATGAAGCCCAAAGCCAGTAGAAGGAAGGAAATAATAAATATCAGGACAGAAATTAGTGAGACTACTAGGGTGCCTGGGTGGCTTAGTCATTAAGCGTCTGCCTTTGGCTCAGGGTGTGATCCCAGGGTCCTGGGATCGAGCCCCGTGTCAGGCTCCCTGCTCCACTGGGAGCCTGCTTCTTCTCCCACTCCCCCTGCTTGTGTTCCCTCTCTTGCTGGCTGTCTCTCTGTCAAATAAATAAATAAATAAAATCTTTAAAAAAAAAGAAAGAAAGAAGTGAGACTACAAAAACAATAAAAAAAGATTAATGAAACCAGCAACTCGTTCTCTGAAAAGATCAACAAAATTGGTAAGCCAGACTCATTAAAAGAGAGAGAGAGAGGAGTCAAAATAAGAAACGGAGGAGAAATAACTGATATCGCAGAAATAACAAAGGATTATAAGAGAATATTATGAAAAATTGTATGCCAACAAATTGAACAATCTAAAAGAAATGAATGAATTCCTAAAAACATACAATCTTCCAAAACTGAATAAGGAATAGAAACTTTGAAAAGATTAATTGCTAGCAATGAAATTGAATCAGTAATCAAAAAACTCCCAATAAACCAAAGTCCAAAATCAGATGGATTCACAGGTGAATTCTACCAAACATTTAAAGAGGAATTAATACTTATTCTCCTCAAACTATTCCACAAAATGGGAGAGCAAGGAACACTTCCAAATTCATTCTATAAGACCAGCATTACCCTGATACCAAAACCAGACAAAAATACTACCAAAAAAAGGAAACCCCAGGCCAGTATCTCTGATGAATATAGATGCAAAAATCCTCAACAAAATATTAGCAAAAAACCCCAATAATACATTAAAAAAATCATTCACCACAATCAATATCTGCATATCAATCGTATCAACAAGAGAAAGGATAAAAATCATATGATCATCTCAATACATGCAGAAAAAACATTTGACAAAGTATAACATATCTTTATGATAAAAACTGTCCACAAAGTGCGTTGAGAGAGCATATCACAACATAATAAAGGCCATATATGATGCTTATAGCATCGTAAGCAAAGGTAAAAAACGGAGAGCTTTTCCCCTAAGATCAAGAACAAGACAAGGATGTCCATTGTCACTAATTTTATTCAACATAGTACTGGAAACCCTTACCACAGCAATCAGACAAGAAAAAGAAATAAAAGGTTTCCAAATTCTTAAGGAAGAAATTAAACTGTCACTATTTGCAGATGTCATGATACTATATCTAGAAAACCCTAAAGACTCCCCCAAAAAACTACCAGAATTGATAAATGAATTCAGTAAAATCACAGGATACAAATCAATATATAGAAATCTGTTGCATTTTACACTAACGAGGAAGTAGCAGAAAAAGAAATTAAGAAAATAATCTCATTTACAATTGTAACAAAAAGAAAAAAATACCTAGGAATAAACTCAACCAAGGAAGTGAAAGATCTACACTCTGAAAAGTATAAAACATTGATGAAATTGAAGATGACACAAAACAAATGGAAATATATTCCATGCTTATGGATTAGAAGGACCAATATTATTAAAATGCCTATACTGCCCAAAATAATCTACCGATTTAACATAATCCCTATAAAAATGCCAACAGTTTTCAGAGAACTAGAACAAGTAATCCCCAAATTTCTGAGAAACTACAAAAGATCCTGATGAGCCAAAGCAATCTCAATAAATTAGAATGAAGCTGGAGGCATCACAATCCCAGATTTCAAGATATACTACAAAGCTGCAGAAATCACAACAGGAGGGTACTGGCACAAAAACACACACAGAGATCAGTGAAACACATAGAGACCCCAGAAATAAACCCATGCTTATATGGTCAAGTAATCCACAACAAAGGAGGCAAGAACATAGAGTGGGGAAAAGACAGTCTCTTCAACAAATAGTGCTGAGAAAATTGGACAGCTATGTTCAAAAGAATGAAACTGGACCAGTTTCTTACACCATATACAAAAATAAGCTAAACATGGATTAAAGACCAAATATGAGACCTAAAACCATAAAACTAGAAGAGAACACAGGCAATAATTCCTTTGACATTGGCCATAGAAACATTTTTCTAGATACATCTCCTCAGGCAAAGGAAACACAAGCAAAATTAAACTATTGGGACTACCCCAAAATTAAAAGCTTTTGCATAGTGAAGGAAACCATCAATAAAATGAAAAGGCAACCTACTGAATGGTAGAAAGAAAACAGATGAAGAAAAATAGAAACAAACCAAAAATAGACTCTTAAATATAGAAAACAAACTGGTGACTGCCAGAGGGGAGGCGCGTGGGGGGATGGGTGAAATAAGGTATACATTTAAGAGTACACTTATCTTAATGTATAGAACTGTTGAATCATTATAGTGTACACTTAAAACTAATATAACACTGTATGTTAATTATACTTCAATAAAAAATTAAAAAGTGTAATAAAAGAAAAAAACAGAAAAATGTGACATCTGTAAATCCTCTCTTTACTTTATAGCTATTTAATAACAGGCCCAATTTAAATTCCACATGGGCTTTTGAAATTGATACCTCAAAGCATGATGATAACACGGTGCATAGCAGAGTGTGAACATTCTTCCAGGGAATGCTTTCACATGACATGACTGACCAGGGAACTGGGAGCTTCACAGTTCATTAAGTGAAATATTCTGTGATTGGTGCTGCCATGGTGATCGAAAGTATAAACTATTAATTTCCATGTGTTTCACATTTGTCCAATTAATTTCCTGTCTATGAAGCGATGAGAAATGAATTTTTAGTTGACTGCGCACATGGCTAAGCCTCAGGACAGTCATTTTAAACCTATACAAATAGCAGGTAAGGACAGATAAAAGGCTTGTGTGATTTGACTCAAAACACTCTGGAAGGAAATTTTTAAAATAAATGTAATTCTTCTTGGACCTGTCTAACAGGCCCATGCAGAAACCAGAATATGCCAGGGAATGAATCCTGAGAATTTTGAAAGGAGTGGAGTTGGGATGGAGGTGAATACAGGCTGGGTAAGAGAATATTTATTGTTATGTGGATACATATTTATTGCTATGTAGAGGAAAATAAAATACAGTTCTTGCCGAAATCAAGAGTTGGACACTTAATCGACTAAGCTACCCACCACCCCTAAAATTTGGCTCTTGATTTTAGTTATTTTTTTCTCTTACCGGTCTGATCTTCAAACAGTGGGAGCTCATTTCAGTCATTTCAGATCATCAATCATGATTACTCTTAATACTATATGTTTTTAATCATGTATAAAATGGTCTTTAAATACTAAAATTCTATTTTTGCTGTAACTTAACACTCTTCAGTCATTCAGTGTGTGTTTTTCACAGATAAATTTCAATATATTTCACTTCCAATCACCTAAATGTGGATGATCCTCAAATTTCCAAAACTGACTCTGCTTTTCTGTTTTTCTGCTTTTAAGTTACCTGGCCTGTGCCTAAGGTTTAAAATATAACCTAAGTGCAAAGGATTCTGAAAGATTCAAAGAATCAATATTCACAATCCTGACTTCTTCAAAATCCAGTTCCTGTTGTCTACTAAGCATTTCCATTTAGATGTGTCACCCAGCACCTCAAATTCACCTTATCTATACAAGCCTATATCCTCCCCGACTTCAGCCCACCTAACTGGCTTCAACTTTGGATTCCCCAGTTTTTACTGGTACCATCATCATTCTCTCAATAGGTTATAAACTCTCCCATTGCTAGAAATGTTAAGATAATCTTGACATGCGTATCTAACCAGTCACTCAGTACTACTGTTCTCTCCTTCAAAACATTCTTTGCATTTTCGTCTTTATTTCCATTTGCCAGTTTATGTCTTTTTCATTCATTCATTCAATAAATATCGAGCACCAGCTATATGAAAGGCCCTGGCACTAGAGCAGTAAACAAAACAGACCAAATCATGCCCTCCTGACTTCATGGGTCCTGTGACCTTAATGTCAGTCTCATTCAGCTCAAGGACTCTGTGCTCAGTGCAGCCACCTTGCACTGATAAAATACTCCTTGACCGTATCACACACCCCCTCTAGCCTCTCAAGCAGCTTTCTAAGATAAATTCCACCCTCCTAAGAGTTCCAGCCCCTACTGTTCCAGCCTGCAAAGGACCATCTCAAACTCCTCACCCTCCTGAACCCTCTGTCCCAGCCCAAATGGGTTCTTCACTGTCCATGAATATGTCTTGGCTCATTCCCACTTCATTATTCTTGCCTGTTCTACTTTTCCATCTATAATTTATGCCCGCCATCTCTCTCTATATGAAGTCAAAATTCTTCCCCTTCTGTGGATACTTCCCAACCCCCTTCTATTTCTGAATTATTGCACCGCATACAACTGAAATCACAATTTACCTGAGGGTATCTCTCACATTGCAAGAGCTCCTTATCAATTGCATCATTATTTAACTTTAAACGTTGGTCTTTGCCCCAGTCTTAAGCAGGGATTCTTTTTTTTTTTTTTTTTAAGATTTTATTTATTTATTTGAGAGCGAGAGTGAGAAAGAAAGAGCACAAGCCAGGGGAAGAGGCAGAAGGAGAAGCAGACTCCCTCCTGAGCAGGGAGCCTGATTCAGGGCTCGATTCCAGGACCCTGGGATCATGACCTGAGTGGAAGGAAGACGCTTCACCGACTAAGCCTCCCAGGTGCTCCTTAATCAATGATTCTTAATTAACAGTAGTTGATACAATATATCTGACAGCGAAATTTTGAAATGACTCCTTCTTTGAGGAATCGTTAGTTCAGGCACAGTGCCTGCTGTGTATTTTGTGTTTCTACCATTCCTTTAACCAACCACACAGTTAAAAAAAATAGAAGAGGAGGGAACACTTCTTAACTCACTCCAAGAGGCCACATTACACTAATATAAAAGACAAAGATACTACATGAAAACTACAGACCAATAACTTTACCAATATTGATGCAATAATCCTCAACAGAATACTAACAAACGATTCAACAACATATTAAAGGTTTATGCAACACGACCAGACCAAAGAGCCTTTTTCCCTGGAATGCACGGATGGATCAACATGTGAAAATCAACCAATGCGTCACACCACATTAACGGAATGAAGGGGAAAAAGTAACACAGTCATCTCAATTGATGCAGAAAAGTATTTGACAACAGTCAAGAGCTTTCATGGTTAATTTTATATGTCAATTTGACTGGGCTACAGTGTACCCAGATAGTTGGCCAATCATTATTCTGGGTGTTTCCGTGAGAGTGCTCTTGGATGAGATTAACATTTAAATCAGGGAGTTTCTGGACTGGTGAACATGTGGAGAGTTGAGGAAAGGGCATGGAAGCTCCAAGCCTCTTCCCACATACCTTGCCCTGTGCCCCTCCTCTATACGGCCAGTCTTCAGTTATACCCCTACATGACGAAACCGTAATCTAAACCGTGAACCTCTGATGCCATCTCCAGAGTTGATCAGTTCTTACCTGAGTTCTCTCACGGATGACATAATTTCTCAGCCCATGCTTAAAGGAGAAAAGTCTTACGAAAATAAAAACATGGAAGGGGGGGCTTTAAAACTGTAGGAAAATTCTGGATATGTAAAGGCCAAAGAGCATCTGAAAGAAGAAAACTATGATACAATCACTAAGTGAATGCTCAAAAGGAATACATGCTCACAGCAAATATATGGCAGAAGCATTACTGGTACGAGGACAAGGGAGAAGATGACAGACACCAAGGGATAGGAAAGACCACCTCCTCGAGCCTACCCCAATGATCATTCCCACACTGCAGCTACTGTAAACGCCATAACTTCTTCAACTACAAATTATAAACACTTAGTAATACTATCCACATGAATTCCTTTGTACTTGTGCACACGTTGTCTTTCTTAGGAAAATATTGTCGGCTATTTTTTACCCAGGCCTTTTCCTAATTCCTACTGGTTCCAGTTTCTCCCACCTGCTGAATGGTTAGCCAAAAGTGACCTTTTTTTTTTTTAACTTTTTCTCTTACTCCTGTTCATTCTCTTCCATGCTAGTAGTGCAAACAAAGTTCCAGCCCTAACTCATTTAGGCCATAGATCTCAGACCCCACCCCCTCCTTTTCTTCAGGACATCAGCACTTTCCACCTGGCACCCTCCCACCCTTAGATTGAGACATTTATAGAAGTTAACTAATTTGCTCTTACTTATACAGCTGGTAGGTGGCAGAGTGAAACTTGAATAGAGATTTTTTATATATGTATACTTTTCCAGGTTCCCTTGCTCTTAAGTACCACACTAAGTATGATATTGTATATTTATGTATAAGTATACATATAGTCATTTAAAAGGTAGATTATAAAGTAATGAAATGGACTTTTCTGTGTGGCTTGTGAAAAATCTATAGGCACTCTACATATCGTGTAAATGAGAAAATACATAACACTTATGCCTGATTAGAAAGGTTTCACATGGGTTTTATCAAGTGAACATTGGTCAGCATTCTACAGAAACATTTTAAGCCACAATTTCTTTTAAATATTATGTTTCAATTAGCCAAGAATGGCACATTTTATACCTAAAGATTCCAATCCACAGATGAATTGTTTTTGTTTTGTTTTATTTCAAGTGGTAACCAGACAAAGGAAAAGTGCATTGCATTATATCTAATCTAGGATGCAAATAAAACAGTAAGAGCTTAGCTCCTGCACAGATAATAAAAGGACTGATTGCATCTATAAGTACCTTTAAGAAGAAACCAAAGTTTAAAAGGAAGGAGAGCAAAGGAGGGTATTTTCATGTCTGTAATGGCTAATGTAACCTGTAAACAAACCATAAAGTAGAGAAGTGGGCCTGGATCAATTACTGAAAAAGAATAATGACAAAAATATTTCTTTAAATTTCTAGAGTTTAGAATTCTAGAATTTTCAAAATGCTCTTACATGTATAATCTCATTTTACCATAATGGTTTCATGCAGCAAGCAGGAAAGTGTAGGAAGGCTCAGAATGTCAAAATCCTTCATGAGATCTTTCACACCTAATAAACAGGGAACATGAGCAATCTGACCATTGTTCTAAGACCTTTGGAAACAACAACCTAGTTCCTCAATGACAGCTGGCAAAGTTTCCTCTGGATGGTTTAGAGCAAAAGTTACTTTTAGGGAAGATTGCTTTAGGCCACACTAATCAAGACAATCCTGAGAGTTTTGTTTATTACATAAATCGCTCTCAGGAATCATACGAAGATAATGAACCACAGGAAAAAAAAGTCACAAAATTATTATTATATTCCCAAGGTGTTAAAGAAAACATTCATTCATTCAACAAATTTTTACATAGCAACTACCACATGCCAGCCACTGTGTTAGATGTTAGGGACTCCATCGTAAGCAAAACAGGTTATTTGTCCCATCCTGAGGAAGTTTTCTATCCCGTGTGTGGGAGTGGGGTAAGTGAGACATCAGGTTTTAAAAAGAAATCTCAAAACATCATGAACTTTGAAGAGCACTAAGAAAGACAGAGCTCTATGGTCTGAATGTGTTGCTCCAAAATTCACACTCTTAAAGCTAACTCCCAAAGTGATGGTATTAGGAGGTGGGCCTTTGGGAGGCGATTAAGTCATGTTGGTGGAGGCCTCATCCCTGAGATTAGTGTCCTTGTAAAACCGGCCCCAGGGAGGGCCTCAGGCCCTTGGCCACTTCTACCATGTGAGGATATAAGAAGTCCGCTATCTAGAACAGGGACATGGCTAACCATCTGGCCCCTCACCTTGGACTTCCAGCCTCTAGAACTGTGAGAAATAAATTTATGTTGTTTGTAAGCCTCCCACTCTATGGCATTTTTTTTAAAAGATTTTTTAAACTTATTTGACAGAGAGCGAGAGAGCACAAGCATGGGGAGAGGGACAAGAAGACTCCCCTCTGAGCAGGGCACCAGATGTGGGGCTTGATCTCAGGGTCCTGGGATCATGACCTGAGCCGAAGGTAGGCCCTTAACTGACTGAGCCACTCAGGTGCCCCCCAGTCTATGGCATTTTTGCCACAGGAGCCCGAGGGACCAGAATAGGCGCTATACAAGCCTATGAAAGGTACTGGGCCTGGCACTGGAGGGCAGGGAGTAGAGGGGGAGACTGAAAGGTTGTTGGACAGATTGCTCTAAAGAGGGGAGGGCGGAAAAGCACCACACATCCCAAAAAACGTGAAAGTTCTTCCTGGCAGCTGTCTCTAATTCCCACCTCCCTTTCTCTAACTTACTTCCAATGAGTTTCCATGTCCTCAGGTCCCAGGTTACCAGCACAGTCCACAGCACCAATCTACCGGGCACTGCTCCGCGACTGTTCAGCCACTCAGCAGCGGTCGGCTGTGCACTCCGGAGCAGAAGCTGTGCGTGGTTCACCCATGTCCCCCAGACGCTCGCCGACACCCATTCCTACTGCAAGCACCACGGCTCTTGCTGCTCCCTCCCTCTCTCGCCCTATGCAGGACATTAGCGGCCCTCACTCAGCCAATGAATCACGTCTGCTCTCGGGCCAGCTTCAGTCCCGGACTCCCAGTCTCCCCCGAAGCCCCGCTCCCCGGGCCCGGCCCGGCCCTCACACCTCCAGCCGCGGCCCAGCTGGGATGTCCGCACGAGGCCCGGCATGGGGAGGCCCTGCATGGTCCTCGGTGGAAATGGTACCCACGAGCGGGAAACGCCGCGGGCATCTCACCCGGCTGGTGGTGAGGGGGACCCCGCCCCGGACCGGGCCTCCTACTCACCGGGTCTCGAGGCTCAGCAATCACACGATCCACTGGGGTGTGTCCGTCCCCCGGGACAGCTTCCTTGGACTCTTGAAGGAATTTTCGGCCCTGCGGGGTTCGGCTGTTCCGTGTTCTCTTGGCCCTTTCCTTCTCTTCAAGCACCCAGAGCGGGAAAACACGGGGCAGAGTTCTTCAAAGCCATGTCATTTGGACCACTGTGATGTGAGAACGAGGGCCCGCTCAGGCGCAGGAAGCGTTGGCTTTCTGGTCCATCTGGCTGTTAATGGCGGGCAGGCTGGCCAACCCCGCACGTGCGGGGAAAGGAGGCGCCAGCCCGGAGCTCAGGGCTGGGGCGGGGCTACGGTGGTGTGGGGGCGTGGCCTGGAAACAAGCGGGCCGGTGGGGGCGGGGCCAGCCTAACTGTGGGCGCGGCAGTTGGTGAGTGGGCAGAGTCAACCTGCAGCGGTTGATTGCCATTGGCTGGGCGTTTGGGAAGGGTTGCGAGCTGTGGTCTCGAATCTGGGGCGGGGTCATCATGTCAGTTCCGTGGAAAGCAGAGAATGATGGCTAGCTACCCCAAGCTGCGAAGAACTTCAGCTCCAACGTGGTTGTTCCGTAAAGAGAGGCCAGGCCACTGCAAGGCCTGAGAGGTGGGGGAGAGAAGCTGTGAACACTGAGTTTTACAGAGAGATGTTGAAAGTGATTGCTGAGAAGCCAGCGGGATTTCTAGTGAAGCTAGGTGTCATCCTTTCATAATCTCTTGCAGTAAATTGGAGAGCGGAGTAAAATAATTCTATTTACCCCCCAGAGCGGCCTCAGGGTGCTAAAGCAATCAGGAGGCGACAGGAGTGTGGCTGTTAGTGAAGGCAGCACTGGAAGGGGCCCAGCTCGCCTGGCCCTCTCATCTTCTCTTGGGAATTTGTCAGGGAGTTGGGAATTTGGGGAGGCGTTGTGGGAAGCAAAAGGAAGCCCAGATCTCCAGATGAGGGTAACTGGGGGTGGTGGGGGGCTGGGCTGTGGCGGAGGCTCCAGCCCTTTAGTGTGGAGCTGGGGAAGGATGCACTCTCTTTTGGATTCGAGGTTCCCTGTGCCTTTTTTATTCCCTTGATTGAAGAAGGTAAGGATTGGGCTGAATGAACACACTGTTCCTGGGATCCGGCAATCATGTGCCAGGAAGACTAAAGCCCCTTGATGGAAAGAGCATGGTTTTAGTGGGGCGCCTGGGTGGCTCAGTCGTTAAGCGTCTGCCTTCGGCTCAGGGCGTGATCCCAGAGTTCTGGGATCGAGCCCCACATCAGGCTCCTCCGCTGGGAGTCTGCTTCTTCCTCTCCTACTCCCCCTGCCTGTGTTCCCTCTCTCACTGGCTGTCTCTCTGTATGTCAAATAAATAAAATCTTAAAAAAAAAAAAAAAAGAGCATGGTTTTGGAAATGAGAAGTCTCTCTGCTTCTGGTTTTGAGTTGGTGATTTAATTCTCCAAGCCTGCATGTCATTTCTGAAATGTTGATAAGAACATTCTCCCCACTACCTTATAAACTGTGGCAGAGGTCGACTTTGATAGCTGCAAGTGAAAATGCTTTGCACAGTAACAATGACACGAGCTAGCAATTACTGACTCCCAGCCCAGGACGACTGATTTTTCCACATGCAGTCTCATTTAATCCTTACATGAAATCTTTATGGTAGGTATTGTTGTTATTCTTACTGTACAAATGAAGAGACTATGGCTACTGTCTATCAGAGAAGTAATTTGTCCAAGGTCTTAGAGCAGATTGGAGTAGAACCAAGGCTCGAATTTATTCAGACTGACTCCAGAGCCTACTCTCGCAACACTGCACTATGAAAACTGAAATCTAGTGGGGTTTTATTGGTGTTCCCTGTATTTTATAGAACCAACTCTAAATTTGGCCAGGGTACTGATCTATATTTCTTCTAAGTCCAACAGTGAGATTCGCTGATTCCAATAATCAACTCTACCAACAGGCCTTCCATTATTATAACATAATTTCTCAGAGCCTTAAATAACATTTTACCTATAAGAGAGTCCAGTCTACATGTAAGTATCCTTTCAGGTGGTCCAAAGATTAAGGGAAGGTGCCTAGAAACAGAGATGAAAACTTGGCCTACTTAAAAGAGTGTAGAGAAGAGTTGCGGGAAGAGGTAATATTAAATAATTTGTCTCTCAAATTGTCGATAATGAAAGACCAGTTTTTAAAAAAATTTCCTATCCATTGTGGACTTATATTTTTGTAAAATACTATAAAAATTATTTACTAGAAAAATGAAATGAAAAAACATACACAATACAAACACAGTTTTCTGAATTAAAGACTGCAGAATGGGGGCGCCTGAGTGGCTCAGTCTGTTAAGCGTCTGCCTTCGGCTCAGGTCATGATCCCAGGGTCCTGGGATCAAGCCCCACCTCAGGCTCCCTGCTCAGCAGGAAGCCTGCTTCTTCCTCTCCCACTCCCCCTGCTGGTGTTCTCTCTCTCTGTGTGTCTCTCTCTATCAAATAAATAAATAAAATCTTTAAAAAAAAAGTGCAGAATGAACCTGCATTTTATTAACCATCATTAGAATAAATAAAAGAGGAAAAAAATAGTTTTAAAACCAGTACACACTCATTGAAAGTATGCATATAGGTGATTAATATAAAGAATCCTTATTCTACTTGTAGTATTTTGTCATTCAACAAATGTGCTCACTTCTTGTTAATTTATCTAAAATAATTTGGGTTTATGATATTACTTGCTAAAGTATATCTAAGTGTGTTTTAGATATACTTCCATGTTGTGTTTTAAAAACTCATTAGAGAAGGGCACCTGGGTGGCTCAGCTGGTTAAGAATCCAACGGTGGATTTCGGCTCAGGTCGTGATTTTAGGGTCCTGAGACTGAGCTCCATGTCCAGCTCTGCACTCCGCAGGGAGTCTGCTTGAGGATTTTCCTTCTCCCTCTCCTTCTCTCTCTCTTAAATAAATTAAAAAACTCATTAGAGAAACTAATCTCATAGAGGTATGTTGATTGCAGTGTAAGAAGAGATTAATTTCAGCAAGATACTTATTTTTAACTTTGATCCAAAATGAAGCAAGTGATGCCGCATTTTCAAAACTCATTTTCAGTCCATCAACTAGTTCCCCAATTTATTTCATAAAGTTATAGTTTTATTTCAGCTACCTTTTATTGAAATTACTTTTCAAGCCATGATTTTCCTCCATATGGCTATTCTGTAATGAAAAATAAAATGTAAAGCATTTTGGTCAATTTCATACGACGTTTGTAACTTTTCAGATTAGCTATACTAAGATCATCACCTGCTTCATTGACAATCATTATTAAATTGTGGAATATGTCAAAAATCTCTAAAACTGTGTTCTTCCAAGCTTCTTTTATTTTTCCCTTACAATCATATATTCGCTGCCAAAACACATTGCCATACTTCCTTCCATAGAAGTATAAAAATCATTAAAATATTGAAGAGGGGCGCCTGGGTGGCTCAGTCGTTAAGCATCTGCCTTTCGGCTCAGGTCATGATCCCAGGGTGCTGGAATGGAGCCTGTGTCGGGCTCCCTGCTCAGCAAGGAGTCTGCTTCTCCCTCTCCCTGTGTGCTCTCTCTCTCCAATAAATACATAATCTTTTAAAAAATATTGAAGATAGCAACAAATAAGCAAGACTGACTATCCAGTTTACACTTGAAAAAATTAGAACCAAATTAGGTTCTTATTTTGTAGAAACATAAGGCAAGACTTTGTCTTATAGTTCAGACATTCTTGACACTTTCCTGCTCCGTAAAGATCCTAACTCAGCATGCAGTACCAGGTACGACTCAACTTCCACATTACTACATTATAAAAAGAATCATCTTCAATTTACTGCGTTCGTTTTTGCTCCATCACTAAGCATACTTTTTAGTTAGGCTGACATATTTCATAGCAAGACTTTTCTCCATGACGGGCTGTGAACTGATTGCAGTCAGTGCAAGCTCTCCATCCAGGAAACTCCGACAAAGTGCTTTTCTCTCATTGTAGGGGTGCCATCGGAACACATTCCTACTCCAAACTTTAATTCCTAGCACATTTGTTGGCAATGTAATCATCCTTCGTAGTTTTCTTCAGTTCAGAGCTAGCTGCTTGTTAGCAGGAAAGCTGGGGGTGGCAGGGGGATGCTGTCTTTTTACTATATTATTCAAACGAATTCATTTTAGCAATATCTGTGTAGTTGCCAAGTTGCAGTGAAAAACAGGCAACATTATACATTTTATGAGTTGGTCTTAAATCATAATAGCCAGTTTCTGAACACTTCTGATTAGAAAGTAGTTTTTGAGCCCCATTTTTCCTGTGTTTCACCTACTACTTCTAAGCAAGCATCTCCAGTGCAATCTTTTGCTAATTGTTCAGGAATTGTAAATGGATTTTTAGTTTTAGCTAACTAAGGAGCAATTCTTCATGAAGACCCCAAAAGCTTTAATGTTTATAGTGTAATACAAAACATCTGCTTCTGTCAGCCTTTTAATTCAAAACTCTCTTTCTCAAAGAATTCTTTTTTGTTTTGAATTTGTTTGGTAAGTAAATGCCACTTAAGTATCAGTTTCATTCATGACTCATTTGTACTTTTCCATAAATCATACTACGGTTTTAGCACTTTGTCAGACAAATTTACTTGCCTAATATAGCTATGAAATATGTGTGTATTTACATTAAAAATATTAATTAAAAGTCGAAATGATTATAAAAACAAATTATAAATGAATAATAAATGTATACAGACTATAGGATGTTGGAATGTAGTTGACAGATCTTAAAATGATATGCGGTGTAAGGAGGTCCTCCTGTGCATAACAAGTATGCAGCTCGAGTCACGTGACACTCACCATTCAAGTTCCACCCAAACTCCTCTGTACCCTATTCAATGATCCTGTCCTGGGGCTTTGAGGAAAATCATGTTATTACATATACATTTCTCAGAGCTTTGCTCCTTTTCTTTCTGCCTACCTTGTCTTGGACCAGTAACAGTTGTCCAACTGGCGCCAGATCACAGACCACACTTTGAATAGCATTGTCCTAGAATTTAAGATGGGCACTTGTCAAAAATGCACACCTCTGCTGGGTGCCCAATGCTTACCCGGCAATAGATGAGAAAGGATAAGCCATTCCGTGCTCTAGTCTGACTCAGCCCCGATGATGGGGTCTGTCTCCTTCCAAAGCTACTCTTGCATCACCTCACAGATGAGGAAGCTGAGACTCAGAGGGTGAAAGTGACAGGGTGGGGATGGAGCTGGGTCAGAAAAGAAACCAGGGCCAGGTCTACCCACACCTCATCCAGGAGCCAAACTGTACAGGCAGCCAGCCCAGCCCAGCCATGGCCTCTCTGAGCCTGACCTTGAGCCTTCTTGGGGAAGGGCGACCTGGGCTGGGCTCAGCCCGTACTCAGGTTTATCTTTGTTAGGTGTCAGTCAAGAAAGGCGACGATGTCGATGGGATGTAAACATCACACTGGATTTCCACACCTCCTCAGAGAACAGCCTCATCCGGGGATAGGCAGCGGCAAAATGGCCGCCATTGGATTAGAGATTTATAACTGGCAGGATAGGTGTGTAATATCCAGGATTTTTTTCTCCCTACCATCTGACAGAGTAGTTAGGAAACATTAGACATGCCTAGCACCAAATCCCAATTATCTATTCTAACAGAGTGGGAAAGGTCTCCTCACTAACACAGAGCTGACGACAAGAGACCTTTTAGTGACTCTGACCATACAGAGGCTGTGCCCTTCCCCTCCTCCTGCTCAGCAGCGCAGACCCTGACCTGGTGGAGGTAGTGGAATCTCAACTCCCCCCCCCCCCCCCCCCCCCCAGGCAGAACAGACTGTCCGAGTGAGTGTTAGTGAGCACCCTGCCAACGAATACATCAGCGGTCAGCAAAGGAGGAAGGTGGGATACGGCCAGACCGCATGTGCATAACCTCAGCGCATGTTCGGACTCCAAGCTCCTGGGCGAAAGGTATCCGGTTGTTAGTTGTTTTATGCAGTGCCCTGCGTGACAGTCATTAAATCTATGAGGTCTCCAGACACTTAAGTTACCTTTCTTTTTCTAAAATAGAATTGCATCTCTCCTTTCGAGTTTCACGGATTGGTCTGTAAGACCTGCCCTTCCTCTAATAGCATCTGGGGCTTTTATAGTTACAGCTGCTTACAAAGCCTCTTGTGAAAAATACTTTGCAAATGTGCTTTCCTCTTTAGCGTTTCCAGAAGCACAGGGTAGAGTGACTTGTTTTTAGATTTTCTAGCCTAATGGTAGAGGCTCTGAACTCAGGCAGACCTAGGTTTCTTTTCTTTTTTCCCCCAAAGCTTCCAAAGCTTTTCTTAAAAAAAAAAAAAAAAAAAAGAAAGAAAAGATAAAACATAACATCAATGAAAGTAATTTGTATGGCTATTCACTGTCTGGAAACAAATAGAACATGAATAGAATATTATACCAACCAGATAGATACAACATTCACAAAAGAGAAGGAATTCAGTGGTTCTCAGCAAGGGGCAGTTTTGCCCCATAGGGGACGTTTGTCTGGACATACTTTTGGTTGTCACAACAAAGGGAGAAGGGGAAGTGTGACTGGCGTCCAGTGGGTAGAGACCAGGGATGCTTCTAACCCTCCTACCACGCCCAGAACAGCCCCCACAATGAAGAATTATCTGGCCCCAAATAGCAACAGTATCAGGAAGAGAAACCGTGATTTAGTTACATCTTTAAATTTTCTTCTAAGTTAACAATTTCGTGGATTTATTTCTAGAAATTGTTAATCCCTGATATTTGATTCTTTGGGGTTTCGTTCTGTGTGTAAGTACTTGCCAAAATCAATAAGGCTTTTTTCCAGTTTCCCAAATAAAGTGTATTTGTAAAGTGTACAATTAAAAAATATTAAAAGATACAAAGAACTACCAATATGCTATCCCGATCAAAATACCAATGACATTTTTCAAGGAACTGGAACAAATAGTCCTTAAATTTGTATGGAACCGGAAAAGGCCCCGAATTGCCAAGGAACTGTTGAAAAGGAAAAACAAAGCTGGGGGCATCACAATGCCAGATTTCGAGCTGTACTACAAAGCTGTGATCACAAAGACAGCATGGTACTGGCACAAAAACAGACACATAGACCAATGGAACAGAATAGAGAACCCAGAAATGGACCCTTGGCTCTTTGGGCAACTAATATTTGATAAAGCAGGAAAAAACATCCGGTGGGAAAAGGACAGTCTCTTCAATAAATGGTGCTGGGAAAATTGGACAGCTACATGCAAAAGAATGAAACTTGACCACTCTCTCACACCATACACAAAGATAAACTCCAAATGGATGACAGACCTCGATGTGAGACAGGAATCCATCAAAATCCTGGAGGACAACATAGGCAAAACCTCTACGACATCGCCCCAGCAACTTTTTTCATGACATATCTCCAAAGGCAAGAGAAACAAAAGATAAAATGAACATGTGGGACTTCATCAAGATAAAAAGCTTCTGCACAGCCAAGGAAACAATCAAAAAAACTTAGAGGCAGCCCACAGAATGGGAGAGTATATTTGCAAATAATGCTACAGATAAAGGACTGGTATCCAAGATCTACAAAGAACTTCTCAAACTCAATACGCGAGAAACAAATAAACAAATCATAAAATGGGCAGAAGATATGAACAAACACTTTTCCAATGATGACATACAAATGGCTAACAGACACATGAAAAAATGTTCAAAATCATTAGCCATCAGGGAAATTCAAATCAAAACCACGCTAAGATACCACCTTATGCCAGTTAGAATGGCAAAAATCAACAAGGCAGGAAATGCAATTGCTGGAGAGGATGTGGAGAAAGGGGATCCCTCCTACACTGTTGGTGGGATGGAGGTACATCCACTCTGGAAAACAGTGGAGGTCCACTTAAAAAGTTAAAAATTGAGCTACCCTATGACCAGCCATTGCAATACTGGGTATTTACCCGAGATGCCAGAGCGTAGTGAAGAGAAGGGCCATATGCACCCCAATGTTCATAGCAGCAATGTCCACAATACGCGTGGAAGGAACTGAGATGCCCTTCAACAGATGACTGGATTAAGAAGTTGTGGTCCCTATATACAATGGAATATTACTCAGCTATCAGAAAGAAGCGAAGTTCTCAACATTTGCTGCAACACGGACGGCACCGAGGAGGATAATGCTAAGTGAAATAAGTCAAGCAGAGAAAGACAATTATCATATGATTTCTCTCATCTATGGAACATAAGAACTAGGAAGATAGGTAGGGGAAGAAAGGGATAAAGAAAGGGGGGGGTAATCAGAAGGGGGAGTGAAGCATGAGAGACTATGGACTCTGAGAAACAAACTGAGGGCTTCAGAGGGGAGGGGGTGGGGGAATGGGATAGACTGGTGATGGGTAGTAAGGAGGGCACGTATTGCATGGTGCACTGGGTGTTATACGCAACTAATGAATCATCGAACCTTGCATCAGAAACCAGGGATGTACTGTATGGTGACTAACATAATATAATAAAAAAAAAATTAAAAAAAAAAAAGAACTACCAATATGAGTACTCTAGTCCTCATGCTTCTGGTAGTTTTTAGAGAAATAGATTCTAATGTTAGCCTTACAATTTTCAGGGGAATCTTCTGATAAAGGAAGACTGCTGAGGGCGACGAACACACTTCTCAACTGAGAAGGCATCAGTACACCAGACAAATGCGTGCTGTCTGAATGGACACGAAGTTCTTGGTGATTGTCAAGTCCTCCGATGCGATGGCCTGGCTTTGCCGCTGGCCTCAGCATCACCCTCCTGTATTTCATCACTGTATCCACCCCTTGGTCACAGCAGAACCTTCATGTCTACTGAAGAGCTTCCTGAGGTGCACCCAAGGGTGAGTAGCTGCCTCTCTCACAAACTGGATTACTTCCTCCACAGACCACAGTGGAAAAATCCTTTGAGTACACTGAGGTCAGGTCCGAGTGTCGACTTGGGACTTCAATTCTCCTGTGTGTGGATTTTCCTGACTTCAAATAATTGTCCTTGGTAGACTTCAGTGACAGTCAGTTCAGAACCGGTGATGAGCTTGATGGAGCTGACACAAGCTGAAAAGAATTCCTACAGCAAAGGTAAGAGTTTGTGGACTTTCTCCAGGTGGGGTTTAGAGAGTTTGTTGCATTAGTGGGTTTTTAAGAACGCCTTTGCTCTTCGTGCATGCAGGGCCGTCACTTCCTTTTAAGACAAAACTTCTGCATCTGGTCCACGTAGCTCTATGGCGGGGTGCTTAGGGGAGAGCGGGACGGCTTTAGGAGAAGGCTGCTAGCGTGTCATTTAGCACTGCTGTGTCCTGATAGGTCTTCTTTTGCTGATTTATTTTGGTCAGTTTATCTTGAGCAAGTGTTCCTCACTAAAGGAAGATGGATAGTGTATCTTCCCCCATGAGAGGAGGCAGCAGCCACATCTCCTCCAGGGAGGAATCCGTGATTGGTCCAGTTTGGAGGTCTCCATCCGGCACACTACCCCAGGGTCTGGCCAACAGTGTAGGCATCTGCGGGGCCCTCTTCTGATCCAGGTAAGCACTGGGGTTTCCGTTTGTTTCCAGAGTCACAGACAGCAGATATCCCTGCAATGGTCATCTGAGCAATGTCATCCTTTGCCAAAAGGAAGGCCAGGGGCTCTGTCTAGCAACTTCACGCAAGCTGAGATGTAGGAGAACACAAAATGGGGAGACTTTCTTTTTTTTTTTTTTAAAGATTTTATTTATTTATTCAACAGAGATAGAGACAGCCAGCGAGAGAGGGAACACAGGCAGGGGGAGTGGGAGAGGAAGAAGCAGGCTCACAGCAGAGGAGCCTGCTGTGGGGCTCGATCCCACAATGCTGGGATCACGCCCTGAGCTGAAGGCAGACGCTTAACCGCTGTGCCACCCAGGCGCCCCAATGGGGAGACTTTCAAAAACCCCCTTTCTTTCCCCTAATTTTAGGTCTTTTTAAAAGTATGAATGCTGATTTTTGTTGAGGAAACATTTTTAGGAAAGTTATCCTTCTCAGGGCTGACATCTGGGCAGGTGTTTTAAACTATCCTGCTTCCTTGACCCACTGGGCTGGTGGTTGGGAGCAGTTTTCTCTACGGACTGCACTGAACAGCCGGTCTCTTTGCAAGGAGACTGTACTTCTGCTGCAGTTTGTATAATAGCAACATCATTCCCAGATCGCCATCAGACATCTGTCCAGGGATATTACCCAGCCAAGAAAATATCTCAAGAATTGTACTGTAGCAATAAGCAAAAGTTCCTCTCTATTTGTCAAGGGCAATATAAACTTCATGTCCTCTAACACCTACAGTTCGTGCAGGGCAGATAGATATATCCTGTCTAGTGCTTCAAGTCTCATTCCCACTGTAAAGTATTTAAGGCTGGCTTTGATAATTCCTTCTTAAGAACGTCGAAGTTGTGATTTCAGATCCGTTTAGAATTCATACGAGGAGTGCTGGCTGAGAGGACACATTCATCTGCAACTCCAGAGAAGGCTAAAGTGAAGCCCTCTTTTTTCCTGCACATGTCCCAATAGGTAGTGAGTCCAAGGAACCGACAGGCCTCCTAAAGTCCTTTCCATTGTCACTGCAGTGCTGACTGTAATCCCGTGCCTGTGATTCCAGCAACTGTAGCCGTACGTGCTGGAGAAAGAGTGTGAAGGTAACACGCTCCCCTTTCAAACCAGCTTTGAAGTTGTTAGCCAGAGGAATCCTGTACTGTCTGCAATACTGGGAAGGAGCACACAAGATCCAGCCTCTTTCCAGAAATCGTTTCATTGGAAATGATCATTTTCCCGGGAGATATTCTTGATTGTCCTTCTTGACAGTCTAATCATCTTAATGTTTGCCTTGTGGTAAGCCTTTCTAGTGTCTTCTCAGGCAATGGCAGTAGGCAAAGCATGGTTCTCTCCCACTGCCTAGCTGGCATGGGAATTCAGTGCACCGCCACCACGCTTCGGAGCCCAAGCACAGAGCCCAGAACTAGCTGTTTTTTTTTTTTTTAACAGCTTTATTGAGGCATAACTGACCTATAATAACCTTCACATAAAGTATACAGTTCAATGAATGTTAGCATATGTATACCTCCCTGCAATCATCACAGGATGAGATAATGAACATATCACCCCCTAAGGTTTCCTCATGTCCCTTAGCAATCCCTCCCTTCCAAACCTCCTTCAAATATTTTTTTTTAAAGATTTTATGTATTTATTTGACACAGAGAGAGAGAGACAGCCAGCGAGAGAGGGAACACGAGCAGGGGGAGTGGGAGAGGAAGAAGCAGGCTCCCAGCAGAGGAGGAGCCTGATGTGGGGCTCGATCCCAGAATGCCGGGATCACGCCCTGAGCCGAAGGCAGACGCTTAATGACTGTGCCACCCAGGCGCCCACAAACCTCCTTTAAATATTTAACATACTGTTTCAAAGTTGAAGACAAAAAGGGGGAAAGCTGCTTTACCCGTTCAGTCAGTCTGGTATAATCCCAGCTCCAAAACAACGTAAGGAAATTATAACAATCACAAACCACCTTTACTTCTGGCTCTGCAAGTGAAAATCCTTGACGAAATACTGGCTAACTGAATTAATCCATTATGGAAAAAAATCACAGTTGCACAATTACAGTTGCACCCATTAGACTCCCCTTTTTATTCTCCCAATGTATTGTTTTTTTTCACTAAATCTTTGTTCATTTTTCCCCCACTTTTTCCTCCAATTTCCTCACAGTTCTAGCTTCAGTTGATATTCTCATTTTATCCTGACGTTATCAAACAAGCTGGCTGTTTCCTCATAAGCTTCTGCAGAGGAAATGTGTCCTAGAGAAGGAAAAGATGCTAGAAGGTGGCGATTACCCACATTTCAAAACGAAAGGAGCAAAGCCACGAAAGAAGTTGTATTCAATTACAATTTTCTTAGGCCCTTCTGTTGTTCGTCAGTCCCTTGAGTCCCCATCGATATCACCGGAGTTGCCAGATAGTCATTCGTCAGGTACTTCGATTTTCGTCAAAGCTACTGAAAACAAAGACTGCTTCTTTGACCTGGAGGGTAGGGCCCAACAAATAGGTCTTCTATGATAAGATAGTAATGTTCCATTGGTCTATCTCTGCAGCTGTCTCTAACATTTCTGGTATTTAGGAATGATACATGACTGAATGTTGACTATCTCTCAACAAATATTTACCAGTTAAGTGCTAACTTAGCACTTGAACTGCATGGTGAGATGAAAATGGAGAATTTGCTCTATTAAAATTGCTAGGACCAAAGGGCAGACGTGCACCTTAAAAACACTATAAACTCAAGGGCTAAATTATGGTACCGTGGGATAGAAAGGCATGGGAAGGCTCTGAAAAGGTAGCTGTACCTAGGCTTTGCTGGGTGCATGGTAGGAGCACCTGGAACAGCCCAGCTGACGAAGTGCTTTCACTGTAGGAATGGGACCGTTGGGGATGGGGTGGGTGGTTTGGGGTCATGAGAGATCTAAGTCCCCTAGTTGAAACAGGGACCCTGGTGTCATGGGAGAGAGAGAGTACAAAGTAGGTCAAGCCTGATCATGGATGACCCAAGAAAATCACCTCGTGCCCATTTCCAGGCAGCCCCTTCTAGAAGAGGAAACCACTTTTCAGATACCTACCACCATAGACCACTTCCTCCTGCTGTTGAATTACATATAAATGGAATCATGTAGTACATACCCTTTTATGTTTGATTTCTTTCACACAACATGGTTTTGAAATTCATATTTTTGCATGTATTTAAAATTCCTTTTTGGGGCACCTGGGTGGCTCAGTTAGTTAAGCAGCCGACTCTTGATCTCAGCTCAGGTCTTGATCTCAGGGTCCCAAGTTCAAGCCTGGCATTGGGCTCCACGCCCGGTGTGGAGCATACTTAAAAAAAAAAAACAGCAAAACAAAACTTTTTTATTGTTGAGTTCTACTCTGTTGAATGAATTAACCACATTTCTCTCTTCTCCAGGTTTTGTCTATTATGAATAAAATTGCTATGAACATTCTTGTACACATATTTGTGGGGATATATGCTTTAATTTCTCTTGAGTAAGTAGGAGTTGAATTTCTAGGTTATAGGGTAGGTATCTGAGTAACTTCATTCCATTCTGCTACTTTTCCCAAATGGTTCTCGCATTTTACACCCCCACCAGCAATGGACGAGAATGTGTTACTCCGTGTCCTTGCTAACACTTGGTATTGTTACTCTTTTTAATTTGATCTATTTTGGGCATTCCTGTGGTNATGTAGTATCATCACATTGTGGTTTAATTAGCATTTCCCTGATGTCTGATGATGAGCACCTTTTCATGTATAGTGACCATTTCTGTGCTTTGGTGGGATTTTGGTTCAAATCTCTTGCCCATTAAAGATTGTCTTTTGTATTATTGAGTCGTTAGAGTTCTTCACATGTTCTGGGGATAATACACATACACACACACACATTTACTCCCAATCTGTAATTTGCCTTTTCATTTTCTTACTGGTATATTGCTGAGCAGAAATCTTAAATTTTAGGAATCCACTTACTATGGGTAAGTGTCTGTTGTCCTCTAGTAATGCAAGGTAAGTGAGAAGCCTGATCCCGACCTGTCTTCTAAGGACATAGAGCTTAGGACTACAGCAAAGTCCACTGCTGTGTAGTGATAAAAATGTTATAAAAATACAGAATAACCTCTGCAAATGAGCTGTTCCAACACAAAAGTTCATAAATAAGGTGACAATCTGAATGGTGTGCATGTGATTGTTAGTTGACAAAACTCTGATGCACCTTTAAAAGAGTGCCCTTTCTACCCCTTTCCAATTTCTGCCTAGACTGTTGAAAAACATGTAATTTACCACCAGGAAGGTAGGAGAAATGTCTTAGGAGAGGCCCTAGCATCCCCAGAACTCTTGGTTCTTTTCAATCGGCTTGTATGTTTTTGCTGTTGACTGCATTTCGCAGAGATACTTGGAATTGAGACACTGCCCTGTGTCACCTGGCACAGCCGACAGGATTCCAAATCGATCTAGGAGAGATTGCAGCTGTGCTCAGGATCAGAACATTCGGGGATGGCCAGAGGAGGACAGCATGCACTCCCTAGTCAAGAACCACGGGAACAGATAATCCACATGTGCCCTTGAAGCGATTAGCTGGGTGCCTAGGAAGGACAGCTTCATTAGCCGTGGAACAGAAAAAACGCCACAATCGGACAGGGCGAGAAACTGTACCATGGGAGGACAAAGCCATTACCCTTCCAAACAGATCAACCTGGTGCACTAAAAGGGAGAAAGGGTAGGGAAAGCACATTCGTTTGGTTTTCAGTGTCCATTCTCTGAACCAAAGGCCAGGAGCTACATCCAAGGAAATAAATGAACCATTTGTAATGAAGCCATATTTGTGTAGGGTGTGGGAAAGAGACTCAAAAAGAGACAGCCTCGTCTGCTCACTTGAAAGAGGCAGATACAGACAAGGAGGCCCTCTGAGCTGCAAGGGACAGATGCAGCACTTCCAGAAGTGTGCAGTCGCCACGTTTGGGACTTGAATCTAGCAGTGAGCAGCAGAGATGGTGCCTGCCCCATTCGGGCTCCCACCCACACCAGAGGGCCCAGAGCCCTCCGCCCATCCTGGGGGAGGCCACAAAAGCAGACGGAGTGCCATATGCCTGCCTAGGGCACAGGCACTCAAGCTGCAGGGGAAGGAGCACCAGGAAGTGCTCCCTGCCACATCTCTTTGCAGTCATCCCAAGGCCCCCCAGTGTGCTCCTGCGTGTGGGGGCGCCTGACTTCTACCACAGCTGTGGACAAAGCTTTCAAGGCCCTTCATCCCCCAATCCCCGTGTAAGGGGATGATCTGAAGAAACTTCTGTCTGCTGAAGAGTTCCAGCACAGGAGGACGACAACAGCAACACAACATCAACCACTCTGCAGCTCAGCCTGCACCAGTCAATACTGGAACAGAGCCAAATCCTCTGCTGCTGTCTAGTGACAAGTACCCAGAAAGCTGAATGTTCTCTAGGGTAGTGAAAGGCCCTTTTTAGAGATGAAAGTTACAGAATATAAATGTTTACAAGTTCAAGCCAGAAGGACCTGGGCCTACCTGTGTTCTTTTACGACCAGGATATGACTGTGCTTCTAAACTTGATCGCCCCGTGGTTTACCAATGGGTTGATGTGGGCTGTGACAAGAAAGGATCCAAAACGAGAGTTTTGACTTGAGGAACTAAAAAAAAATTGCTCTAAACTGAGATTTAAAAAAAAACAACATATGGTTAGAATGGATTTTGGCATAAAGATTTAAAGATTCACTTTGAGACATGCTAAGTATGGAATGTTTAAATGGGGACATTTTTGCTAAAATGGATAAAAATTATGCAGCACCATGATTTGGTATGTTAAACTATCATGTACTATTATTTGATGTAAACATGCGATGTCTCCAGGATAAAGGTAATTGGAGCCCCATTAAGATTAACTGGACATATACTAAATGGATTGGTCAAGAGATGAAAGGAAGATTCTGTCTCATGGAAAAAGTCAAATCCTAGTGATCATATATGTATTACTTTCTATATTTATATATTGTGTTAAACATATGTTATTGATGGAAGGACTGTAAAAAAAAGAAAAAATGCTTGACATGACCTTTTCTGTATCTCTATGGAAATCTGACTTTTAAAGATATTTATTTACTTATTTATTTTGGGGGGAGGGAGCATGAGCTGGAGGTGGAGGGGCAGAAGGAGAGGGAGAAGCAGGCTTCACTGGGCAAGGACCCTGATACGGGGCTTGATGTCAGGACACCGTGACCATGACCTGAGCCAAAGGCAGACTCTTAACCAGCTGAGCCACCAAGGCACTCCTGGAAACCTGACTTTAACTTTCTTGCTCTTTTTCCAGGAACCTGGTAAGAGAACATGTTAGCTGTACTGTTGGGGGCACTGTTTTTATTAAAAGGTAGATCTTATGATGCATACCCATGCTTTTAAACCATGAGTTCTGTAACCCTTTCGTCCGTGTAACGGGCGGTGCAGTGTATTGATAACGCGGTTCTGGCTCTAGTGGGTACAGAAAGACCAAGGAGAACAACTCCTCAGACACATTCGTCTGTATGAATTGTGGAGGAAGACCTCAATCCCCGAGAAACACCTGGGGCTGTCTTGCTCTGTGGCAACCTCTTCGACATCTTTGCATAATAATTTTAACATGGTGTCCAAAAGATGAACAAGTTACTGTTATTTGTTGCTGTTATCAAGTGAACTTCTGAAATTTGTAAATTCTTAAACTCCTTCAAACAGTGGTTGCTAATGGCACATAGGCATCCTGAGGTTTTTTTGTGACCCTTTTGCTGGTAACTATGTGCAAAATGGCATGCAGTGAGGTTAACTTGCTGAACTGACATGGAGGAGGTTGAGCTTTTACGTTCAGTATATTTTGTGTTTATTATCTGCATCGCTATATAATACTTCTTGAACTATTGCATTGCTGAATCAAGAGTTGTAGGCTGAGAGATTATAAAACTGGATAATATAATTAAGAACAGAAGACCTCTGGACTGCTTGTTAGAACTGGATCACTTTGCAACCCTTTCCAAAACATCTGTTGTTTGAACTGATAAGTCACTCCTTTAAAATAAGTTGTTGCAGCATTGGAAGATTTATGAAACCAGAAAATAGCTTCCCCAACCCTGTTTGGCAATAGATTATTAGATTGGTGAATTCACGGATCATTAGTGGTGGGTATGTTCTTACTTATTATGGTACTTACATGTCCAGACTGTTCTTATGTCACTGCGTTGGAACTCTGCGGCAGCGTGGAGTGACATGTAGTGAGTGAGGGTCACTGATGGGAGAGAAGACCCTGTCATCTAAGGACACAAGCTCCACGCCAACACTGGCCCACAGTTGCAGAATGAGGAAGAATGTAGTAAGGCTGCAAAGCAAACACTCAGGATGAATTACTGTTAGCTGGAAGTTCGTCAACAAACTGTAAGAATGCACACATGCTTGCTAGTTGACACAGCTCGGGTAAGATTTCAAAAGCACACCTCTCCATTCTCTTTGCTTCTCACCCGCACTCAACTTCTGTTTGAAGATATTAGGAGAGAGTGTAATTTACTGTGGGGAAGACAACAGGAAACATCGAAGGGGAACCCCAGCATTGCCCAAACTCCTGATACTCTTTTATCTGCTTTTATGTTTTTATGTTAAGAATTCTTTTTTCAGGGGCACCTACGTGGCTGTCAGTTAAGAGGCTGGCTCTTGATTCTGGCTCAGGTCATGATCCCAGGACCCTGGGACTGAGCTCCACATCAGGCTCCCTGCTCAGCGGGGAGTCTGCTTAAGGAGCCTCTCTCTCTTTCCTTCTCCTTCTGCCCCTTCCCCCACTCATGCACGTGCACTCCCTCTCTCTCTAAAATAAATCTTAAAAAATTATTTTAAAAGAAAAACATTTTAAAAAATATTTTTTTCAAAATTCTATGGGAAATTTCAATCATAGAGATTATTATATTGAATACCGCTATGCCCACCATCATTTACATTATAAATATTTTGCTACACTTGACCTGGTGCATATCTATCCATCTATCATCTATTGATCCTTCTATTCACCAATCTGTCTTATTTTTATACATTTCAAAAATAAGTTACAGACACCAATACACTTCCCCCGAAGTACTCCAGTATGCATATCATTACCTGAAGTTCAATATTTGTTATTTGCAAATTATTTTCTTTTGAGGTAACATTTACACATAACGAAATGCAGAAATCTTAAGTAAACATTCACTAAGTTTTGACAAATACAGACATCTTTATAACCCAAACACTTATCAAAATATAAAACAATACTGTTCCACAGAAATATAATGTAAGCCACATATATAACTTAGAATTTTCTAGTAGCTACATTAAAAAGAAACTGCTGAAATTGATTTTATAATTTTTATTTTATAATTTATCACTTCAAGTTAAATATCTAAAATACTAGAATCAAACATGTAATAGTAAAATATTACCAATGAGGTGTCTTACATTCTTTCCTACCAAGTCTTCAAAATCTGGTATTTTACACTTGGAACACATCTCAGTTCAGACTAGTCACATATCAAGTGCTCAAGAGGCCCATGGAGCCAGGGGTCCTGGCATGGGATGGCACATACGGAATGTTCTGGGAAGCCCCTTCCCCCCAGTCTCCATACCTACCCCCACAGAGGCAACCATCATTCTGGGTTTTCTCCCCCATCCTTGTTTAGCTCTGCCTGTCCTAGCATTTCACGTAATTGTACAGTGTACAGTCTTTTGTGTCTAGCTTCTTTCACTCAGCATAAGGTTTCTGAGATTGATTTATGCTATCATCTGTATTCAGATAGCAGCTGGTAGTTGTATGATTAGTCTGATAAGAAACTGCTAGACCCTTTTCCAAAATGGCTATACCATTTTATATCAGCAATTATAAGAGTTCTGATTCTTCCACACTCAGAATGATCAGTCTTTTCAATGTTACTTGTTCTAGTGGGTATGTAGTGATATCTCCTTGTGGCTTATTTTGCATTTCCCCAGTAGCATATGGTGTTGAACGTGTTTCTATGTGCTTATTGGCCTTTGTGTTCTCTTCTTTCATGAAGTATCCAAGTCTTAGGCCCATTTCAAAAATGTGCTGGTCTTTTCACTAGTGAATTCTTTATATATCCTGAATGTCTGTCTTTTGTCAAATATATGCTTTACACGTAGGTATTTTTTCCTAATCTCTGGTTTGCTTATTTGACTTCTTAATGGTCTCTTTGGATAAGCAGTTTTACATTTTGTTGAGGTTTAATTTATTAATTTGAAAGTGCTATTTTCTGGGGGCGCCTGGGTGGCTCTGTTGGTTAAGCAACTGCCTTCAGCTCGGGTCATGATCCTGGAGTCCCGGGATTGAGTCCTGCATCGGGCTCCCTGCTCAGACGGGTGTCTGCTTCTCCCTCCTACCCTTCCCCCTCTCATGCTCTCTCTCATTCTCTCTCTCTCAAATAAAATCTTAAAAAAAAAAAAGTGCTGTTTTCTGTTGCTAAGAAAGCTCTGCCTATCCCCAAGTCATAAAGCTATTCTGTTTTCTTCTGCAGGTGTCATTGTTCCAGGCATTACAATGAACAATATGATCCCTTTTGGATGAATTTTTGCATACCTTGTTATACGTATATCTAGTTGATCTAGTACCTTCCGGAGAAAGCCTCCTTTCTCCATAGGTTTCTTTGGCACGAGTTGAAAATCAAATGGCCACGTAAGTGAGCATCTCCTTCTGTGCTGCTGGTGTAGGTGCCCACCTTCACGCGGTATCATCTTGTCTTGGTAGCTGTAGCTTTAGAGTAAGTCTTGAAATCCCGCATTCTCAAGCCAGCTTTGTTCTCTTTTTGGGGTAATATTTCTTCAGATGTTCTAGATTCTTTGCATTTTCATGTAAATTTGTAGGTTTGCCAATTTGTACCTAAAAAGCCTATTGGTGTTATGATTGGGGTTGCATTAAATCTACACATCTGTTTGTGGAGAACTGCATCCTGCCAACGCTCTTCCATCCATCTCTTCCGATGCAGAAACCTGGTCTAGCTATACATTTATTTTGCTGTTCTCTAATTTCTACCAAAAATAGTTTTTAGTTTTTAGCATACGTGTTTTGCATATCTTTTGATAAATGTTTTCATAAGTATTTTATGTTTTTTTATGCTATAGGAAATGGAAGTTAAAACATTTATTTTCCGGGGCGCCTGGGTGGCACAGCGGTTAAGCGTCTGCCTTTGGCTCAGGGCGTGATCCCGGTGTAATGGGATCGAGCCCCACATCAGGCTCCTCTGCTATGAGCCTGCTTCTTCCTCTCCCACTCCCCCTGCTTGTGTTCCCTCTCTCGCTGGCTATCTCTGTCTCTGTCAAATAAATAAATAAAATATTTAAAAAAAAATTTATTTTCCAATTGTTTACTGCTAATATACAAAATACAATTAACTTTTATGTAATCATCTTGTATGATTGACCTTGGTAAATTATCTTACTAGTTCTAATAGTTGAAGATACTCCAGTCTTTCCCACATACGCATATCATTAACAAATACAGACTATTTTCTTTTCTAATCTTTATACCTTTTTTTCTTGCCTTTTGTACAAAATATACAGTAAAACGTTGAATTTTTAAAAAATATTATGAACTGGTATTGAATTTTGTAAAATGTTTTTTCTCTATTAAGAAAGTTTTTTAAAAAAAGACACGTTTTAAAAACCTGTCCCAAACATCAACTCAAGCAAATTTAGGAAACTGTTGTTTATCTGATCTATCCCCTCTCCACAACCGTCCATTATTACCGTGCCATGTGGCTTTTGTACAAGACCACCACCCAGTAGGTCAGTGACAGACAGTGGGCTCAGACACATACCTTCTGACTTGAAAGCTCTCACTCTTTCACCAGCATCATGATACCCTTAGACTAGCTCAATTATTATAAGAATTCTTATAATGTGACAATGCTTTTAGTTTTTTCTCTTTATTTTTATGGGTAAAATGCAACATACATATTATACTTAACAATGAAACCTGGGACAAAAGAATCAATATTAACTTTTGAGATGGGAGACAACATAAAACACTGACATTTCTTGTGACATTAAATAATTTTCTAATCAGGTCACATAGTTTTAGAAAATAGTTGGAAAATGACTGAAAGAAAAGATGTTTTTAATTTAAGGTGTGTGTATGTGTAAAACTATTTAAAATGTTTGAAAGAAACATTTTAATCCATGTCATATTATTTTTTATTAAATGACATATTTATAGAAAACAGTTGAAAATGCCTGTCAGAAACTAGGAACTATTTAGTCCCATAATATATATTCTTTTCAGGCATGTAAAACATTGGTGAAAAACAGTTGAAATATACTTGAAAGAAAGAAGGGACATTTTAATCTCATGTTACTTTTCAGTCAAGTGCAACATGGGGAAAGCAGTTGAAAAATGCCTGAAAGAAGAGAGGACTACTAATTCCCACACTTGAAAACCTACATTGCAACATAGTGAAAAATACAAGACAATGACTAAGGGACATGAATTCTCTCAGAGTATACCACAGGTCACAGTTACAGAGTATTTTTGGCTTTAAAGCTTACACTGAAAATATTTTACATCATTCAATGTATATTATTAAATGTACACTGAAAGCTAACTGTTAAATAAGATGACTCAGGGACAGTTTGTAACAAAAACTGTTAAAGTCCATTAATTTTTTTTCCTAAGAAAGGCAAGTGAGGTAGTTTATACTGTGTACACATTGTAACGAAATTAATATTCCAGTTTATTTGAAGATCCCTGGCTCTAAGAATCATATCCCCCAATTAGCTGCTTAACAAAAGGGATCCTCTTTCGCAAAATGGAGAAAACAATGAGCCAGCTCTCGGGTTTTTTCTGAGTAAGTGTCACTAAAATGTTAACTTTCTCTAATACCTTCCTGGATATTATTTTCCTAATTGTACACCAAGAGCACTTGGGAGGAGGTGGGTGGGAAGCTAGTAAGAACTGAATCTAGAAGCCTAAGTTCTGACCCTTCTTTTGTCTGCAAACATACTACTCATTTTTACAGACTACTGTAACCATTATAAAACAACTTTGGTAAAGCAAAGATAGTTTCAATAATTATTTGACAGACATTTTTGAATTGTAATTGTAGGGGTTTATTTTTTAAGAATAAAATTAGTAAAAAGAACCTCTAGTCATACAAAACTTAGTCTGTGTGTCTACTGAAATTCTGCTCTAATCACTTAGTTAGTCCTATGACTAAGAATAAAAGTTATATCTAAAGATACTGGTATTGGCATGGCCTTCCATATTACATAGTTATTTGAAAGTTGTCACACATACTTAAATACATTCAACTGATTAAAGCTATTGAGTCAGCTAAGTCTTTGACATCTGATGCCACACAAAAATGAGTAAGAAATTTAGAAATGGTTGTTTAGCTGTCATCTGTCAGCCACTTATTTAACACTAATGACAAGTGGAGTAAATCTGAAAACCTCTAGAACTTATATATAGGTTCTAATGTATTTTCAGTTCAAAGATGGGAAAGTTCCCAAATAAAAAATTAGATCCGTAATCTTCTATAAAAAAAATCTTCTACAATACAATTTAACTATTTGAAGCTATAGGAAACACAATGAGAAAAAACCATCCCTGTTTTCATGTATACATGGAAGTATAAGATAGCGAATTTGAAGAATTTCTTCCATGTGTGGGTGTAAATTACTGTCCTCTTAGGCCTTGGAAGTTAGCTACTGCATAAAGTAAAATGTTTACCCCTGTTGTCTGAATTTCAAAAACAATAAAAGCATTTCTTCAGACTCTTGAAATTCATTATGTAAACTCACATGCCATCAATTAGCCAAACCCTGAAAACAGATGAAATGTAGAAATAAATAAAAACCTACAGGACACATGTTTAGCGTCTAATGGGTTTTCAGGCACAGGAAGTAAAAGTTCTCAAATAAAATGAATGGATATTTGAGTTTTTTATAAAAATATAACAAAATCCTAATGGCCAGAAACATAATTATCTACATGTTGAATATAAATAATGTTTTTAGAGATATCAATATATGTCATAATAATGCTGCATATAAAAGATTTCTTCTAGGGGTACCTAGGTGGCTCAGTCAGTTAAGCATCTGACTCTTGATTTTGGCTCAGGTCTTGATCTCAGGGTCGTGAGTTCAAGCCCCGCGTTGGGCTCCACGCTGGGTGTGCAGCCTACTTAAAAAAAAAAAGAAAAAAGATTTCTTCTTATATGTGGGCTTAAATTATTATCACATCATGTTTTGAGAATTGGTAAGTAGAAACATTGGTAAAATATTTGGTAAGATGTTTTCTGTATTTGTGAGTAACTTTATTGTTTGAACTGCAAAAGAGAGTCATTTGGACATTAAATCTCATTAAAATTAGTATAAATTCAATGAAATCTCAGTGTGTGGATTTTAATCCAAAGCACGCGTGTGGGATAAATGAGACCTCTGTCCCCTTTTCTAGCTAACCCTAGACCTGTATCTGCAGTCTCAAGACGAAAGGCAGAGCGGTCTGACCCCTCAGCACAGATCTGCTCTCCATTAGATTGTGGAGAACTGTGCGTTCTCACCAATTACAGGTCTGGAAAATGGCTCTGCAGATCTTCATAGCAAGACAGTTTTCAGCTTACCAAATATGCATCTCATTTTAAAGCCTAAGGCTAATCCATAGTGCTTGGCCATGTCTATGATTGATGAACAGAAACAACTTGCTTTTACAGCTTATAAAATGTAGATATAACAGTATTTTTCAGTACTTTTGGATGAAGAACAGTTATATAAAGACAATTCTATATTTTTAAATTTGGGCTACAGAAGTGACTGTAAAATATTTAAAAAATGATATGTTTGATCAGGAAAGGAACTCTGTGCCTGGCACAGAGAAAGCTTTTCATTGAGCACCATAATCATGATGAAAAGATGGAGGTTCTGTGATTATTAACTACCCAGAAGGTTATGAAAGCATAAGTACACCCTCTGTCAAACTAACCTTTGCTATGGGAACCTGTGCTCATAAGAGAATAAGCTTTAAATATATAAATGTTCAATAATCCACGATAGAGAAATGTTCACTTGCACCAGAATGCAGATAGTCATAATACAGTACGACATACATAACAATACAGTGTTCCTTCAACAGAAGTTCATCCTCCTCCAGTTGGGAGCAAGTCAGAGCATCAATATTGTACGTAGAACTTTAGAAACTGATTCCCTTTGAAAAGCAGATCTGAATTATTTTGCAGAGCAGAAATTATTGATATTTCTGGGATTCTTGTTCAAAAAGGTCAACATACGTATATAACGTAAGTATAAAAAAGACTCTCTTCCACCTCTTGTGTTTGGTAGCATCTGCTACATAAAGAAGTGTTTTTTATCTCTGGGTATAAGATGAAGTTCATTTCTGCTGTGAAGTCAAAGTACTAGAAATGATTAGAGTTCCATATACTAGATTGGCCTTTCCTCTGGAACCATCACAGCGTCTTTCCTTCACCATTATCGAGGAACCGTAGGAGAAAGCCTCAGCTCAGTCAACCAGCTCCTCCTCCACAGTTCATGTTGACAATGCCGGGAGATGCCACTTGGGCTGAGAAACACCAAGAGGGTTATTGGAACAGACATGTCAAAAACAGTCGTGTTATTTTCCCTACCAAATGTAGAATCTTCTTGGCATATAATACATGATAGCTGCCATCTTGGGGTATTTCAAGAACGTGGCTGGGGTTTAATCACCCACTCTGCTTGAGGATTTACATGATATACATCCAACATATAAGCATCTGGATCCAAGCAATGTTGCCCTGAAGGAAAGAGAAAATCAGAGAATGTTTTCGAGGGTGCACACTTCTATGTGTGCGTGTGCACGTGTGTGTTGGTAAGGTCTGCGTAAGGCCAAGGTCGTTCTCTCAGCCAAAAGTAAGTAGATACGCGTTAAAGGTTCTTTAGCAAAGCCAGTCGGCCTGCCTGCCTTATTCTTTCCCTTCTTTGTTTCTTAATGACTGTGAAATACTTCAAATAAATCCCATGCAAAATTGTGGAAAAAACAGACATATCAACTACAGGCAAATTGTTCCCTAGACTCACATCAATTAGGAAAATATGGCAAGGACCTGTTTAAGATATAAACTGAACATGTCCTCTAATGGTTTTACAGATAGTAACCTGACCAGTGCTAGAAAAGATTAAAAATCAAGTTATTTTAAGAATGGTCATTTTGTTTGACTACAGATGCAATGTGCATAGGCAGGAAATTTAGAAATGATAACAACAAAAAGATCATTCCACGAGGCAACTACATCTGAAAATCTCTATGTACAGTGTGTTTGAAATGTACACCAAAGTCTCAAACCAAACTACCAATATCTGATTGCTTGCTTGATTCATTCATTTATTAAATATTTCTTAAAAGTTATTATATGCCAGGGACTATTCCAGGGGCTAGGCCTACAGAAATGCATCAGAGAGTCAAAAATAGTTGCCCTCAGGGCACTTACATTGTCAAAGTGGTAAAAGACAACCAGCAAATAAGCAAGTACAATATAAAGTAAGTCTGGTGGTGATAAGAACACGAGAGAACAACAAAGCTGGGAAGGCACACCTAGAGAAGGTGAGATCCTGGAAGGTCACCGTGAGAAGGTGACACAGTGGCAAACACCTGCAAGAGGTGAGGGAGTGAGAAATGAACACTCTAAAGGAGAGCATTCTGGGGAAAAGAGTGAATGCAAAGACTCCAAGGCAAAGTGTGTCTGGTGACTGGATCTGCAAGGTTGGTGCTAAGCGGAAGTCGATATAATTTGAGAGGCATCAGCATACAGGTGTATTTAAAGCAGTGGGATGGACTGAGCTCACCAAGGATGTTACAAGTAGATAAGAATAGTTCTGAGGCCTGTCCCCACAGTTTTCTATGTTGAAGGTTGAGAGGATGAGATGTAGCAGGCAAAAGAGACTCAGGAGCTGCCAGTGAAGTGGGACAAAACCCAGAAGCTTAGGTTGTCCTTGAAACCAAGTGAAGAAAGTGTATTTTCAAAGAAGGGGAAGATCAACTCAGGCAGTTATCAAGACAGAACGAATGACTGGATTTCACAACATAAGAGTTCTCCAGTGGCGTCAACAAGAGAGCAATTTTGGTGAAGTGTTGCGGGGCAATGCTTGACTGGAGTGGTTTCAAGAGAGAACAAGAGGAAGAGATTGGAGGACAGAAAATGGATTCAAGGAGTTTTTGCTGTAAAGCAGAACACTAAAACTTGAAGGGGGTCAAGAGAGAGTTTTGTGAAGATGAGAGAAATTACCAAAAATGTTTATGTAGTTGGAAATGATGCAGTTGGGAGGGAAAAGCTCATGGTGCAAGAGAGAATGGGGAGCTGGAGCAAGGCGCCGAGTGGCAGGCAGGAGGGAACACGAAGCGAGGCACATGTGGAGGTGTTGGCCATAAGTGAGAGCTGGGATGGTTCATCCAGACTGTGCGGAGGGCAAGCAGAAGACCTGAACAAAGGGGAAGGCAGGACACAGAGGCAAGCAGAGGAAATTTCCATTTGATTCCTTTTTGTTCCCCCTCAGGAAAATAGGAAGAATGAACCTGGGCCAAGGGCGAAACCAGGGAAGTTAAGCAAAAAGGGTGTCACAGTGTCAACGTTCCATGATGTTCTCTGTTTTGCAGGGATCTCCAGGAAGAGACTTTTCAATTCTGAGGCACACTTAAAAGACCCAAAAGTCTACTCCATATCAACTAAAATATTTACATTTAAATTTTGAAAATATTTTAGGAAATTCGTACAACTGTTCTCACATGAGATTAAAACTTCAGAAACTTAATGATGTTGAATTTATATTTAAGAAACTTATAAAATATGCCTTTATAATAATAGCATATTTCTTTTAGAGTAATCAGAGAATTTAGGAGTAAAAACCGTTAGAGAATGCTTACCTATATTTCCCCCAATTTCATATAACCGTTGGTTCTGAATCTTAATGCATTCTGATGAACCATGACTGAAAAAAAAAGAAAGCAATGTGACTTAACCTTCTTCCATGATCTGAGGTAAATACGTGGATTAAATAACCATGGCAACAAACAATTCCTTCTGCCTTCAATGAAATACACCCACAAATCATTACTACAATTAAAGTTATGATAAAAAACAATTTACTTGTTTGACACAGACAAGCATCCAAGGCACAGGGAGGATGGGACTATTCCAAACCAAGATGGACGCTGCTAGGCCCTATAGCAACCTGGAGCCCATTCTATCCACAACTGTCAGCTTCATTTAAGAGAGGACTGTTACAGACACACCAAGGCTGGTGAAGGAGCAGCTGGATGTTTAATATTGCCTTGTCATTGTCACATTACCCTCTGTTCAAAAGAAGTCAGGTTTCATTTCTCTTTTTGCCAAAAACTGAATAGGATTCTCTCTTCTGTGCATGGCATGTTTCTAAACTTGCCTAAAGCTTTTCAAACTGCTTAATGTTGACTTCATTGCATGTTTCTGCTCTATAGTGAAAGCAAGTCAGAGAAAATAATTGCCCAATTTAATTTCTCCACCCCAGTCTTGAATGCTGCGGGAGAGGAGCGGCTGGTCTTCATCCCACCTGAAGAGTGACTTTCAGCTTAGTTACTTCAAAAAGACTGACTTCAGCACTTTGTGAGGAAGAAAGAGGTGTGACCTATTTTGCTTAACGAAACATTTTATTTGAGATCATTGTAGATTTGCTCATAGTTTTAAGAAATTGCACAGATAGATCCTATGTACCCTTTACTTTTTTCCCCAATAGTAAAATCTTGCAAAGCTCTAGTGCGCTATCACGACCAGAATGTCAACATTGAGTCAAGATACAGAACATTTCCATCACCACTGGATCACTCTCGTTTCCCTTTTATAGCCCTCTCACCTCCCTCTGTCCTCATTCTTACCCCCATCCCTTATCCCTGGTAACCTGTACTCGAGTCCACATTTTCTAGAAGTTTGTCATTCCAAAAATGTTCTGTCAATGAAAACAAAGAGCATAGAACTGTTTGTATTGGCTTTTTTCCCCAATCCCTATAAATCGCTGGATTCATCCGAGGTGCTGCGTTTCATGGCTGAGGAGCACACCATGGTTCGGATGCGCCCGTGTGTTATTCACCTGTTGAAGAACATCTGGGTTTCTTTTCCAGATTTTACTATTATAAATGAAGTTGCTATAAGCATTTGTATATGGGTTTTTGTGTGAATATAATCTTCATTTCTTTGGGATATAAGCCCATGGGGCACTGGGCTTGTCTGTGGAGTGTGTGACTCTTGATGTCCAAGTTGTGAGTTCAAGCCCCATATTGGGTGCAGACATTATGTAGAAAAAAAATGCCCTATGAGTGACCCAAAGATCTCTGTATCTCTGCCAGTATTTGGTGTCATCACTATTATTTATTTTAGCCATTCTCAGAGATGTTTAGTGATGTCATTGTGGCTTTGCATTTCCCTAATGGTTAAAGATATTGAACATATTTTCATGTGCATGTGTATCTGTGTATCCTCTTTAGTGAAATGTCTGTTCATGTCTTTTGCTCATTTTAATTAATTATTTATTTATTTTTAAGATTTTATTTATTTGTTTGACAGAGAGAGAGCGCACAAGCAGGGGGAGTGGCAGGCAGAGGGAGAGGGAGAAGCAGGCTCTCTGCTGAGCAAGGAGCCTGATGTGGGGCTCTATCCCAGGACCCTGGTTTCATGACCTGAGCCAAAGGCAGATGCTTAACTGACTGAGCCACCCAGACACCCCTTGCTCATTTTTAAATTGGATTTTTTTTCTTATTGTTGAGTATTGATCTTTATATATTCTAGATACTAGTTAGTTGCTGGATATCTTTGTCTTTTCATCCTTTTCATTGAGTCTTTCAGTAAGTTTTCAATCTTGATGATGTCAGATTAATCCATTTTTACCTCTTATGGATCATGCTGGGTTTTGTTTTTTTTTTTTTTTTTAAGATTTATTTATTTATTTTAGAGAGAGAAAGAGAGATAGAAAGCATGGGTGAAGGGGCAGAGGGAAAGACTCTCAAGCAGACTCCCCTGCTGAGCATGAAGTCCAACACAGGGCTTGATCTCAGGACCCTGAGATCCCGACCTGAGCTGAAATCAAGAGTTGGTCACTCAACTGAATGAACCACTCAGACATCCTTGGATCATGCTTGTGATTTCAACTTTAATAACTCTTTATTAGTCCTACATCACAGAGGTTTTCTCCTTTGCTATTTTCTAAAAGTTTTATAGTTTTACATTTAAATCTGTGATCCATCCTGGGTTGTTTTTTTGTCTACAGATATCCAGCTGCTAGAGTACCATTTATCATTTGTTTAAAAGGCTGTCTTTCATCCATTGAATTGCTTTTGTATTGTTGTCAAAAATCAGTTATTAGAGGGGCGCCTGGGTGGCTCAGTTCGTTAGGTGTACAACTCTTGATTTTCTGGTCAGGTCATCATCTCAGGGTTGTGAGATCAAGCCCTGCAACTGGCTCCGTGCTCAGCAGGGAGTCTGCTTGGGATTCTCTCCCTCTGCCCCTCCTCCCTTCTCTCCAAAATAAATAAATAAATCTTTAAAAATTATTAGAATTGTCAAATTCATGGAGACAGAAAGTAGAAGAGTGGTTGCCAGTGGCTGAGGGAGGGAGAAATGAGGAGTTATTGTTTACCAGGGATAGAGTCTGAGTATGGAACGATAAAAATCTTTCTGTAGATGGTGGTAATGATTATACAATAATGTGAATGTACTTAATACTATGAACTGTAAATTTAAAATGATAAACTTTGTTATGGACAGTTTGTTCTTCCTCTACAATCTTTCTTTCCTTTCTTTTTTCCTTTCCCTTCCCTTTCCTTCCTTCCTGCCTTCCTCCCTTCCTCTCTTTTTCTTTCTTCCTTCCTTCCTTTCCCTTCTCTTCTTTCCTTCCTTCCTTCTTCCTTCCTTCCTCCTTTCCTTTCCTTTCCTTTCCTTTCCTTTCCTTTCCTTTCCTTTCCTTTCCTTTCCTTTCCTTTCCTTTCCTTTCCTTTCCATTCCATTCCATTCCATTCCATTCCATTATTGCAGTGGCTTAATCTTCTAAAAGTATTTTGGTTTTTTTTTTTAAGATTTTATTTATTTATTTGACAGAGATAGAGACAGCCAGCGAGAGAGGGAACACAAGCAGGGGGAGTGGGAGAGGAAGAAGCAGGCTCCCAGCAGAGGAGCCTGATGTGGGGCTCGATCCCAGAACGCCGGGATCATGCCCTGAGCCGAAGGCAGACGCTTAACGGCTAAGCCACCCAGGCACCCCTTCTAAAAGTATTTTGAATAAAAGTAGTGTTCTTGATCTTGGAAGGAAAGAAGTCAATCTTTCGTTGTTAAGTATAATGCGAGCTGTAGATTTTTGTAGATGGTCTTTATCAAGATGAGGACGTCTTCCCTTTTCCTAGTTCACTGAGGGTTTTTATCATGAAAGGGTACTGGATTTTGTCAAATGCTTCTTCTGTATCAATTAACATGATCATATGATTTTTCTCCAATCCAGTGGTAGATTACATTAATTTCTAAATATTGAGCCAAACCTGCATACCTGAAATGAATCCCAATTGTTCACTGTAATTCCTTCAATACATGTTGGATTAGATTTGCTGATGTTTTGTTGAGGATTTTGTGTCTAAGTTCATGAGAGATATTAGTCTTCAGTGTTTGTTTATTGTCTTTGGTATCTGGTCAATACCAATTTCATAAAATGAGTTAGGTAGTGTCCCTTCCTCTTCTACTTTCTGGAAAAAGAATGTGCTAAACTGGTGTTCATTTTTTAAAAAACATTTGCTAGAATTCTCCAGTGAAACCATCTGGGCTTGAAGATTTCTTTTTTTTGGGAAACCTTTAAAGATTCAATTTCTTTAAGGGCTACACAACTATTTCATCTTGGTTGTCTTTTGGTAATTTGTGGGTTTTGAGGAAATGGTCCATTTCTTCTAAGTTTTTGATTTTGGGTATATAGTTTGTTCACAGTATTTACTTATCCTTTTAAGAGAAGCATTGTATACAGGGATATTTCCTATTTTATTCTTAATATTGATGATTTCTTTTCATTTTTGTTAGTCTTTCTAAAAGTTTATCAATTTTAATTGTTTTTTAAAAAGAACTACCTTTTTGTTTCACTGATCTCTATCATTTTCCTGTTTTCAATCTCACTGATTTCTGCTCTTCTATCATTTGCTTCATCCTGCTTGCTTCGTGTTTATTTTGTTCTTATTTTTCAAGTTTCTAGAGGTAGCAACTTACTTGCTCTGAGATCTTGCCCTCTTTTTAAATGTATGCACTTATTGCTATAAATTTTCTCTCAGTATGGCTTTAGCTGTACTGTACAAAAAAAGGTGCAGTTTTATTTTCATTCTATGTACTTTTAACAGTTTCCTTTAACACTTCCTCTTTGACCCATGGATCATTCTGAAGTGTGTGGTTTAATTTTCAAATATTTGGAAATGATGATGTTTTGCTGTTATTTGCATCTAGTTAGATTCCTTCATGGTCAGAAAAGATATTCTGTATGATTTCAACTATTTTAAATTCACTGAAATTTATTTTATGGCCCAAGATATGGTCTATCTTTTATGATTACATCTTGACTTATTTATAGTGTTTTTTCATATACTGCCTTGTATGGGTTGTGTGTGTGTGTGTGTGTGTGTGTGTGTGTGGTTTCTCTGGCACTGTAGTAACTTATCATGGTCTATTAGGATTGATGTTTTACTATTTTGAGTGATGTGTAGAAACCTACTCCCAACAGTTCTCTTTACCCTCATACTTTAAAAAATAAACATTTAATTCTATTTATTCTTAGTTCTTTAAATTAAAAATAACAGAAGTTAAATGAAGAGGACCATTAATGCATATGTGGTTTTCATTTTTAAAACAATGATAGTCCTAAAATTCTAGCATAACTAAACCTTACCTATTTTACCCTGAAATTGTTTTTTTACCATTAATAAGTAGTAGTTCTCCTACACGGTAAAACTCTGACAAATTTTACAAACGAATTTAGTTTTAGAACTCTTTTATGATTTAGAGAAAAATTGTGAAGATAGTATAGACAGTTCCCATATTCCCCACACCCTGTTCCCCTATTATTAACATCTAACGTGAATATAGTACATTTGTCACAACTAACGAATACTAATACATTTTTTATTAACCAAGGTTCATACTTTATTCAGATGTTCTTGGTTTTTACGTAGCCATCTATGTACTGTTCTAGGGACCCATCCAGAATATTGCAGTATATTCAGTAACTATAAGTGTTTGAATAGTGTCCCTTCCAAAACTCATGTCTGCCCGGATGCTCATAATCTGACTTTATTTGAATATAGGGTTATTTGCAGATGTAATCAGTTAAGAATCTAGAGACGAAATCATCCTGGATTCAGGGGACCCCCAAAAATCCAGTGAATCCTTATAAGGGGGAAAAATACAGAGAAACACAGAGAGGATGTGACGATGGAGAGATTGGAGTGATACAGCTATAAACCATGGGATGCCATGGATGTTGGCAACCATTAGAAGCTAGGAGAGAGGCATGGGAGAGTTTCTCCCTCACAGCCTCCAGAAGGAACCAACCCCGCTGACACCATTTGTTTCAGACTCCTGGCCTGAACTGAGAGAATACATTTCTATTGTTTTAAGCCACCTAGTTTGAGGTACTTTGTTATGGAAATACTGGGAAACTAATACATAGTCATGTCTCATTAGGCTTCTGCTACTGATACTCCTCAAGTTTACTGATTATATCCTCTGTCATCTACACTCCACTACTGAGCCCATCCAGTGAGTTTCAGCTATTCTTTCAGTTACATAATTTTCATTTCATTCTTTTTTATAACTCTATCTGTTTGCTGAAATTTTCTATTTTTTCATTTGTTTCAAGAGAATTCATAATTGCTTGCTGAAGCATTTTTGTGTGTGTGTGTGATGGCTGCTGTAAAATCCTTGTCCAATAATTCTAACATCCAATTCAATTTAGCGCTGGCATTTCTCAAATGTCTTTTTCTCATTCCTATTGTGATTTTCTTTGTTTTAGGTATAATGAGTGATTTTGTATCCTATCACAGACACTTTGGATATTATGAGACTCTGGATCTTATTTAGTCATCATTTTTTGGCAGGCATTCCTCCTGTGGAAGTTTAGCACAAGGTCTGGGTGGGTGTGTATGTTCAGCTTTTTGCTGGGCCCCACTGACACCTGCCCAGTAAAAGTGGGGCACCAACTGGTACTGCTTTGCTGCCTCTGATTGGGGGTGTAAGATCAGCTCCCTCCTGGGCTTTGCTGCCACCAGGGAGAGAAGAAACAAGGTTGACTCTCGCTGTTTTGTTGCTGTTGGGTGAGGGTAAAGCTCTGCTCTTCACTGGACCCTACTCACTCTGAGGGTGGGGTGAAGCTGGTCTATAACTGCCTTGCACTGATTTGTTAGGTCTCACTGCTGCTGGGTGGAGGAGACACCGCTCGAGGCAGGACCCTGCTGCCACTGTTGTGGTTGGAAACTGGACGGTCACCTGATTCTGTTGGGTGGGGCATGTAGATCAGTGACCTGCTTGGTCCCACTGAAAACACAGGTGTAGTTGTGTGCTTTTTCTATTAGTGTTTGGTTGGAGTAGGGCAGGTATTGCCAAAATGTTTTTTTTGTGGTTAGGCCACCTTCTCTCCAGTCCTTTGGCTGTGTTAACAGGCTCTTCTTGGAGCTTGTTTATTGTGTGTTCCTATTCCAGGCTGAAGGTTCCTGCAGCACCCCGCCTGCGCATATGGGAGGCAATAAGGAAATCCAGGAATTCACCACCACGTTGGTGCACAGGCCCGATGTCCCTAGGCAGTCAGCACTCGTCTCTCTACCTTTTAGAGTCTCCCTATGCTTGTCAGTGTGTTATGTCCAAGGGTTTTTAGTCAGAAGAGGGAGGACTTGGGAGGAATGGGACTTCTCTCCCCTTTTTTTACTTAAACAGAAGTAGTTAGGAGTCAGAAAATAAGCCTCTAGTGAAACAGGCAAAAATGGGCCAGTTTACACTAAACTGAAATTGGCCACAGTTCTAACTAGTGAGGAAAATGGACTAAACATCTTACGAAGTTCGTACAAAGGATTTATATCTATCTATAGTCACTGATTCTAATTTATTTTTATTAGAAGATTTTCATTCTACAACAGGTCTACAGGAGTACAGAGGAAATTCTGTCGTGCACGTGACTAGCAATCTATGGGATGTTCACATCCCCCCAGTGGAATTTCAAGTCTCTCTATTACTGCCCTAACAGTAACTACTTACAGTGCTCCAGCAACAGAGAGAAGTAAGTGTTCTGGGCTCCTGTTGACCCCATCTATTCCTCTTTTCTTTTTTATGTATGCTCATATATATACACATATATATGTATATATATACACATGTATATGGAGAGAGAGAAAGAGAAGATACAAAGCATGCACGTATCATAGAATACTTGAAGAATTTTCACAAAGTGAATATATCATGTAACCAGCCCCCATAATCTAACAAAGGAACTTCTCAAAAGCCACTGTCATGGCTTCTTAGTCACTATCCCTTCCACCCTCATAGAAAGCCACTGTTCTGGCCTGTAACACCATAGATTACTTCTATTGGCTACTCTTGTTTTTTTAAACTGAAATATTTTTATTGAGATAGTGGTAGATTCATATATAGTTGTAAGAAATAATATAGAAAAATTCCTCATACTCTTTGCCCACTTCTCCCCAAATGGTAACATTTTATACAAGTAAGTATAACGTCACAGTTAGCATACTGACATTGGTATGATCCACCTATCCTATTCAAATTTCCCACTTTACTTGTACTCATTTGTGTGTGTGTATTAAGTTCAGTACAACTTGTAGAGGCTCTTTGATCTACCAGAGTCAAGATACTGTGCAACTCCCACACTGTCAGATCCTTGTGTTGCCCTTTTATGACCATACCCATCGCCCTCCCATGATCTCCTCTCCTCACCTCCCAGAAACTACTAACCTACCCTCCATTTCTAAAATTTTTCACTTCAAAATGTTATATAAATGGAGTCTTATGGTATGTAATCTTCCACAATTGGCTCCCCCCCCAACATAGGTACTCCTTCTTAACATGGTTGTAAAGCTTCTCTTGAGGAATTTCCATCAGTCTGGGGCACCTGTGTGCTTCAGTTAAGTGTCCAACTCTTGATTTTAGCTCAGGTCACGATCTCAGGGTTGTGAGATCAAGCCCCACATTGGGCTCTGTGCTCAGCACAGAGTCTGCTTAAGATTCTCTCCCTCTCCCTCTCCCCTTCCCAATCCCCTGCTTGCTCTCACTCTCTAAAAACAACAACAACAACAACAAAAAGAAAGAATAAAAGGAATATCCATCAGTTTTACTAGAGACCATGAAGCTGTACCGGCTCTCTAATGGAGGATTTAAACTAGTGCCTCTCATGCTTCTCATCTTTTAAAAACCTCAGGGCAAATGTTTATCCTCAAATAAGCATGCCTAGAGAAAAATTACCTGATTAATGCTGCTTCAAGGTGACTTATGGGAGATGAGCAAAAGGACTTTATTTGTAAATAAAATTCTCATCTCAAGATTTATTAGTAGTATGTTTTAAGTTAAAAAACAGCTATGATGTCCATTTAACTACATAAACTTTATCTGATCTAGGCATGCTGAAGCTCAGTGAAGCCTGGAATGGTATTCCAAGTTATCTCTAAAACTAACTTGCTATATTTTTTATTCTAATAAAAAGTAAAACTCATGTGTAAATGAAATCCCAAAATGGAAGATACTTATTAAGAATTCTATTTGTAGAAATTTCTTAAAAAACAAAACAAAACACACTTCTGTTATGAACAATTCTATGGTCTACTTAATCCCCTTCTCTACTTTTGACTTACTCTTTTGGTAAATTCCCCAAAGTAACAGGTTCTAATTTTCCAAGAAGGTCAAGTTTGTAAATGCCTAGAAAGTTACTCATCTGATAAAAGATCACCTTCCTTGTACAAGAGACCTATATTCACTTTTACTCACCTGTTCTCATATTGAAATTTTGCCAGTATGTCTTTGGCTTTGGTGTGACTAGTGAGTTGAATGGCCATGGACACCTTAGAGAGAAGTGGAGCATGGACCCTTATGACTCCTTCCGGCACGTCAGACTGCCAATGAGGAAAAATTCAGTACATTCTGTCAAACTAGGATGAATATCACTTTAATGACTGCACTTAAGAGATATGAAAATCAGTGGCAATGTGAATTAGGAAAACATGTGAATGTGACCAGTATTTAACCAGAATGAAACACTACTTTCTAGTTAATAGGAGATTCACTAAACTTAACCTGGGATTTTACTTTTGTTACATGCTTAAGGCCTTGCTATAATGCCTTAAAATGAGAGAAGTAACACTAGGTTATGACAAAATCTCATGTTTCTATCAGTTCATTTCCTTGAACTGTGCCCTAATTAAGCTTACTTTAAGCAGCACTCTGTATTTCAATGTATTTTAAGATCAACCTTCTGAAAAATTTGAGAATCAATTAGAAAATACAGCTTTTTAAATATCCTTTTTCTTTAGTTAATAACAATGATTGGGGGTCCCAACTTGAATTCCAAATGACCACTTAAAACTTGATCCCTCAAAGAGTGTGATAACACTCTGAAGAGCAGCGTATGGACTGCTGAGTATCTCTGTTTTCATATGACAAGACTGGCCTGCAGACCTACCTTGGAGCTCTTGTTAAGTTAAATTAAATAATCAAAGAATGGCATGGTCTAATTAACAGAAATTCCTGTTTTTGTCATTGGCTGGGGAAATTCCTTTTGTTTCCAAATTTTGAGTATTTTAAAAATTAATTATCTATCTAGATATAAATCTAAATAAATTCGTATCTGAGGATCTGGCTAACTCCTCAGGTAATCATTTTAAATTTGAACATTCTCAAAAGATGGCATGGTTGATATAAGAAGGTTTAAGTTGAACTGACTCAATATATACCCTGAAAGGAATATGTTATGGGTTGAACTGTGTCCCCCCAAAAGATATGTTGAAATCCTAACCCCCAGTAGCTGAGAATATAACCTTATTTGGAAATAGGGTCACTGCAGTTGTAATTAGCTCAGATGAAGTAGATGGAGTAGGGTGGATGTATATCCAACATGGCTACTGTTCTTACAAGAGGCGAAGACACACACACACACACACACACACACACACACACACACACAGTGTGTAGAGATGGCGGTGGAGATTGAAGTGATGTATCTATAAGCTACGGAATACCAAGAATTGGTGGCATCACCAAAAGCTAGGAATGATGTCAAGAACAGATCCTTCTCTCACAGCCTTCAGAAGGAACGAACTAAGCAGGCACCTTGATTTCAGACTTCCAGCCTGCAGAACTGTGAGAGAATAGATTTCTAATATTTTAAGCTACCTAGTCTGTGGTAGGAAACTAATAGAAAATATTTTGAAATAGTGTCAATTATTATGATACTTTTATACTATAACTAGTAAGAACCACGAAAGCATGCCAGGGAATGGATGTTGAGGGAGATGGACTTGGGGAGGAGGGTGCAGGGTGTCAGGTCATTGGAGCCAAGACTAAACTCCTAAAACACTGTTTTGGTTATTTCATGCCCTTCCTCTTCCAGCATCCCCCAGAAACTTCTATAAGATAAATCCCACTTTCCTGACATTACTGAACCTGTGATCATAATAATCACATTTTCCCTATAAATTCCTACAATATTCATACTTGTGTACAGGCTGCCTAACCATATGTTTTGAGTCATCAGTTAGTTGACTCTCTCCCTACACTATTTCTTCATCAGCCACATGAATGTCAAGTTTGAGGGATAGATCATGACCAAAATTATACACGGGTGTGATAGACACAGCCAGAGAATACATGTAGGGAGTTAATAAGAGAGGAAAGGAAATTCTTTCTTACCATTCTCCTCGAAGAGGGTGATTTTTGTAGTACCTTTGAAGTCTTGGGGCTTATAACCTAAATAAAACACATTTAGTCCTCAGGATTAATGTTGGGAAAACAAGTACATACTATGGAAGTGTAAACTGTTATCTTTATGGGAAACATTTTGGAAATATTTTTCGAAGTATAAAATGACTCAACTATGCTACATCTGTAAGTTTATCCTACAAGTTTATATTTCACTTGTGAGAAATAATGTATATATACAAGTTTGTTCACTGGTGCATAAATCTTATTAGCAAAAGACTGACACAATCTAATTGTTCAACAATATGGGATTGCTTACATAAATTATGATCTGTCTATGGAATACCATGCAAAAGAAGCAAAGAAGGCTTTGTAAACTGATAATGGAATAATGATATGGAATAATCACCATGATTTTTAAGTCAGTAAAGCAAGACACAGGAGAGTATTTCACGTATGTTACCATTCATGCAAAACAAGAGGGAAGAACACTGTCGAGAGTTCAGGTCAGCTATACTCCATGGTGCTGCTACCTCAGCATCCATTTTGTTTGGCCAAGCAACCTGCAGTGACCTTAAACTGACAGTAGTCTCTCATGCAAGCCCATGCCCTAGACATAAACCCATGAAGTCATGAGCAAATCATGGAATCCTGATGTGACTTCCCTGTAACCTTTGTGATTAACAGTCTTCCCACCTCTGAGGGTCATCCCTTTGTGTGCCCCTTAGATAAGACCCCTGTGGAGCTCACCAAAAACCCACCCGTTTGGTTTGAATTGACCAATCTGGCCTTAGTCTGGGAACCCCAAAGCACTGCATCATAGACCCTAACAAAGAAATGTGCCCTAGGTTCTATGGCTATGTCTGCATCCTGCCTTGACCTGCCCATATGGCTCCTTGGGGCATGCTGTGTACTTCCTCCCGAACATGTGAATACTAAATTTTCCTATTTCAGTTTCTCTTATGGTTTATTGTTGATATGTGTGTGATTCACCATCCAGTGCCCTGTGCTCCACTCAACAAATATTAATTTAACAAAGTCATAATAAACATACATTCATATTTGTTTGCATGTGCATAATGCCTCTTTGGAAGTATATACATCTGCATGTTTTTGGGCACACCTACCCTATCATTGGTGATATTATTTGTCTCCAGGAGGGGAAGTCAGAGGTGGCCATTATTTATTCTACAGTGTTTTGTACCTTTTGAACTTTGTAACCTGTTAATGAACTGTCTACTCTAATCAAAGTTAAGAGGTAAACACATGGTATAGTACGATAGAACTGAAGAAAGACTATTTCTTCAACTTTAAGTCTTTGCTTCCATGGTACTTATAAACTTTAAGTTCTACCTTTTTCATGTCTCTAATGTTACAACCAAAAAATTAAAATAGCTGACATTCATATAGCATTATACAACTTACAAAGTGCTTTTTACACATGGTAAGTGAGTTGATGCTAATGACAACTTTGTGAATTAGGTATCATTACTTTTCTCCCCAATTTATAATGTAAGAAAACTGAGGCACAGAGAAAGGTTTTAATTCACGGAGGATACTAGCCCAAAGGATGCAACCAGGGGAGTGTTTAAGTAAGAAAAATGGGGCACCTGGGTGACTCAGTTGGTTAAGCAGCCAACTCTTGATTTCCGCTCAGGTAATGATCTCAGGGTCCTGGTATGGAGTCTGCTTGAGGATTCTCTCTCTCCCTCTGCCCCACCCCTCACTCATACTCTCTCTCTCTCTGTCTCTAAAATAAATAAATACAGCAATCTTTAAACTTACACTTTTCCCATCTCTGCTCCCTAGTCCAGTGTCAGGCTTGCAAATAACAGCCTGCATTCCCGGTACAGGTACAGAAGGGGCAGAATGACTCAATCGCAAAGAATTCTAATTCTAATTCTTTGTTCTGACCTAGTTGGTGGCTCCCAAGAATACTGGTTCAGAAGGCTTGGTTCTATCGTGACTACTTGGAACCTGACCAGTGCTAAAGGTGGTATGATGGTGAAAACATTTCTAAGCAAATGTTTTAATTATTGCTGCCTGATGCAGTGAGTAAGAGTTGGAGAAAGCAATAGACTAACTAAAAGGCTTGAGACGCAAAGCTGGCGACAGATGCTTTGGGGAATAAGGGCTTTGAAAAGCTCCAAATATTCCTGAGAATCTAGAAGGCCATATGCATGCCAAGGGCTGTGCATGTGTTCAAAAAAGACCTGAAAATAACTTTAGCTGTCAACTTAAGCTGGCTGACCTTTGGGCTCTGTCTAGGCAGGAAGTGAAGGCTCAGGCAGAGTCATAAACTGTCTGGTTGAATGCTGAAGATGTGCCCAAACACACAGGGTTCATCTGCAAAGACTGGGAGTTTTTTAGTACAAGGTGTTTAAGAAAATCTCTGCAATGACATGATACTCTATATGGAAAACCCAAAAGAAGCCACTCCCAAACTATTAGAAGTTATAGAGCAATTCAGTAACGTGGCGGGATACAAAATCAATGCTCAGAAATCAGTTGCATTTCTGTACACGAATAACGAGAACGAAGAAAGAGAAATCAGGGAATCCATCCCATTTACAATAGCACCAAAAACCATACGTTACCTTGGAATTAACTTAACCAGAGACGTAAAGGACCTTTATTCTAGAAACTATAAATCACTCTTAAAAGACATTGAGGAAGACATAAAAAGATGGAAAGATATTCCATGCTCATGGATTGGAAGAATTAACATAGTTAAAATGTCCATGCTACCCAGAGCAATCTACACTTTCAATGCTATCCCGATCAAAATACCGAGAACGTTTTTCAAAGAACTGGAACAAATAGTCCTTAAATTTGTATGGAACCAGAAAAGACCCCGAATCTCCAAGGAACTGTTGAAAAGGAAAAACAAAGCTGGGGGCATCACAATGCCAGATTTCGAGCTGTACTACAAAGCTGTGATCACAAAGACAGCATGGTACTGGCACAAAAACAGACACATAGACCAATGGAACAGAATAGAGAGCCCAGAAATGGACCCTCGGCTCTTTGGGCAACTAATATTTGATAAAGCAGGAAAAAACATCCGGTGGGAAAAAGACAGTCTCTTCAATAAATGGTGCTGGGAAAATTGGACAGCTACATGCAAAAGAATGAAACTTGACCACTATCTCACACCATACACAAAAATAAACTCCAAATGGATGAAAGACCTCGATGTGAGACAGGAATCCATCAAAATTCTAGAGGAGAACATAGGCAGCAACCTCTACGACATCGGCCAAAGCAACCTTTTTCATGACACATCCCCAAAGGCAAGAGAAACAAAAGATAAAATGAATTTATGGGACTTCATCAAGATTAAAAGTTTCTGCACATCCAAGGAAACAGTCAGAAAAACTAAGAGGCAGCCCACGGAATGGGAGAAGATATTTGCAAATGACACTACAGATAAAGGACTGGTATCCAAGATCTACAAAGAACTTCTCAAACTCAATACACGAGAAACAAATAAACAAATCAAAAAATGGGCAGAAGATATGAACAGACACTTTTCCAATGAAGACATACAAATGGCTAACAGACACATGAAAAAATGTTCAAAATCATTAGCCATCAAGGAAATTCAAATCAAAACCACACTGAGATACCACCTTACGCCAGTTAGAATGGCAAAAATAGACAAGGCAAGAAACAACAATTGTTGGAGAGGAGGTGGAGAAAGGGGATCCCTCCTACATTGTTGGTGGGAATGCAAGTTGGTACAGCCACTCTGGAAAACAGTGTGGAGGTCCCTTAAAAAGTTAAAAATTGAGCTACCCTATGATCCAGCCATTGCACTACTGGGTATTTACCCCAAAGATACAGACGTAGTGAAGAGAAGGGCCATATGCACCCCAATGTTCATAGCAGCAATGTCCACAATAGCTAAATCGTGGAAGGAGCCGAGATGCCCAGCAACAGATGACTGGATTAAGAAGTTGTGGTCCATATATACAATGGAATATTACTCAGCAATCAGAAAGAATGAGTTCTCAACATTTGCTACAACATGGACGGCACTGGAGGAGATAATGCTTAGTGAAATAAGTCAAGCAGAGAAAGACAACTATCATATGATTTCTCTCATCTATGGAACATAAGAACTAGAATGATCAGTAGGGGAAGAAAGGGATAAAGAAAGGGGGTGTATTCAGAAGGGGGAATGAAACATGAGAGACTATGGACTATGAGAAACAAACTGAGGGCTACAGAGGGGAGGGTGGTGGGGGAATGGGATAGACCGGTGATGGGTAGTAAGGAGGGCACATATTGCATGGTGCACTGGGTGTTATACACAACTAATGAATCATCGAGCCTTACATCGAAAACCGGGGATGTACTGTATGGTGACTGACATAATATAATAAAAAATCATTATTAAAAAACAAAAAAAAAAAAAGAAAATCTCTGCAAACATTAGCTAACCACTAAGCTCATGGAGCAGTGACATCAGTAGCCACACAAAACAAAGAATTTAAACTTTACAAAATTAGCTCAGTAGAAAAGTAATTAAACAAATATAACAACAGCTACAACAACCAGCAACAAATCCTGGAGGAGGGAGAAGAATCTTATTTCCAAGGTTGCCACATTGTAATATTTAAAATGCCCATTCTTTGGGGCGCCTGGGTGGTTCAGTTGGTTAAGTGTCTGCCTTTGGCTCAAGTCATGATCCCCAGGTCCTGGGACTGAGTCCTGCATTGGGCTCCCTGCTCAGTGGGAAGCCTGCTACTCTCTCTGCCTGCCACTCCCCCTGCTTGTGCTCTCTCTCTCTCTCTGTCAAATAAATACAGAAAAATCTTAACAAATAAATAAATAAACAAAATGTCCATTCTTCAACAACAAAAAAATAATGAGACAGGCAAAAAAAGGTCAAGAAAATATGGCCCATACATAGGTAAAAAGTAGTTTCAATAGTTTCAAAAGAAACTCCTGAAGGAAACCTATACATTAAACTTACTAGTAAAAGCCTTCAAATAAGATATTTTAAATATTTTCAAAGAACTAATGGAAACCATGTTTAAAGAACTAAAGAAAACCATGAGAATTAGATCTCACCAAACTGGGAATATCAAAAAAGAGACAGAAATTATAAAAAGGAATCAAATGGCAATTCTGGACTGAAAAGTCCAACTGAAATGAAAAATCCACTAGAAGGGCTCAACAGCAGATTTAAGGAGGCAGAAGAAAAAAATCAGTAAATTTGAAGATAAATTGATTGATATTATACAGTCTGAAGAATAGGAAGAAAAAAGAATGAAGAAAAATGAACAAAACCTAAGGGGAATTGTAGGACAATATCCAACATGAAATGCATCAACACATACAAAATTAAGAGTCCCAGAAGAAGAGATAAGAAGGGACAGAGAGAACATTTGAAGTAATTAATAATGGCTGAAAACTCCCCAAATTTGCTGAAAACGTTGATCTACCTATTCAAAAAGCTCAACAACCTCCAAATAGGATAAACTGAAAGAGATCCACACCAAGATACATCATAATTAAATTGTCAAAAGACAAAGTATTTGAAAGCAGCAAGAGAAAAGCAACGCAGCACGCACAAGAGATTTTTTCAGTAAGAATAACAGTTGATTCCCCAGCAGAAACCATGAAAGCCAGAAGACAATGGGATAACATAGTCAAAGTGCTGAAAGAAAAAAAAAAAGCTGTCAAGCAAAATTCTACCTGGCAAAAACAATCTTTAAAAAATAAAGAAGAGGCATTCTAGATGCCACCATGCCAGATCTACCTGTGTCACCAGCCATAATGAACCCCATGCTCTAAACTGCTGTTGAGAAGTGAGTGAGCCCTTCAGCTATATTTCCTTTGAGCTGCTTGCAGACACAGTTCCAAAGACAGCAGAAAATGTTCATGCTCTGAGCACTGGAGAAAAAAGATTAGGTTATAAAGGTTCCTGCTTTCACAGATTTGGGATTTATGTGCCAGGGCAGTGATTTCCCATGCCATAATTACACTGCTGGCAAGTCTATGGGGAGAAATTTGATGATGAAAATTTCATCCTACAGCATATGGGGCCTGGTATCTTGTCCATGGCAAATGTTGCACCCAACACAAATGGTTCCCAGTTTTTCAACGGCACTGCCAAGACTGAATGGTTGGATGGCAAGCATGTGGTCTTTCCCAAGGTGAAAGAGGGCCTGAATACCGTGGAAGTCACAGAGCACTATGGGTACAAGAATGGAAGACCAGCAAAAAGATCACCACTGCTGAAATAGGCAAATCTAATAAATTCGACTTATGCTTTCTCTTAACCACCAGAACATTCCTTCTGTAGCTCAGAAGAGCACCCCCTTATCCTCATCTGCTTAAAACAGCTTATCATTTTTGTGCTCTTGCTGCAATTCTTTGGGTTCCATGGTTTCCTTATCCCCCTCTAAATGCAGCTGAATTACAGTTAAGTTTATGATTATTAAATAAAAGCTAAACAACTAAAAAATGAAAAAAATTAGACATTCTAAGATAAATAAAAGCACTCCTAGCAGAATTTCCCTCTAAGAAATGTTAAAGATAGTCCTTTAGACTGAAATGAAGGGACACTAGACAGTACCTTGAATCCACATAAAGAAATAACACCAGTAAAGATAACTATATACATAAATATAAAAGGCAGCATTATGTATTTTTTATAACTCCACCTGTTTTCCTATCTAATTTAAAAGATAAGTGCATAAAGCAACAATTATAAATCTATGTTGATGGGCACATAATTTATAAAGATGCAATTTGTGGCAATAACAGCATAAAGCAGGAGATATAGGGGTCTTTACAAGTTTTTATATACTATTGAATTGAAGGTGAAACTAATATGTATTAGATTGCAATATATTAAGATGTTACTTGTAATCCTCATGGCAACTACTAAGGAGATAATTAAAAAATGTGTAGTAAAAGAAACAACAGTTTCTTTCTTTCAACAAAATTATATAGTAAAATAATTAAAAGTGGTGTACTAGAAAATACTCTACACAAATGAAGGCAGTAATGGAGGAATGGTGGAACAAAAGTCACATAGCAAAAGACATATCATAAGACATATAGCAAAAAAAAAAAAAAGAATTGAAGGGAGAAACAGTTCTGCAACAGCTAGAGATTTCAATATTTCAATACCTCACTTTCAGTAACAGAAGAACTAGGCATTTCAGAGAGAAAACAGAAATCAACATCTAGACATAGCAGACATCTACAGAACCCCAGCAGCAGCAGAGTCTATTCGCATTAAGTACACACAGAACATTTTTCAGGACAGACAATATGTTAGACCACAAAATGAGTCTCAATTAATTTAAAAATATCAAAATAATATTGGGGCACCTGGGTGGCTCAGTCAGTTGAGCGTCCAACTCTTGATTTTGGCTGAGGTCATGATCTCAGGGTTGTGAGATCAAGCCCCACATCAGGCTCCTTGCTTAGTGGGTAGTCTGCTTGAGATTCTTTCCCTCTGCCCCTCCCCCTTCCCTGTAAAAATAAATAAATCTTTAAGAAAAATTAAGAAAATCAAAATAATATAAAGTATATTGACCACCCACTATGGAATTAAATGAGAAATCAGCAACAGAAGTGAATCTGGGAAATACACAAATGTGTGGAAATTAGAACATACTTTTAAATAATAAACGGGTCAAAGGAAAATCAAAAAGTACTTTGAGATGGGTGAAAATGAAACACAACACACCAAAACTTACGGGATAGAGCAAAAGTAATTCTCAGAGGAAAATTTATAGATGTAAAGGTTTACATTAAAAAAGAACAAACTCGACTCAATAATCTAACCTTCTACATTAAGAAACTCAAAACAAGCTTAACAAAATAAATAACGAAGGTGAGAATTTTAATAAGGACTAAGAACAGAAAAACAAGAGAATCAATGAAAGAAAAGTTGGCCTATCAAAATATCAACAAAATTGACAACCGTTTAGGCTAGACTGTGAAAAAAGAATGAAGATTCAAATTATAAATCCCGAATGTAAGTGGGGACATTACTACCAATCTCACAGAAATAAAAATAATTATAAGAGAACACCATGAACAATTTGTACGCCAACAAATTAGATAAACAAGATGAAACAGACAAAATCCTAGAAACACACAAACTCACAACACTGGCTGAAGAAGAAACAGCAAGTCTGAATAGAGTTATAATAAGTAAGAAGATTGAATCTAGTATTTAAAAAAAATTCCTACAAAGAAAAGTCTAGATCCAGACATTTTTGTTGATCAATTCTGCAAATTTAAAGAATTAATACCAATTATTCTTAAACTCTTCTAAAAAATAGAAGAGAAAGGAACACTTCCTAGCTTATTCTATAAGGTCAGTATTTGCAATACCAAAGCCAGACAAGATATAACAAGAAATAAAAACTACAAACCAATATCCTTTATGAATGTTGATGTAAAAATCCTCAACAAAATACAAGCAACCCATCTAGCAGCATATTAAAAGGACTGTATACCTTGGCCAAGTAGGATTTATCTCAAGAATGCAGGGTTAGTTCGATAGATATACGAAAAACAATCACATTACATCATACATCATACGTAATACATCATATTAATAGAACGAAAGAAAAAAAGAAAAAACAGTGATCATCTCAATAGAGGAAGTAAAAGCTTTTGACAAAGTTGAACACCTTTCCATCATAAAAGCACCCAACAAATTAAGAATAGAGTTTTCTTGAGGCCCATCCATGTTATAAAAAATGATAAGATTTTGAGGGCATAATGCCAAGTGAAATAAGTCAGACAGAGGAAGACAAATACTGTATGATCCCTTTTATATTTGGAATACTTGGAATATATATACGTGTGTGTACACACACACCACACACACACACATACACACACATCCCAGCTCGTAGACACAGAGAACAGATTGGTGGTTGCCGAGGTGGGGAATGGGGTACAGTGGGGAGAAATGGCTGCACTATGTTTTTCCAGTTTATACAAATTGAATTTTAAAAAGTAAGGAAATAAAAGAATGAAATTTTCTCAAACCAATGAAGGTTATCTGTGAAAAAAACAGATTTAGCATCATACTTCATGATGAAAGACTGAGATTTCCCACTAAGATCAGAAACAAAGCAAGGATCGCTGCTCTTGTCTTCTTATTTAATATTTTACCAGAGTTCTAGCCAGGATAATTAAGCAAGAAAAGAGGTAAAAGGCACCCAGATTGGGAAGGAAGAAGGAAAATTATCTCCATTCACTGACAGCATGACCTTATATGTAGAAATACTAAAGAATTAACACAAAATCAAACTATTAGTGTAAATGAGTTCAGCAAAACTGCAGAATACAAGATCAATATAGAAATATCAGTTGTATTTCTGTATACAATTAGTGATCCAAAAATGAAATTAAGAAAACAATTCCATTTGCCATAATATCAACAAGAATAATATTTAGGAATAAAATTAATCCAGGAAGTATAAGACTTGTACACTAAAAACTATAGAACAGTGTTAGAAGAAATTTTAAATTATAGAAAACCTACATAAATAGAATAATAATCCATTTTCATGGACTAGAAAGTGTAATATTATTAAGATGGCAATCCATCCCAAATTGATCCACATATTTAATGCAATCCCTATCAAAATTCCAACTACCATTTTTTTCCCCCAGAGATGGGAAAACTGACCCTAAAAATCATATGGAAATTAGGGAACCCCAAATAATCAAAGTTATTTGGAAAAAAAAGTTGAAGGACTCTCATTTTTCCAATTTCAAATCTTAAAACAAAGCTACAGTAATCAAAACACTGTGTTCCTAGCATAAGGATAGACATATAGATCAAAAGAACAGAATTAAGAGTCTGGAAAAAAACATATATCTATGGTCAATTTTCAACCATAGCGTCAAGACCATTCACTGGGGAAAGAGTAGTCTTTTTCACCAAATGATGTTGAGATACTGGATAGCCACATACAAAAGAATGAACTTGTCTACTCCTACCTCGTATCATATACTAAAAATAACTCAAAATGGAGCAAAGACATAAATATAAGAACTAAAACTAAAATTCTTAGAACACATAGGGTTCAAATCCTCATGATCTTAGATTTGACAAAGGATTCTTATATATGACAATAAAAGAAATACATAAACTATACTTCATCATAATTAAAAACCTTTATGTATTGAAGAACACAATCAAGAAACTGAGAAGACAACCCACAGAAGGGGAAAAATATTTTCTAATCATACATCTGATAAGGGACTTGTATCTAGAATATGTGAAGAACTCCTACAACTTAACAGTAAAAAGACAACCCAATCAAAAATTGGCAAAGAATCAAAATAGACATTTCTCCAACGATGATATACCAATGGCCAATAAGGCACATGAAAAGATGCTCACCATCATTAGTTTTCAGGGAAATTCAAATCAAAACCACAATAAGATACCACTTTATACTAAGAGGATGGATAGAATAATAATTTCTGGTTATAACAAGTTTTGGTGAGAATACGGAAAAATCTGAAACCTCACACACTACTGGTGAAAATGTAAAAATGGGGCAGCTGCTTTGGAAGTTCTGGAAGTTCTTCAGATGAGTCAACATAAAGTTGCTTTATTACCCACCACATACCCAAGAGAAGTAAAAACATATCTCTACACATAAGTATAAGTGTTTATAGCAGCATTATTCATAATGAGTGAAAGATCTAAGCAACCCAAATGTCTATCAATAAATGAATGGATAAAAAATACGTGGAAATCCATATAAGGGAATGTTATTTGGCCATAAAAATAGAAGTACTGATACATACTACCATGATGTATTTTCTTGGATGAACCATGAAAATGTAACGCTAAATGAAATAAACCAGTCACAGAAGGCCACATATTATGTAATTTAATTCACTGAAAGTCCAAAACAGGGAACTCTAAAGAGACAAAGTTGATAAATTATTGCTTAGGACTGGCAGAAAGAAATGGTGGAAGTGCATTTATAGGGACGATAGCCAAAGGGGACGGCCTTTTTTTCAGGTGATGAGAATGTTCTAAACTTGATTGCACTGATGATTGCACATATCTGGGAATATACTAAAAACCAGTGAATTTTACACTTTAAATAAATGAACTGTATGATATGTGAATTATATCAATAAAGTTTTTTTTAATGAATTTTTTTTCTCAATTAAAGCAATCTTTCTTCCAAACTTAAACGTTGATTCTACTTATTCTGAAGTCACTTTGCCTATAATCAGTAAAGGAATACAGCCATTCATCATGATTATGATAGATCAATTAGCAATATTCCCTCTTCACTGTTTTGCCTTTTGCTATTCCTTTCCCTGGATTAACATTTTTCTCCTTTCTCCCTTCAAAATACTATCCATCCTTCACGATGTAGCTCAAACACCACTTCCTTTCAGAAGGTGTCAACAATTCCCCACAATGGAGCACATTTCTTTCTCTTCTGCATGGGCCTGCCACATGGTCTAACACTTAATGCATATTCGTGGTTCTTGTACACATTTCTCTCCCACATTAGGTGGAAATTCCTTTAAGAGCAAAGCAAATTTCATGTACCTCTACATCCTCCTCAAGGTTGAATGTTCTATCTGACACTCATGATCTTCCACAAATTAAATTAAAGCAATAAAGATAATTCTTCTAAAACCTGTTCCCTTTTTCACCTCCATACAACCTTACTAAAGAAAAAATTCTTTGGAATGGAATGTAATTACACTAAACAACTTGAAGATTAAAAGTTATTTTATTATCCAATCACTAGAGAATTCTTTATTTATTAGATATAGTGGATTGCCCTAAATCTAGTTCACAGGGCCTAAAAGGTTGACTTTTGCCTTTTGTGAGAACCATCTTAGACTTAAGTACTTAACAGAATATTAAATAATCTTCATGATAGAGATATTTCAAAAACTTCAACCAGAAGCACATATTTCAACAAAATGGAAAGACCTCGGTACTCTGTTATGAACACCATTTCCAAAATATTTATGGTCACAACAGTGATACTTTGTGAGAATATAAAATTTTTGGTTCAAAATTACAAGCTACTGTGTGTTACGCTTTGAGAAATAAAAATCTGGGTAGCGACAACGTTCGCATTCTTAGTTTATTGTCATTACCTCTCGTTCGATGGTCTTCCTCCTCAGCAGCTTTTTGACACTTGGGAGCTGCTTCTTTAACAACATCGTAGCTTCGTTCATTCTTCTGACTTGCATGATTAAGAAAGATGGAACCTGGAGAGGAAACACTGCTTGAATCAAAAAGAAAGCGTTTGAATTAAACCTCCCTGTTAGAATCTGTCTCCAGTTATGGTAACTCCTTCTGGATGCTCAGTATCCTGGAACCAGGGACTGTGGCACTTGTCCTTGTAAAGTTTAGAGAAAATGATAAGGATCCCTGTTTAAAAGGGAAAACACACTTAGGAGCAGCCATTAAAGAATGTACAAAGATGCCACAAGCAACCTGGGCTTGGCTTCTCACATTTCCTCTCTGTGACTAAGGGCATGGAGCCTTTATGTTTCCTGGGAGCTGGTGGGCTTCCAAGGAAAACATCACAGTCATCACATTGTTACTCACCTTCCACAGAATTTTCTGGTATTTAAGCATTAGGCGGATGATGTGGGCTGCAGTGTTTGCTAACTGTAATTCTTCATAATCAGAATGTTTGCTTCGACTGAAGAAAAGGTTTGGTGCCATGATAGTAGAAATGTTCCATATACTCATCCGGTTTTTTGATTCATTGGCAATCACTTTATTGAAGAATGTCATGAGGGCCTGACAAGAAACAGCACTGTGTCACGATACTGGAGATTATCAGAAGGCACCACTGATTGCTATCATTCATTTCTATACCCATTCATGGTGCCCCTGGAAAACTGTCAGAACTACAGAATGGCTAAACGTATAATGTGGCCCCTTTTATTCCTTAAAAGTATTAATGAGAAATGTGAATAGTTTATTGAATTCTCTGCTTCATAAAACTACTTCCATTTTTATGGAGTTTATTATATTGGAGATTCTACAAATAATAGTTGGCATTTTTTATTTTCTTTTATCCAAAACGAGGCTGACAAATACTTAAATTATGTAGTAACCTAGGAGGAGAAAACATTGCATTTTAAATAAACATGAAGTACAAGTTTTGTTGTGAAGGAAGAAAAGGAATCCTAAAAAACACCCTTAATTTAAAGCATTACCATTTAAACTATCTACTATTTCCTTGGGAAAGGAAAACACATTTAAAACAAAGCAAAGCAAAACAAAACAAAACATGAGTATCTCATTCCTCAGTCCAAATGTAAACTCAATTGAAAAATTAAAAAAATTTTACTTTCTGGGTATCATTTCTCTACTGCTTTTCAGTTTGGGAATATTCAGCCGACCAAAGGGAAATGCTTACATGCAGCTGTTCTTGGCATTTAAAAAAGAGAGAGATTTGAGAAAGCTTAAAGTTTGGCTAACCCACCAAAGTACAGATGCTTTTCAGAACCTTCTGAAATTCACCAAGAGGGCTGAAGTCTTAAAACAAACAAACAAACAAACAAGCAAACAAACAACTCTTTAAGTTTTCAAGTTTAAATCCTGCTATAGTATTTCTAATGAGAAAATGGTTAGCATGTAATAGTAATAATAGTCAACATTTATTTGCGGGATTATTGTAAGCCAGGCAATTCTTAATACTTCATATATATCACTGACTTTATCATCATTACAAACCCCGTGAAATAGTTTCTGTTATTAATACTGTTTGACAGATGAGGAAACTAATGGAAAAGGTTCAGGTAGCTTTGCCCAGTGTCAATTAATTAAGTGGCAAAGCCAGGATTTGAACTGAGGAAACCTGGTTCTCGAGCCAGAGCTCTTGACCTCTATAGCACACCAGCTTCAATCCGAGATCCAGTCCAATGCAGAATGGGGAAAAAGCGTGTGTGTGTGTGTGTGTGTGTGTGTGTGTGTGCGCGCGCGCGCATGTGTGTAACATCTCCACCAGTCCCATGATGTTTTTGAGGATCTTCTGTTAGAAAAGTATTGGATTACTTGTTTCTACTGCATCCTTGGTTATAACAGAGGATACGTGACATTCTGAACCAAGTATCTGATACCAGAGGCATTCTTTTTTTCTTCATATATAAAAGCACATTGTTTACAAAAAAACCCCAAAACAAGCTAATAAATTTCCAGCTTTTGAAAAATTACTGAATTATACTAGACAGACATTCTTATGCCACATCCAATCCCCATCCTTGGGCTGAGGATATGCTATAATTGACATATATTATAATTGACATAGATGTTTTTATTATGTAGTTGGAAAGGTCCTCACCAAACTGAAATATCTGATGAGAGGCAGCACAAAGAACCGTCTTTGTTTTCAGCATTATGTTTACTGGCCTCAAAATGATGGGCTCTTTCCAACTCATCTTAACTCAATTTCATTTCAAAGATTCCAAACACCTGTTGTAGTTAATAAAAATTTCCTATTGCATACAGAATCATTTTCAAAATAGCAAGAGAACCTCTGGCTTTCTGCCAACATACAACAAGGAAATAAATCTGAAATAAGTGGCAGAATATTTGGGAGAATCTTGCAATATGGTTCTATCAAATGCTCTATTATATGTTTCGTTAACATTCCAAAATCATTTCTCTGAGTCTAATTTTCCTAACCTGTAAAATGAGAAGATCCTACCAGGTGATTTCTAAAATTCCAAGATTCTAGAGTTCTTTAATTGAATTATTTTTATAAACTGTAAGACATCAACATTTTAGTAGTTTCATTTAAATCAGTGACTTCAAATTTCCTCCCTAAGGATACTCTTCAGATCTTTTGTCATCAGACTGAAGTGAGTAGCTGAGGACCTAAAATTAGAGAGCTTTACATTCTGCAGCTTATATAATGTTGTCTGACATTACCCCATTTGTCTTCTTCTGACATCATCCCATTTGTCTTCCACCTTTGCTTCTCCTCTTGCTGACCCTAGGCCAGTGCCTGGCACTAGACAGATACTCAGTGTATCTCTTAATAGATTGAATGAATCAAATTTAAATGTTCAGAGAAGATTGCAGGGTTTATATTCTTTCCTGTCTTCGTCGGGAGAACAGCAGTAAGAATGGGGAAAGGCAATAATTAGTTGGCAGCATGCTGAGCTGGCTTAGTAAGTTGTCATCTTGGTTTTTATTTTTCCATCTGAGCCATTATCTTTGGCTAAGAAGGGCCAATGGCGGACCATGAGGTTGATACAACATACCTGGGCTGTGTCCCTGTTGGCATCAGGCAGTGCCATGACCATGAGATGTAAAGCTTGAAACTGTACTTTGATGTGAGGCCCTCCTAACAAGAAAACAGAAATAACCACACATTTTGAACAACACTGATCCATTCTGACAGCATTTCTTGCTAACATCTGGTGGCACAGGAGGGCTCCTGACAGCTTTCAGTGGTAAAGACTCAGGTTTTGTGCCCAACGATGTAAATTTGTTAACTTGGACAAGAGCCTCAGTCGATCAACTCCTCCTTCACATCCCATAATGCCACTGTAGAGGCAGGTGGCCAATGAGATCCTCAAAATAATTCTAGATTTGTATAACATTTCCCTTTTCAAAGTACTTCCACAGGTCCTGCTTTACTTGTATGCTATAAACAGAAGGCTTAAAAGCTCAAGTTGACAGAAAATAAATCTTGTTTCCATATAATGAGGCAGCAAAGCATAATTATTAGAAGCATAGATTCTAGAACCAGGTTCAAATTCTGCATCTACTTTAGTCACTGAGTGACCCCGTGCAGACTATATAACCCCTCATTGCTACTATTTTGCCATCTGTAAAACGGGAGTAGTCATATCTACCTATTTCCCTGGGTTATTACAAAGACTAAATGAGTTAGTATGTATAGAGTGTTTACATCAGTGCCTGCACATAGTTACCTCTATATGTGTTGCTCTTGTTATTATGATTAATGACACTTATTCTAGATCATAAATGGACATTTAAGGAAAGTGACTATGGTTGGATCGTTAGAGATTCTTGAGTATTTTATTCCTTGAGAATGACAGAAGATGGCGCCAGAGGGCTGGCACTTATACTTGTGTATTAAACTCTGAGGACTCCTGTTTTAGGGAAAGAATTTTAGGGATTCCATCTACAACTGGATAATCCACAACCAGCTGTGCTGAAAATGTAGCTTATATCAGAGCATTCCAGGCTTTGCTTTGCCTCTCCGTATTCTCCTCACAATGGTCTCCTGGTGGGGAGTTCCTGGAGGGAAGCATTATGTTTTAGCGTCCCTGGGGAGTTCTCAACTTGAAGGAAAATCTATTTATATTCAATGGATGAAAGGCAGTCACCTGCCTGTAAAGTTACTTAGCTTTATAGCAGCGGAAACTCTCTTGAGACAAGCTACCAGGTTATAGGAGACTGCGTGCATCCTAGTTAGAAGCAGATGACTTCTGTGCATAACCACGTAACAAAGAAATAGTTGGGAGGATTATTTATAGGATTGTATCATATTGTCTTGGCACAATCCCCATGCAGATTTTTAGAAATTTATGTCAAATTTGTAAGCAAAAATGACACAGGTTCAGGATGTTTTTGAAAATGGCTAATGTACATGGACAGGAGTTTACCTGATTAATGGGAACTATCAGGAGCATATCTCAGTACAAAGCACTGAGGGACAGATAAGGTATTATTTTAATCCATAAACTGCAGGCTGTCTATAACCTTCCAATGCAACCAACCCTCTGGCAGAGGGAACAACAGATGCAGATGCAGGCTCTGTACTTCTGTCAATTTCAGAGAAATTTTGAAGTTACTTTTAAGACTGAAACTCTAAATTGGCAAATAATCCATTTTCATTTTATTTTGAAAACCTACCCCTCTACCACTTTGTGGCTAATAGCTTCATAGTTAATTTATTACTGCATCCTGGTTAGGATCTTTTCCCCTTGAGGTCATTATTTTCCCAGAAAATTATTCAACTTTTCATGAAAGTATCTAAAGTTTGACTAAGTCTTCTAATTTTATGGGCAATTTTTGGGCAAAGTTTGGAAAGAGATTGTGATTACACTAAAAGACTACATTCTCAAACCCCATTTTAGAGCATAAAGATTAGCAGTTTAAACATTCGTATCCACAAAAGGGCCATTTTCCCTGCTGGTAGCAGCCCAGAGCTCTGGGCTTCCTGTGGGGTTGGCTGGTATCAAATCAATCACTCCAACATGGTATTTTTCACTTTCAAAGTCATACAAAGAAATGTGGACTCCTCTGTGAGTCTTTTCAGGATATTTTCCAGATTTTCTTCCTGCAATGAAGTGTACTGGCTGCAGTCAGACAGGGAACAATGATGTTAAGGAAACCTAGTTTATTTGTATGACTTTTGAAAATAGGATTCTCTGAACAAGACTGGCATAATTGCATAATTTCATAACACCAAAAAAATCACAAACAGAAAAAAATCTTCTGTGGCACCAATTTGTTTTGATGAATTATTTAGTATATATACCACAGATCAAGGCAAAGTGAATACTTCTCCATTTTCCAGGAGAGCAAACTATACAGAAAATCCTATGTTTTTTGAACTTACAAATTGAAGGGAGGAAGTCCTGCTTCTGGTATGGCTGAATAAGCTCCTTCCTGACCAACCCTCCTGAAGATAAGTATAAACTCTGGACAAATATAAAAAACAACTATCTAAGGCAGTGGAGAAGTCGTAAGAGCAGGCAGATTTAGAAGACTGGACACTTGGAATTAGGGAATGGCACAGGGAGAGTCTGCCACTATTTTGGTCAGGCCATAGCTGGTATTGCAGGAGGTGGCTAAACTCCAGTCCTTCTGGCCTGAACAACTAAAAGACAGGATTCAAGATGACCACAGCCACTGGGAAACAATGGGAGGAGGCCCCGATTCTGGTAGAAAATCTTGGCTAGCTCATGAACGGAAGCATGTGTGGAGTAGCACAGGTAAGGATACATAACTGAACTGACGGTCCAAAAGACCATGACAATTTGAGTTCAATTTGCGTTCAAGTAAATTGTTGGCTCAAATACAAACAAACAACAAAAACCAAAACAAAACTCCAACCTCACTCTTCGGAGAAATATTATAGAATGCAGAGTCTCCAAAACACAGTATTTACAACGTTCAGGATATAGTTTAAATTTACTTGACATACAAGAGTGATGCATTCTCAAGGGAAAAGACAATCAACAGAGACCAACCCGGAGATGACCCAGATGTTGGCACTAGCAGACAAGGATTTTGAAGCATCTATCATAACTATGTTCAATGATGTGAAGAAAAATATGCTTATAATGAATGAAAAGATAAGCCATCTCAGCAAATAAATAGAAAATCCTTAAAAAGGAGGCAAGAATAGGACAAGGGAGACGAGAATATACAATGGGGAAAAGACAGTCTCTTCAACAAATGGTGTTGGGAAAACTGGACAACCACATGAAGAAGAATGGAACTAGACCACTGTCTTATACTACATGCAAATAATGAATTCAAAATAGAAAAAAATGAACTCAAAATGGATTAAAGACCTAAATGTGAGACCTAAAACAATAAAACTTCTAGAAGAAAACATAAGCAGTTATCTCTGACATCAGCCATAGGAAGATTTTTCTAGATACATCTCCTCAGGCAAGGGAAACAAAAGCAAAATTAAACTATTGGGACCAAACCAAAATAAAAAGCCTCTGTACAGTGAAGGAAACCATCAACAAAACAAAAAGGGAATGGGAGAAGATATTTACAAATGATATATCTGATAAGGGGTTAATATTCAAAATGTATAAACTTAACACCAAAAACCCCAAATAATCTGATATCTGATTTAAAAATGAGTGTAGGACCTGAATAGACATTTTCCCTAAGAAGACAGAGATGGCCAGCAGACACATGAAAAAATGCAAATCAAAACCACAATGAGATATTACCTTACACCTGTCAGAATGACTTAAATAAAAAAAAAAAAAACACAAGATGTAACAAGTGTTGGTGAGGATGTGAAGAAAAAGGAACACTTATGCACAGTTGGTGGGAATGCAAATTGGTGCAGCCACTGTGGAAAATCCTATGACGTTCCTCAAAAAGTTAAAAACATAATTACCATATGATCCAGTAATTCCACTGGAATTCAAAACGATATAGGCACCCCTATGTTTACTGCAGCATTATTTACAATAGCCAAGATAGGGAAGCAACCCCAGTATCCAAGAGCAGATGAATGGATAAAGAAAATATGATGTGGAAAAAATATATAGAAGATGCGGGGTGTATATGTGTGTGTATACATACATACAATGTATACAAGTGTGTATGTATACGTACACACACACACATATACATATAATGGAATACTACTCAGCCATAAAAAAACCCAAAATCTTGTCATTTGCAACAACATGGATGGATCTAGAGGGTAAAAGAAGTGAAAGCAGTCAGAGAAAGAAAAATGACATAGGATTTTTTACTCATGTGCAATTTAAGAAACAAATGAACAAACAAAAAAAGAGACAAAAAAAACAGACTCTTAAATATATAAAGAACAACCTGGTGGTTGCCAGAGGGGAGGTGGGAGGGGATGGGTGAGAAAGATAAAGGGGATTAAGAGTACACTTATCATGATGAGCACTGAAAAATGTATCGAATTATTGAATCATTATACTGTACACCTAAAACTAATATAACACTGTATGTAAATTATATTTCAATTAAAAAAAAAAGGCACCAACTGAAAATTCCAGAACTGAAAAACACAATATCTGAAATAAAAAAAGAATGAAGCAAACCAGTTCTTCTCTCTTTCTTTGCAAGCTTCTCTCAGAAAACAAAACACTACATCTTACAAAGAAAAGAGATACTAGTCACAGATGGAATGTGAATTAAAGCTTAGGAAAAAACTGCCTTGCCTATCATATTCTCTTAAGACACAAAGGATTATTTTATGAATCTGAGTTAGTTAAAATCTTTAAAGATTTAGAACCTACTATTTTTTAGGACAAATTATGTCATAAGACTTAGGACCTATTATTTTCTTTCATTGTGGTTTTAAGGATTTTATAGTTCTGGTCAACCTGCAGGAAGTTGTAAACTGGTCGATACAGATATCATTTGTTTGGCTCACAGAGTGTTTTCAAATTTGAATTTGTGGCTGATATTTTCGAATTAACAGTTTTCCTATTAAAGTGTGGATTTTGGCTCTCATTCCCGCACGGTAACCACTAGAGTGGTTATCTAGAGTTGAGCAGTGGCCAACCTTTTTGTAAGGGGTGTGTCCTTTCAGTTTGTCCACGGGCCTTTTCTGTCCATGTAGAATTGCCATTTATTTAACAGCTTTGTACAGAGTTAGGCTTGTGACCCCTGAATTCCTCCAGTTAGTAGTCAAAGCCCCTATCATGTAAACCTAGTCTGCTTTTCTCAATTTCTCTCTTGTCACATCTCCACAATATTCAACCCTGAGGCTAAAACCATGCCAAGTTATTCTTCCATTGCCAAATACAACACAACACTTTCCATTTCCATGCTTTTATCCAAGTTCCTCACTTAGGACCTAATCTCTGTGCCTTTGTAGTTTTCAGAGACAAAACACCTTCTGTGTAGCATTTATTGTGTGTTACACATAATCAAACCCAGGACCTTGGATTTAAAGAAGGGAGAGACCTTCTATTTTTGGAAGGACTATAACGCACCAAGCACTATTCGGGATGTCTTCATTCAATAACCACATCAACCCTGACAAACAATTATTATCTGTAGTTTATAGGTGCAGCAATGAAGCTCAGAAAGTTTGACTACATGGCTAACAGACGGTTGAGCAGGAATTAAAATCTCAAGAGCCTGGTCTATCTGCAATCCTCTCTTTTCACAATCATAAAAGCCACTAAATTGTATCTACCAGACTTACTGAAAAGAGAGGACTGTTTACCATCAAACTCAATATTTCACCAAGCACTGCCAGGAAACGGGACATCTGCACATTTATGATCGCATTTGATTATGCAGCTTTCTTTTGCTCTGTGTCACTTTATGGACCTTATATCTTAGTCCATTCACACTTAACTTCTTCCACCTACTTTCCATGAGAGTGATGAAGGCAGGTATATATTCCACAGGGAAGAGAGAGGTGGGTAGTTCTCTGAAAAATGCCTTCAACATTACTGCAGCTTCTCTATGGCACATTCTGTCCCATTTAAATTTATCAGCATTAAACTTGGCATCCAGTTCTTCACGGTATTGCTGAAAATCAAGAAAAACAGTCAATACTCATGGCCTTTTTACCACCTGATACCCCTTTCCCTTTTAAAAACTGTCATTACATAAACTATTTTTGTAAATGGATTGAAAAGCCGATATCTATCAAGACTAACTTTTCAACATAATTAAAGAACTGAAATAGCTATTTCTGAATGAATTTTTCTAAAATCTTTTAAGAATAATGTTAATCTTGAAATAATCTGCTAATTCTACAGAACTATAAAATTCTTTACTCAGATCATAGTTTTGTTTCTGTGGTTTTGGCAGAATACCACGTATCCCCACAGGATAAATGTACTGATTTGACAAAAGCCTCCACTTCCCCCTTTTTTTTTTTCATGATCCCTTCCTTCTGCCATCCTGTCATCTACTTCTAAATTAGATCAAGAATGCATGCCTCTCAGCTAGTTCTCATACAGAATGAAAAATATCCCAATAAAGGAACTCTGACCTCACGGCAACATGCAGACCAATGACATCTTCCTGGAGCAGTTACAGCAAAGTGTTATGCCAAGAGGTACACATGTCTTCCACATGTTTGCATGCTTGCCCAATCCTTCATAAGGTTTGGAACACTGTGTAAATACTTTAAAAAAATCACTAAGCCTCCATTAAGTTTTAGTTGGGTTATACAGTTCACATTATCAATTCATTTGATTATCAGTGCCACCATTCTCCATGTTTCTTTTTCAAACTCATTTTCTACCATCCCCTTGAATTGCATACAGAGTTTACTTATTAATAGCAGGTAGTTGTAGCAGTTCCCCAACTGACACTAACTATTCCAAAAAGAGAACTCTGAAAACCGTCAGTGTCTTTGAGGCCTTCCAGCCTTGAGTCACACACAGTCAGAGTCAGTCTGCACATCTGACTATTCCCTACCATGCTGCAGCTCATTCACCAGCCCAGACATTAATGCTCTCATGGCTCCCTGAGCCTGCGACACGGGGGACACCCTGGCAGTACACATCCCTTGCAGAGACAGGATTCCAAGCCACCCTCTAGCCCTTATTAGTGACAGCAAAAGGAGATTTTCTTCTTGTCCTTGAGAAGCTCTCAATCTAATAGGAATAATAGAGCAAATGAAGCCAATCCTTTGCTGATAAATACACTCTGTAAAGCACTGAAGTATACATACAAAGCACTTCCCAGATTGAAAGAACAGACTGGGCTCTGGTAAGAGAAGGATGCACGGGATCCATTGCTTTTAGGCATCTTGCAGTTCTGTGAATGGAGTTCTATAAACTCATGATGCTAACTCAGGTCACATATTGGATGCTATGTGGCCAGGAAAGAGGAGAATCCAACTCTGCTCAGGTCAAGTCTCGAGCCAGTGAGGAGCTTGTCAGGGGAAGAGAAAATAGAAGGGTACTCCAGACAGCAGGAAGTGTTCCAGCAGTGGTACAAATGCAAGGAGACCCACTGGGTCTGGGGAACTCCAATTAGTTCAGTGTTGTTGGGGTGCAGACCAGAGCCAGCCCTCAGGGGACTGAACTTCAATCAATGGGCCACGAGGCAACACGGAACATGTCCAAGCAGGAGAACAAGGTGAGATTTATCTTTTCTGATAGCCAGATGGGAAAGCGATTTGGAGGAGAACAAGGCTTGATGCTTTTTGGGGAACAGACTATAGGCAAGGAGACTAGCTACTGGGCCATGGCATCATTTCTGGAAAATCAAGGACTAACCTGGATAAGCAACTATAAGATAGAAAGGAGAAGTGGCATTGATGGAATGCCTGAGAGAGAAAATTCTCACAAATCAGTGATGGATTATTCAGAAGGTGAAGTAACAGTCCAAAATGACTCTGACTGCTAGCTGGGGTCATGGGTACATGCAGGTGTTGTTAACAAGAAGTACAGGGAAAGCAGCAAATGTCTTCCATCCATTGCCTGGTGCTACAAAGCAAAGGGGAAACTGTTTTCAAGGATGCAGGAAGCACCAGCGAGAGCAAAATAATTCAAATTCATCTCCCACATCCCTCTGTAGGAAGCTGACTGAAACACGACATGACCACCATTCTAACCTGCCGGCGGTTCCCTGTGTGCTTAACAGGCAACATGGCTCCACTACCAAGAGCAGGCTCTATGACCAGATTCTTTAGGTTTTTATCCCAGCTCCACAACTGACTAGTTCTAAAGCCTATGCCTCAAGTTTCTCACTGGGTAATAGTGATATTAAAACGACTTCAGGGGCACCTCGGTGGCTCAGTCGTTAAGCGTCTGCCTTTGACTCAGGTCCTGATCCCAGGGTCCTGGGATCAAGCCCCGCATTGGGCTCCCGGATCAGCAGGGAGTCTGGTTCTCCCTCTGTCCCTCCCCTGCTTGTGTTCCCTCTCTCGCTGTCTCTCTCGGTCAAATAAATAAATATAATCTTTAAAATAAATAAATACATAAATACACAAATAAATAAAATGACTTCACGGAGATTGAATCAGATGTAAAGCTCAGTGGGGAGGGCCCGCCACACAGTAAGCTCTCAATAAATGCAGGCTGCTCATAACATCCCCCTGCTCTTGGTCTGCAATAACCTTAAGTAGTATTACTATGGGCAACCCATGCATGTGTGGTTATTTGGGTAACGGTATCTCTTCATCTTGTCTGGATGGCCAGAATAAAACAAAACAGAGAAAAAGATTGTCCTCTCCTCCTTTTGACCAGAAAAAAGACTGAGGGACATAGGAGCAGAGCCGGCATTTCCATGGTGGTCCTAAACATGAAACCATAAACCAGGTGTTGAATTCAGCTTGCCAAAGACAGGAAGGAAGCATTTAGAGGTTAAAGAAGTCATGTTTTCTGTCCAAAGTGAATGAGAACACTAGGCCGGGGTCAGATGTCATGTCCTTCAAACTGCTCTGAGCAAATATACAACTTGCTTCCATTTCCGAGGTAGTTTTATAAAAATGCAAATGACCCACCTTCAGCTTCAAAAACCAGTTCAGGAAGGGAAACCAGTAGAGCAGGTAACACAATTATGAAACATTTAGAGTTGCCTCAGAGTAATTGAAACGAGTCAAAAAAAAAAAAAAGGAAAATCTCGCATGTCAAACAGCCTGCCTTCTTCCATAAAATGTATTCCCCAGTGTTTGGCTCAAATTTCTGTCATTTTTGGAAAAGAAAATCACTGGAAACAGCAAAGCATTAAATTGGTTCCAAATGATCTGAGGCCTCGAATACAGGAATGGGCTCCATTGTTGTGTTCCCTGTGCGGCCAAAGCTAGCAGCTCCCCCCCAGGGCTGTGCCCCTGTTAGTCTCACCAGGCCTTGAAAGCACAAGATTGTTCATAATGATACATTAGTGTTCGCGTCATCCATTTGGCACATTTGAGGATAATTATAATGGAGTTTTTTTTAACTATCTTTCCTCAAGCACATTTCTAGAAAAACTAGTCTAACAGAAGAATTTACACAAGTAGTTTAAAGTCTGAACAAAAAGGAGATATAAAGACCCCTTTAATAGATCAAGTTACAGTGTCTTTCTAACTATGATATTCCCCTGTTTCTGTTTGCTGGCCCAGATTTCTCTCACATTGGTTTTCCTGGAGCTCAAACCATGAAAACATCTGGATTACATTTTCAGACGAATAAGAGATGGAATGAATAGGCTGAAACTACATAAAACCGATTAGGGGAGCAAAGGGATTTTCCCCTAAATATGGTTCAGGAATGCATGTGCCTATAAGAACACTCTGAAGGAATTATTAGCCTTTGGTAAGCATTTTTCGGTCAAAGATTTAGCTAAAGAAACGGTGTTAAACTTCGTGCACACAACAAAGGTTGTACAATGCTGTCACCTTTTGATTATTTTGAAAAAGACAGTTTTAAATCATCTCCATTATGTTTTACACACACACACACACACACACACACAGGGGAGCCAGAAAGAATCTGTGCAAATACCGCTTCCCAATTATGGAGGGGAGGTTTAGAGGAATGAGGTCTAACTGTGTCTAAGAAATTTGTTTCTCCGACTTCATTTTGGTTCTCTGACTCTATAGATAGGACAACTTTCATCTTCTGATCCAGGGTACATATAACAACCATACTTATGAGGATCGAAGACAAAAAGCAGACTCAATTTAGAAAGAACACACCTTGAGGAACCATTAGAATTTTCTTGCCTTTCAAATGACTTTGTTCCAGCCTCTAGCGATCTCTATTCCCAGGGAAGTGACAGCTCTCCAAATGCCCCAATCCTTCCTGCCACTGGCAAAATGGTGCACTGCTCAGACCTCCTTCACAAACGAATTATCTGCATAAAATAATGCAGGAGACTCCTGACGGCTGACTCTGACAGCAGTCAGCACCCGCTTGTCTGCCTCATCCCCTTCTTCACAGGAAGCCCGAGCAGTGCCTGTGGGTGTGGAAGCTGGTGCCGGGCCCCTCGGCCTGGTGAGGGGCTACTCCGAGGGGCAGGGAAGGCCAGCGCCAGCCCTGCATCTGGTCTGAGGCGCAGCTTCCCAGCGTGGCTTCCTCCCCTGCACCCTTCAGAAGCACTATGCCTCTTCTACTCCTGACTCCACCTCAGAATCGGCCTTCTGGAGCTTCCAATACACGCAGCCTATTTATTCTCCATTTCTACTTACAAAAACATCGCATCACACTTCTAAATAAAAACTCTGATATTTCTGATACAAATAGAATTTCCCAAAACATGTACCAAAATGAATTAATGAAGAGATGCTCTCCCACCTCTACACATTGCAACCAAGTTAATTTTTCCCTCATCCTGAGACTTTTTTTCCCTCAAGGACTGATTTTAAAACTGCTCAGGTTCTCATGTCTACCAGCCAGGGAGTGATTCCAGGGCAGAGTGAAACTCCTCACTGTGATGCCCCCCAGTAGACAAAGTAGGATATCTTACTGGAAATTCATGAGAAAAGTTTTTCTTTTTAGTGATTCTTTCCTTTATGGCACTGCGGCGTTTGCCACTACATAGAAGTAAGGAAGCAAAGCAAAAGGAATCACACTACACAGGTGGTTTTATATAGAAATTAACATTACCTTCAATAAAACTAGGTTTTAGAACTACTGAGTGAACTGCAGTAGTGAAAGCCATTCCTACATATTCTTAAAAGGACTTTCATTAAAAAGATAGCCAAACAATGTTCCTAAGTTTAAAGCAACTGATAATAGGGGGCACCTGGGTACCTCAGTCAGTTAAGGGTCTGACTCTTGATTTCAGCTCAGGTCATGATCTCAGGGTTGTAAGATCGAGCCCCACATTCGGCTCTGCACTGGGCGTGGAGCCTGCTTAAGATTTTCTCTCTCCCTCTCCCCTGCTCTAAAAAAATAGTACATAAAAAATAAATAAAGCAACTGATACTGGAAATAAGGGCTCATGTAATATTGGCTTGGTGAATTCCATGACTGAGCAGAACACAGCAAACTAAAATGTTTCACCCAGAAAACAGTGATGGGACATTTCAACTTTTCCAAACTAAAGGTAAGCAGCAGTTTTTCATGGTGAATTGGTGGGTTGTTTCGCTGTTGCTGTTTTTTTTACTGATGTTGTTCTAAAAAATAAAAGGATACACAACTCAGGATCATGGAACAACATTTAATCATAGGTATCCAGCAACACTAGGTAGGGTCAAGTGGTCCTATCAACAACAACAACAACGAAGGACTTGATACCTGGGGCCTATGTAAACTGGGTCTCGCTAGCTTAGGTCTCCCACTAGAAAGACAGAAAATATTCAGTACCTTGACTTTGGCAGTGCATCCCGAAAGTCGAAAAATTCCTTCAGATTCCAGGCCCGATTCCTCGACTTTCTCAAAAAACTAAAAGCAATGATACATTATAAAAATGAATACCTCCATACAATGATAAACATCTGAAATAACAGTGATGGTGACAACAATAAATAAATTCCCATGCATATACACGTTCCTGGGATTTGAATGCTCTGTGAAATGTTCACAACCACCTCTAAGGGCAACAGTAGTTTCCCATCGTGATAATGAAGATGATATTGTTAACGTAATAACATAACATTTATTGTGCACTTACTGTGTCCGATGTCTCTTTCTCAGCACTTTGCCATCTATTAACTTATTTAATCCTCACAATAATCCTACCACACAGGTGCTAATCGCATCCCGTCCAACTGCTGAGGAGACCGAGGCACGGAGAGGCTAAGTGACTTATTTGTGCTTACACTGTAAGAGGAGGGTCCAGAGTCTCTGCTATTTTCCCTTCAAGAAATGGTGCTGCCTGAACTAAGGTAGTTCTTATAGGTTGGGAGAAAAATGGATATTTAGGCCAAGGAAATATGTCCATAAAAAAAGGCTCTCCTGTAGGAGTGGAAGAATAATACCTTCAGCTGTCTTCAATGAGGAATAGTTGATACCAGGAATAGCAATAGCTAACATGCATGGAGTTGCTAAGATGATATAAATCCAGACTTAGTTGAACTAGCATTTACTGTGTACTTTCCGTTGGCTAAGTTACACGCTACGTTTTTGCAGCTACATAATAATATAAATTCATGTGCTGAATCTCCTCAGTCTTAGATTATTATGCGTTGTCTTCAAACTCTGTCCTTTACACAGAAGACAGAGGTCATCATTCTAGTTCTAATTCAAGGAAGGAAAGAAAATCTTTGTGTCACCATGGACTTCGGCCGTGGACATATGCTGCGCTCCCTGTCGCCCTTCCTCCTGGCTGGCTGTACGTTCCAGGGTAAGGTGTCTCACCCTCCTCTGCCTCAGTGGCCTCAGTAGTAGAAGGGAGATGATAACACAGCCTGCTCGGGCTGCTCCGTGCTGACTGCCCATGCTAGCATACGGCGGCACCTGCTCAGGGGAAGCACCCTCAGATGCCCTGTGCATGCTGGCATGTCGCCAGCACCCTCTGGCTCTCTCATCACCGTCCTCTGCCATTATCAGCAGCAATCAATCGCCTGACTTGAGAAGTTGCTCAGTCTGAGGCCCTGACAGCAAAGCTTAGAGAGTACCCTGTAAAGAGCCGTGGCATTGTTACTGTGAATAAGGTAAGTTTACGTTTCCTCAGTCAATATTTTTCTACATTACTTAAAAACTCAATTTAAAGTGCAACAAGATTTGTGTTTAGGGCTTGGGATTTTAAATGTGCCACTGGATGTCACTGTTGAATAAATGCATACTTGAGTAAACCAGTGTAAATTGTTGGCTATAAAAAACATTACTTAAAATTAAATCATCTATTGAGCAATGATGGTCACAGAGATACTGGTGGATGACAGTTAAGGTAATATCATTTTTCAAACTCCCTTCTACCAAACTTCTTCTTTATCTAAATGTATCCCATCTTCTTAGTCATACCTGAAAAACCACCAGAAAAGTGGGTTTTAGGCTTTATGGGGCTTTGTTTGGCAAATTCTATTTAAATGATTACACATACATATTTAAAAATATCCAATCTGTGATAGAACTTGGCAAATACTAAAATAATCAGTAAATGTACAGCTGATAACTAATGGTCATCTTGTATTCTGCAGAGAATATTCAAATACACACACAAACATATAACACACACAAGTAACCTTTAGAAAGTACTTGGAAAAAATAAAACAGAAGGAGGCCATGTGAGAGAGCATCTGTGTCCATCACCTGATGCTTTATAGTCCGACAGTGCAACAGGCAAAAGTCTGCAGCAAGGCAAACTGGTTACAAGTGCTGTAGGATGCTATTGGAATGCATGAAGAAAGCTGAAAATCACCAAGGGTTAGTGTCTTTAAATATACAAGACAATTCATTAGCGGGTTCACAACTCCAAACTGCAAGCAGGAGGAGGCTCTATTATTTCCCCAGTCATTTACATTTCACTCACTTTTTGTAACACCAGGGGGACCTTCACTCCAGGGTCCTTCTTTCGGTCATTGTCTAATAGGACTGTAAGTGGAACTCCAAAAATACCATTATCTTCATTGTAAAATGGAAAAGAAAGAAAGAAAAAAAGAATCAGCAAAGCATTATCTTATTCCAGTGTGTCAAAGTGTTAAAATCAGAAGAAACCTGTCCTAACTACCTCGTCCTTTTACTTTCTCAGTTTTGTTTCTTTTCAGTTGAATTCCAAAGGCATCAAAAAAGGCGGTCAGTTCAATCAGAGAAAGATGGCGGATTTTCTTCATATCTTCAGCAGACAGATCTCCTGCTTCAGTTAGGCCGAATCTGGTTTTCCGGACAATAAATTTCTAAAATACATATTGAAGATATTTATTTCTTATGGCAAAGGAAAATTATTATCCTTTCATTCAAATGCCACCTGGACATTCTAAATCTGTATAGCAAAACATGCTACTTGTAAAAAATCTCTGAGAAGCAAGCTGTGTCATAGAAAGATTATGAATGATTTTTAGAACATTTGCAGAACACTCTTGAGCTAAAGTAGAAACAAAACAGTGGTCTGAAGTGTACTATCACATTGTCATCACAACCATGAAAACATCTTTCTTATAAGAAGCATCCTGTGTTGTCCACTGATGTCCCAGGCACCATATGAAATGTACCTAGCAGGGGTACGTGTGACACATGTGCACAAAGCCCAACAGCTAAGTGCTCCCGGAAGAGCTTCTGATGTATCTCTTCCGGTTGGGGGACCATCAGTCCTTTAATCAGGTATGACCCATTCTCTTCTACATCCTCTAAAAGACTAATCTCCCCGTTGAATGTGATGTACAAGGCCTGCTGAGACAGTAGTTATTCTACCTTAAACCTCAAATTCAGATATTAAAAGTCCAAATATTTCTAAAAAAGAAAAATACATAGAAAGTACCAAATAATCCCACTATCATTTTGAGACAATGGAATTGCTATATTTCCCATTTCCACAACAGGAAACAAAATACAGTAAAATGACAACAACAACAAAAAACCTCTTCAACAATCTAGATATACTGCGAAGACTATAATAAGTAAGACCTTTTAAGAAATAAATTGTTCTTATATAATACCTACAAGTATGCTTTGCTCTCAAAAAATCTGGTATGGAAAAAAAAATTGCTAAAGTAGAAAAATCCCAGGTATTTCAATTACAAAGCTTTGTACATTCTCTATAGGGGCTCCCTCAGAGCTTTCTTGAGGTTTTTAAACCATCCACTCCTTCATTCATTTGTTCATTTAGTCAACTGCTCTGTGAAAACTCAAATATTTTAAAAGTGAAACAACAAAATGTAGAATGTGGTTTGGGGCATACCTTGTCCTATAAAAAACTTAGTTGTTTTACCTTCTTTCTGAGACCAAGGCCCCACACAACAGTAATATATAGCAACAACAACAGAGACAAGAACCGCAATCATTCATTGAGTAATTACCACTTGCTAAGTCCCATGCAAAGTTCTTCAGGGAGACTGACCTGCACCCCAGGTGACCCAAATCTCAGGAGCGTACAGCCTGAATGAAGGAACTGGGGGCCGGCATCCTCTCTTGGATGACTTTCTCTAAAGATAGGGAGGAATGCCCCTGAAACCAGAGTCCCACTGGATTCCTTCTTTTGCCCCAGAACACCCCTGTGCCCTCCAACATAGAAGCTGCTTAGGGACAGGAGGAGTTTTAGAGTTTGACATATGTAGGTTTAAATCCTGTCTTAGCCTCCTACTCGCTGTGAGGCTTTGGATGTCTAACTTAGCTTTTTTGAGCCTCAGTTTTTTAGCTGTAAAATAGGAGCAGTCACAGGGTGATTACAGTGAGGATACCTAGCACAGCACCAGGCTAGTGGAAGACACTCAGAGAGGCTTACAGTTCTTCCCCTGCCGTGTTGCCCCCCCCACCCCGCCCATCATGGGGTTGTTGTCTGGGAATGGTCCAGGCTGCCCAGGCAAAGACTCTACCAGTTTTTATATGACTATATGAATGATCGTTTAGCCCTGAAACTTCCTGAGCCCTGCTGCTCATCATGCCCCAGCTCTGATCATAACAGAACATTCAGGGCTCTACATCATGAACTCTTCACAAATGCATTTACTGAGTAGCCTACGGATCAATGTAACGTAGTTCTCGTAGTGGGCTTTCAGGATATGATATCCTGGAGATACATAGATATATATTCTGAGGTTTTCAGGATAATGAAGAATATAGCTCTACTTGCCTATTCTGTAATAATATTATAAATTCTTGAATCTATTTTTGATGAATTTTTAGTGCCTGTTCTGCAAGTGCTCACTTCTTGTTGTAATGACTGTGACTTTTTGCAGTAACCCCCACTGATATGTGGCTTCTAGAGGCACAAGTAGGTATATAGTTAGAATCTCCATTAACTTATAAGTAAGGATATAAACTGTAGGAAATCACACAAGCCAGGAAATCCTATTTCCTCTGTAAAACAGTATTCAAGCATATACTCTCACAACGCTTCCTCAACCGAGTGCTGCTAGGTACAGCCTGGCAGGCAGGCCGTGCACTGCACAATAGATGGTGCCCTGGTGTTATGCAACACTGATGCCTGCTCTCTCCCTACACACACACACACATTAAAAAAAAAATCCTAATTTGTCCCATGGAAAAGTCATAGGAGATTATTGGAATAACCATGAAAGGTTTTACATACAGTTAAAGCATAGTCCTCTTTCTTAAAATCTGACTTCTTAAATTTACTTCTTTTTGGCGCCTCCGTAACCATTTCTGAATAAGATACTTCAAAGGACAGCTCTTCAGTTTCTGGTGGAATTTTGTTTTTCAGATAATCGTCATCTAAAAAAAAGGATGTATAATTTTTTATATGCCATTTAATCAATAAATATCATGTACTGTAAAAGAAGCACAAAATATTTCTAAGTTAACCTATAAGCACATCAGAATGTTTACATCCAAGGAACAGAATCAGACTCACCTAGAGGATTTCAGTTAAACAGTAATGTGGGGTCATCGGACTTCCATATGAATGAATTTCTATAATCATTATCCAAACAAACTTTCTATTTCATCTAATGTTTTTAATCTTAGATTTTTATATCTCATGAAAGGCATTGAGGATTACTAGAGGAAAGCCCACAAATGAGGTATTTCTTCTATATGTTATGATATTACAATTAAGTCCATCTAAACCCAATGTTCCTACTCCTGGGGAAGCAGAAGCTTAAAGGAAGAGGGAGAATGGGCAAAGACCCCACTAAAAAATTCACTTTTCTTGTTGTTTCTCCCAAACTATGGGATGTTTGTCTCTTAGGATGTGTTCAAATTCAATTTGGACTTTACTACTAGGTTTTTTCATGTAAATTGATCCAAATTCTTGTGATTTGATTTGGTTACCTGACCTCCTATGCTGTTTATTAAGAAAGAGCCAAATGGGTGACAAGAAATGTCCCACATTCTCCGAGGGTAGTTTGAAATTAAGACAATAGATTCCTTGGCCAAAAACAAGTGAATCAAGAAATCATTTGAGTAATCCTAAACTATGACTTCTGACTAAGATTTGGGGTGACATCTTTTTCTATTGCCTGTAAAAACTGTTCATATGCAGTGAAAAAAAATATGATTTTAATAAAAAAGAGAACTCATCTCTTTTACCCTCTTCTATAGACAGTGACTAAAGGAAAACCAAATAGAACAAAAAGAATAACAACAACGAAAAGAAATAACAGAAGACCTAATTAATCTTACATTAAAGGTTAATTGGAGAAATTTGCAAATCAACAGATTTTAAAATTTTTAACAGAAACACTAATCAAAAATACAATAAATGCATACAGTAAAAACATAGGAGATGGCCAAGGAGGAGTTTTGATTTTCTCTCACCATACAGAGGTTTGCATTTAAAGTGGAAGAAGACTGATTTTTAAATAATACTCTAACTTCTTTTTTAAAAAAAGATTTATGTATTTGAGAAAGAGAGAGAGCACACAAGTGAGTGCCTATGAGTGGGGGAAGGGGCAGAGAGGGAGGGAGGGAAGCAGACTTCCTGCTGAGTGAGGGGCTCAACACAGGGGTACTCAATCCCAGGACCCCAAGATCACGACCAGATCTGAAATAAAGAGTTAGACACCCAACCAACTGAGCCATCCAGGCACCCAATAATACTCTAACTTCTTAAGGCTCTATGGACAGATTCTTCAGAGTGCAGTGATTACAGTGTTCCAAACCACCAAATCACCCCAAGCAGACATTTATATTTTAGTGGCATGATTTGAACTGAATAACAAACATGAGAACACTTTCATCACCCCAACTTATTTGAATTTTGAAGCTAATGCTGAAAGTATGAAGTTCTGTTGTATATGAGAAGGAGCACATATTTAGGGAAAGTTCAAGTCTCACCAAAGTAGAGCCCTGAAAGAGCCTATTTTCTATGTGGAGGATTTTGCATTCCATACTGAGCCCATTTGATTATAAAAAAGAGAACTCATCTTTTTTACCCCTCTTCTATAGACAGTGACTAAAGGACAACCAAATAGAACAAAAAGAACAACAACAACAAAAACAAATAATAGAAGACTTAATCTTACATTAAAAATTATATGGAGAAATTTACAAATCAACAGATTTTAACATTTTAAACAGAAACACTAATTAAAAATTCAAAACTGAAGTGGAAAAGGCCCAGTTAAAAGCTAACCCTGTAGCCTTGTATGTTGGAGCTGCTCTGGTGTTATATACTCTTGAGCATAAGTAGAGATTTTTGGAAGTGTCTTACTCCCTGGCCTACTCGCAGCTATTAAGCAGATCCAGATTACTTGTGAAAGAGACCTCAAATCAAAGACACCACCCAAGTGAGTAGTTTCTAAATGATGTGATGGTAGTGAAGGAGAAAAAGGTTCTGCTTCCAATTTGGCTCAATTAATTTTGTCTGGTGTGACAGAATAGGGTGTTTGGAGCTGGCAGGGAGTGAGTGCTGGAGTGATAGAATCCAAATGGGAAAAAAAACCCACACATTTTGCCTTGACAAAGTCACTGCTGACTGTACTGAGTGCCAGAACAAAAGCGAAAAGACACAGCTTAAGTTCAATATAGAAGGATGTGTCACTCACCACTCACTGCATTCTGAGCGGACTGTCCAGGGTCTACAGATCCGTTGGAATGAACTGGTGGAGCGGGAACACTCTCAAGTATGGACTGTGAAACAAGGGAAGACGAACACAAGACATTTAACCAAATAAAAGCATGCTACCCCCCATTCCAATCTGATTTATGTTCTGCCGTTTACAAAAGTTCTTTTCACACAAAGCAATTCTTGATTTCATACAGGGCCTGCACCTGATTTCCTGTTTCTGTGTTCAGTCCAGACCTGTATAACTCACACAGGTTTCTCAAGAGAGAACTGTGTCAAGGTCAAAATAACTGTGTCTTCTTAGCTGTTGATAATTTGCTGCTCATACCCTTCCTAAGACGTAAAAATTACAATGACAGATGTCACATAGTTTGACAATTACAGTATTTGTTATTCTTGATGTGGTGGTCACACGTATTGGTCTTAAATTTCAGGTGATGACGTAGCTAGACGGCTAATGGAAAGGACCGTGAGGCCAGATTTCTGGGGATTCTAATCCAGCCTCTTCCACTTACTGCGTGATTTTGGGCAAGTCACTCAAGTCCTCTATTGCTTAATCTCCTAATCTGTAAAATTATGATAATAGAACATATTCAAGCAGTATTATGAATTTTAAATGACTTGTTCTGTAATCACATCAAACAATATCTGATACACACTGAGCACAATATGAGGGTTGGCTACTGTTAATAATTAGCATATTAATTCCTCCATGACAAAATACAGAGCGATAATAACTACCAAAAAAAGTATGTTTTCTAGTTCAGTTTCTAATTTGCTACTTTCTTCACCAAGATCCCACCAAAGCATTGTCTTTCCCTGCAATATTATCAGAAGTTGAGTCCTTTCCTTTTTTTAAAAAGATTTTATTTATTTGAGAGAGACAGACAGCATGGGGGGCTGGGCAGCAGGAGAGGGAGAAGCAGACTCCCTCCTGAGCAGGAAGCCTGATGCCGGGCCAAAGGCAGATGCTTAACCAACTGAGCCACCCATGTGCCCCAGAAGTTGAGTATCTTTGTAAAGTCCCATGAAGCAAGTCAACTGCTCAAGTCTGGATGGGTATTAGTAAAAAAAAAAATTATACACAAATCCTACCATTTCTGCCAATATAAATTTTAATGTGGTAGTTATTATCTATGAATGTGTGTGATGATGAAAATCTGCTATTCAATTAGCAACCTTTTATGTACTATTCACTATAAAGTCTGTTCATTGTTTCCCCAGAGCCTGATGTTATTTCTTTTATTCTCATATTTATTTAGCAATAACTGAACACCTGTTTCATGAAAGATTCTTTATCATGTGCTACAAATTACACAAGGGAGTCTCGAATTCTGAGCCTTGTCTTCTCTTTTTCCAATTTTATTTCAAAGAAGATGAAACACTTGTAATTATGTAAAAATCATGTAAATACATGACCAATTATTAAAACATAGATTCCCAATTATTATAATTGGTAGAAGAATGAAAAGACATAAAAAGGTCGAGAGCCATACACTTCATTGTCCATCAGATTATTGGTAGCTCTAAAAAAGAAACTGCAGAATAAAGATTACTGGTACACTAAAATCCTTAAAATTATATGGACCACTTGGTCTTCTGAAGTTTTTCAAAAAAAGAAATGCTTTCTCAAACTTTGAAATAACTCACCTATGGGAGACAACACCCTTGAAAACTGAGAGACATTTATTTAAAGGCTGACTGATGGTGTGGATGCTTGAGCCTACTAAATGTCAGTTTCTTAATCTGTGAAGTGGAGAAGTGTCCATCTGCTGACTTGATTTCCTGGCCTCTAGCCAGCCCTACTGGACTGAAGGAGTGCCTGCCCTCTGTAATGTAAATTATTCTGGGGCTATCTTGGGGGAAGACAGAAATTTAAATTGTGATCCCTGCTCTTGAGCTATTATTTATAATGAGGAGTACAGAGTAACATTTATGGAACATTGTTAAAAAACAATCAACCCACTGTTAAGAGCTAATTTCTACAACACAACTATGTGTTTATTGGAGGGTAATGGAGAAGAAAGAGGTGCAGCCTGGAAGGGTTTCACCCATAGGCAAGTGAACCTGAGCTGGAACTCAAAGCATGATGGAGAGGTCTTACAGATGCAGAGGGGGCTGGCAAAAGCATTCAGGCCCAAAATGAAGTATAAATTTCAGGTATGGAAATATCCGAAACATTTCCGCTATATGGAATTATGGAGAGACTGGTTTGCCAGGAGTTGAGGCAAGGTATTAAAAAAAATATGAGAAATAAATTGGTCAAGATAGTCAGCTCAAATTATGGAAGGCTTAGAAAGCCAGGTAGAGAAGTTGAGACACTCATAAGGGTTAAAACAAAACAAACAAAGGAACATTCCTGTGTTAAAGTAGGGGAATGATGTGGTAAAAATGAAAAAGGAGGAGAAGACGGCCAATAAATGGACTTTAAGTTCTTAAATATGATGAGTGAAAGGCTAGGTGCTTGATATTTATAGTTTTAAAACGTCTACTCATCCATTAAACATATTAACACTAGCATCATTTAAAATTTTTCACTAGTTATTTTAATACATTTGAAATATTAACGCCACTCCCATTTAAAGCACACTTCCTTTGCTTGGCCATAACAGATCCTACCATTTCCTTATGTGCCCAACCACAAGAGGCTGGGGTTTCAACTGGTGAGGAAAGGCAAGGTTTTCCAGCCAATGAAGCTTGCTCTGCCAAATCACACAGCACTGGGATTGGAGAGTAGAATATATGGGGGATGATTACTTTGAATTCCAACCTATAGAAGGTTGAGTTCTCTCAAAACTAGACTTGACTGTACGATATTTCCTCCACATGAAAGAAACACCATACCTAACATATTTCATATTCATTACTCATAAGAGAAATTCACTAACTCAAAAGATGTTTCTGACCTTCCTGACTAGCTGCTGCTTTTTTTTCTCAAGGTTTGAGTTGGTGTGTTATAACTTTATGTATTAAAAAGCTGCCTTGAGTTAATACAGATAATAAAGTTCCCCTTCTTCCCCTTCTGTACCTGAGATTAGAACTGATAAATCTACATCTCATCAAATTCTCCAGAGATAAATGTTTATTTTTTAAACTGAAGTATAATTAACATGCAGTGGTACATTAGTTTCGGGTGTCCAATATAACGATTCAACATTTCTATATATTTTTCAGTCTTTATCGAGGTAAGTGTACTCCTCATTCCCTTTACCTGTTTCACCTAACCTCCCACCCATCTCCCCTCTGCAATGCCACTTTGTTCTCTGTACTTAAGAGTCTGTTTTCTGTCTCTTTTTTATTTTGTTCATTTGTTTTGTTTCTAAAATTCCACATATGAGTGAAATCATATGGTATTTGTCTTTGTCTGTCTGACTGACTTCACTTAGCATTACACCCTGTAAACCCACCCATGCTGTTGCAAATGGCAAGATCTCATTCTTTTTTATGGCTGAGTAATATTGCACTATATACAGGTATACCACATCTTTATCCATTCATTCACCTGTTAAGGACATTTGGATTGCCTCCATATCTTGGCTATTGTAAATAATTTTGCAAACACAGGGGTGCATATAGCTTTCTGAATTAGTATTTTCTTTCCTTTGGGTAAATACCCAATACCCCAGAGATAAATAAGTCACATTCACTGACAAATATGCAATCAACTTCGAAAGAAAACATAGTAAAAATTATAAAATCTATCCAAATGCAAATTTAAAGGTATTCCAATAATATTTTGGAATAAAAATTAAATCACATGTGAAATTATAAGCTAAATGTTAGACAATAAGAGCATTAAATTTCAAAAATCCATGATAAAAGCTAAACTATTATTCAGAGATTAACTCTCAGCCTTAAATGCAAATAAGAAAGATTAAAAATAAGTATGTATAATCCAAGAGACTAGAAAAAATTATACAAGTAGAACCAAGAAGGAATGAAAAATTAATAAGGATTAAATAAATTAATACAATAGAAAAAGTAGGCTTCATTAATTAAAGGTAGTGACTTCCTAAAAAATATTGCTGATACAGGCAACTATTTACAGTTGTAATTAGGATAAAAGACATAAATATTAGGAACAAAAAAGGAGAAATAGCTACCTCACAGAAAATTTTAAAATTATACACCTAAGTAAATGTGTGTATATTTGTATATATGTGTGTATACATAAACAACAACATATATTGAAAATGCTAAATAAACTGAATGTTTTGCTACAACAAATATACATTACCAAAACTCATACCATTTGGGATAGAAAGGAATTTAACTCCAAAACCATATCCATTGAAAAAAGTAATCAAAACACTATGTCTATACCGATGCCAGGTCTTAGAGGTTTCATAAACAAATTATAATACAAACTTAAATACAACGGGTGTTACAGATTATATATTTACTCCAAATTTTAATACTTGGCTCCAAAATACTGAAAAAAGATTCAAAGTTCTTAACATATTTGTAACAAGATTAGTATAACTCTGTAACAACAAACAAAATTATATATAGGCTAATCCCCCTATTAGAATCCTACTAATAGAATAGTTGTTAAAAATGCTAAAATAGTACAAACTGACATTCCATAATGTAATAAAAGAATAATATAACACAAGTAGGGGTTATCTCAGCAACAAAATTATACTTCAATATTAGAAAGATCTATCAACAGAATTTCCTAAGGTATTTGCTTAACAAAGAAAAATATATTTATTGTAATAGATGATGAACAATTACTTTATATAATTCAACCGCCATTTCTGATAAAAACAATTACAAGGCTCAGAAACCTAGAACTAATGTTCTACTTAATAATGAAACTTGGAAGAATTCATGAGAAAATCAAGAACTTATCAAAAGATCACCATAATTATTATTCAATGTAACAAGTGATTATGGTCAGTCCAAGAAGACAGGGAAAATAAATAAAATGGCTTTTTTTTTTAAGATTTTATTTATTTATTTGACAGAGAGAGAGACAGCCAGTGAGAGAGGGAACACAGGCAAGGGGAGTGGGAGAGGAAGAAGCAGGCTCCCAGCGGAGGAGCCCGATGTGGGGTTCGATCCCAGCACCCTGGGATCACGCCGAGCTGAAGGCAGACGCTTAATGACTGAGCTACCTGGGCACCCCAAAATGACTATTTAAAGACTGAGTAACAAAAACTTTCACTATTTCAAGTGATTATCTGTACAAACTATAAAATCAAATGAAAAGTTCTTAAAAGTAAAAAGAATTTTCAGAAAGGAAGCTATAATAGTGCTGTGAGAAACAAAAAAATTTACTTTCCTTACATCTCTGCAAAAACAAACTAGAAGATAAAAAAACTTACCATTTTGAAATGTCAAAACTATTAGGTTCCTAAGTAATTAATCAATGAAAAATGTATATGGGAAAAAATGTAAGAAAGAATATTATGAATTTTTATTGAAGGACAGAAGATATAAATAAATGGAAAAACACCATTATTATTTCTCAGTGAGATAAGTCAATATTTTAAGATGTGAATTCTCTCCTCAACATTAATCTTTAAATTCAATGAAGTTCTTAGTGAAGTCCTAACAAGATTTATTTAATGGGTGGTTATAACATTATCCTAAGTTCATCTGAAAGTAAAAGTCCCTGAGAAGAGCAAAGAAAAATTTGATCCAGAACAACGAGGGTGAACACATCCGAGGAGATTTCAGAAACAAACCAAAGAGTCATAGGAATTAAGAGAGACCCCGTATATAGATTTCAGTTATCATAAAACTGACGTTTCAAATGTATAGAAAAGATGAAAGATAGGAAACAAACAAACATACCAGTATTGGTCAAGCCACAAGTCAGGTTGCCTACTTGAAACCATTCCACAACACAAACTCCAAAGGGCAAGTTGTTGGGACCCTCTGAAGCCTTGAAGATGACAATAAAATGTCCCTGGGAATTTATACTGCCAGGTGAGATTTACTTTACAAGAGACATGACCAGAGCCCTTGAAGCCCTTGCTAGCACTTCACTGAATTAATGGAAATCTTATCATGTAGAAGAAACTTCAGAAGCAAACTGGGGTGCCAGTGGCTCCTTATAACCAAGAAGCAGAGAAGTCAAAATGTATTTCCCCCATAAGAAGTTCTGGAATGATTTTCAGTACAGATGCAGTAAGGGTTAAGTTCTCCTCTGTGGGCTGACTACTCTAGCAACTAATTTGTTTAACATTTCTAAGTAAAGATATTCTGAACAATCCAAAGTAAGTTACATTGGAAACAGGTACCAATGAGATTTTTTTGAGTCTCAATACTGCTGAAACTTTTATTGATATCACAATCAGCATTCAATCAGTTTTCAGAAGAACAAAATCTGAATGATTAACATACTCCAGGAGACACTATCTGTAACTGCTGCATACGATCACCGTCTCTCTCTTAGACTCTCAAACTTTCAAGAATCCTATGTGCAGACGATGTGTACCTAATAAGGACTTGGTGAATGAATGAATGGATCAACGAAAAGCCTAGAAAACAAGGCCAACCCCAAATCCTCCTCAGCAACTCAATTATGCAACCATTCTGCTTCAAGGGTTACTTGGTGTGTGCATGGAACCACATGCAGTCCTTTGTTGGCTCATATAAAATGCCTGGGGCAGAAAAGTCAGCTAGAGAAATAGAGAAAGGGTCAGACTGTGTCAGGAACTTTTATGACAACTAGAAGATGTGTGGGAACTGCAGCAGGCATTAAAACAAGGTTTGCATGCTTTAAATCAATGACTTGCAGCTGTGGGAAGGATGAGTTTAAGGGGTATAGGCTAAAATCAGGGAGATCACAAAGGAGGCTATTTCAGTAATACAGGAAGATGATTTGTTTCTGGGCTAAGGAATCAGTTATAGGAAAAGAGGGGGTAGAAATATTCTATAACTATTTACAAGGCAAAATCCATAATTCTCAGAGATGGGCATATAGAGGGGAGCATGTAGGTAGAGTCGAGGCGAATGCACAGGGATGGTGCCCTGGGCACACAGTACCACCAGCTGAGACACAATATACAGGATCCTGTGCAAAAGCCTTAGAGCAGAAGTCCCCAGTCACAGGGGCAGAGCACAACTAGGAAAGGTCTCTTGTAGATAACTCCTCACTTCAGTAGCTATCAGAGATTGTGAGTGACTTCCTTTGTTTTCATCCATCAGTAAGTAGGATGCACTGGAAAGTATCTCTAAAACAGAGACATCCTCGCTCATTTGCATTCCGATGCGCAATCTTAAATAAGAAAGTAGCAGTCAAATTTAGAGCCAGTAGGTCAGACATTGTGGGAAGTCCTAGCCCATCTGTGCCATAACCTGTAGGGCTACTGAGAAGTTACTCATTGACAAATGTCACTCACATTCTTTTGTACTTCTTATATGATCACTGTGTAACAAAACAACCTCAAAACCAAAAATCTAAAAACACAACAGAAAAGCTTCTTCACCTGGGGCTAACAGCGTTGTCTCTCTGAACAGTGGGGATCTACTGAGAGTGTGCTATGCATGTGAACGTCAACCATCCTGTCTCCAACTGGACAACAGATGAGAAACTACTGCTCAGAGGGTCATGTGAATGTGGCCCCTCCATCCGCCTGACTGATGTGCTCTTGCCTGCCATCAACTTGCCATCGAATAACCACTACCTCATTGAAAAGGGCCTCTCACTACTTCTGGTCCACTGTATCACCCCCTGCCAGAGCACCTGCACAGAGACACCAAAGTGGGGATGTCCAGGGGTTCTGGGCAGAGGAGGGGGGAATGATGAGACTTTCTGATCAAAAAGAGTACAAGTTCTATTGCTCAAGGCCAAGTGAGTGAATGTATCTGAAGTGGAGGATATATATGGGTAAGTCCTGAGATCAACAGTGCTTCAATATCAGGATGAGGGCTTTATGATTTATCCTGCAGGGAAAAAGGACTTCTGGGTTAAATGGCAGAATTAGGCAGATTACTGGTGTGAACTCAGCCAAGAGGACCAAAGGTAACAGATTCCTCTGGGCTTGATACACACAGAGAACATCCTTTGGTTTCTCACCACAGTGGTATTAATTTATGGAGTCCTCTTTTAAACTGAGATCTAGTCGTTCCTCAGTTTTGAGTCTCCCGCTTCCTAACTGTTAATATGTTGGTGGGTCTCCTGGCAGCTGTGGTTTCTTCACAATTTCTCCACAAGTTTTCCTTATCTGTTTTGAAGAAATTGCTTCTTGTTGCCTTGAACTTGTAACTTTGCCCTGATGTGCAATTGTTTTGGCATGTGAGGACTTACCACAGAGCCACTCCTAGGAACTGCAAAGCTCCCCTCTTCATCTTGGGACCCATCTGACAGGGTGGTACTGTTGAGAGAAGCATCATCTGGCTAAATGGAGAAATAAAAGTACCGTTTTTATTCAGACAAACACATCTAACGTGTGTATTACACTATGTGTATCTATTTAGATGTGTGTGATTCTGTACGAACTTGTGACTGCCTGGGCAGGGACAGCTGTATCCAGTCCTTAAGGGAACATCACTGTGAGTACCTAAATGCCAGGCCCTTTGACAGACACAGGACAGACACTGGCCACTGTGGCCGACACTGCTATTGCCTGACAAAAACTCCTTTTTCCTTAACAATGTCTTGGTTTGGTTCCAGGGATTTAAACCAAAGACCTTCATTTCCAGGCTTCTTTGCAGCTGAGAATGATCACGTGACAAATGTGGTCAATGAGAGGAAAGTGTAATTTTAGCAAAAGTGCTTCTAGAACAACTAAGGCTTTCCTGACCAAAAGGAATAGGGTCCGCTCATGTACACTCATGACAGCACTGTAGATGACAGCTTAGAGTCGCTAGGTATCTTGTTCTAACAAGGATGATGGCCACGGCAACGGACAGCAGGGGTGGAAGAGCAAGCCCACCTGGGTTTGTGCTAAGGCATCATGTAATGCCCTGCTGGACTTGAACCACCAAATCTCCATGTGAAGCTAAACAACTCCAACCCTTCCATAACATATGGCCAAACATGTCTAATCTTAGTTTTGAAACACACCCTATGATTATCTTTTGCAGTGACTAGAATTCAGTAGCAACAGTTATCAGGTTATGTTTTTCATTTATAAAGCTAGAAATAAGAGATTTTTGCTGTAGTGGACAATGGCTTCACTAAAATTTAAGACATAAATATTCCTTTCTGTACTGAAGGAAGCTTGTTGCAAAATAGAATGTATTTGATGCTTATGAAAATATATAGTGTTTTGTTTTTTAAAAAACTGTCACTCGGGGCGCCTGAGTGGTTCAGTTGGTTAAGCATCTGATTCTTGATTTCGGCTCAGGTCATGATCTCAGGGTTATGAGATTAAGCCCCGTGTCGGGCTCTGCACTGGGCATGGAGCCTGAGATCCTCTCTCTCCCTTTCCCTCTGTTCCCCCTTGCCATTTATAAAATGAACAAAGAAGGTTTTTTTTTGAGAGCGAGAAAACATGAGAACTAGTATAAGATGGTGGACTAGCAGTCAAGATGGTAGACTGACAATTACCTACCTCCCTTCCCACCCCATCACTAAAAATGGCAGAAAACACACACACACACACACACACACACACACACACACACACACTTTTTTTTTTTTTAAGGAGGACATTTTTGATAGCACTGGGAGCCAACAAAGAATTGCATAGCGGACGAATTCAGAAATTTCTAGATGAAAAGCAGATAAAAGTGGTTTGGTAAAATAAAGACCTCTACCTAAGGATAGCATAGAAGAAAATAGTTTCTAGAGAGGGAGGAGAAAAACAAACAAATAACAGAATTGTACAAGGAGTATGAAAGGGTCCTGGGTAAATAGTTAAAAATGTTTGCAAAATAAAAGCCAAGTAGACCAGCCCCTTAAATATATAGACAATCCCTAAATATAATGCAGGAAAATCCCCCAAAATGTAGTTCAATTAAAATGAACTAACTACCTTGGAGGGGGTTGGGATCCTAGCATGCGTATATGGGTCTAAGAGAGAAGAAAATCAGGAGGCCTAATGAAAGACATGGAGGGCAGATTGAAATGAAATCAGTTTTGCCTGGAAGTAATAAATTAGATTCTTCATCCTTATCATTGGTTTGGCATCTGTGGATAATGTTCACTAACCTACCTGCCTCCTCTACACACCTCAAAGTTAAGTACACCCCACTTACAAGAACACACAATCAATAATTTTAGCCTTTGGGGAAACTGATCTACTCGGGTGCAGAGGAAATATACAACGATCTCCTCATCAATTAAAAATCAATAAAGTCTGTGCTATGATTCTACAGAGAACTTCAGGGACCCACAGTTCCAGCTGAGACTGTGCTGGTACCTTCTGGCTTGTGGAACACTTTCTACCCTATGCTTCTGTGGAGGGAGTATCTGGTGAATCATCTCATCCTCTTGCTGTGACGGTATCCTCAATGGACAGCAGTACAAGGGAGGGACTAGGGAGCTGGACAGCAAAAAAACCCCGGATCCATAGTCCTGGTCAGAAGCTCTCTCTGCACTGGAGGCAAAACCTAAAACCTGACACACCTGCTGCCACTCAACGGGAGATGTGCACGTCCTTGACCAGATGGTTCTCACACTTCACTGTTTGCGTCACTTATGATTACACATTCCAAAAGCTGACATTTCTCCACACAAGATGTTTATATTTGAAAAAAATAATTGGAAAAAAACTAAATATTTATATCTTAGTTGATACTGTAAATATTGAAAAAACATTTACATGGTAGTCTGTTATTTTTATGTATGAGCTCACCCCCGAGGACCGAGCTTTAGTTGACAACATCCTCTACTTGGGATACATACACAAAAATCAGTTCTTGTTGTTGTTTCTCCCTATAGATCCTTTTTTAAAAGATAGAATTTAGTTATTTTTGATTTACCTACTAAATTATTCCTTGCTGAGTTTATGAGCTATGGGTGATGACCTGGGGGTGACTTGTTTGCCAAAAATCTGAATTTCATTGCATCTTTACTCAAGAGAAATGACAATACACATCCTTTACGTAAAATGAATGTTCATGGTGGCATTAGACATAACTGCTCAAAACTGGAAACAATCTAAATGTCCATCATCAGGTGCACAGATATACCAATAGCAGTATATTTATGTAATGGATTACTAGTAGTAATAAAAGAACCAAACTTCTATCACATGCAGCAAATGGATGAATCTGAAAGTTACTGTGAGTGAAAAAAGCCACATACAAGAGTTCATTTTATATTTATAGTTCTTCTTACATGCAAGTTAAACCAACCTAAGATGTCAGAAATCACCACAGGGCTTGCCTGGGCAGGAGCAAGAAGACAACTGGCTGGAAAGGGCCTCAGAGATATTTCTGCTCTGATGGAAATGTTCTCTGTTTAGACAGACTTGTGGTTATATGGGTAAAAACATATGTTGAAACTAATTGAATTACACACCTAAAACACATGCACTTACTGTCTGTAAATTATATACCTCAGTAAAAAACATAAAAATAATTTGATTCCTTAAAAACAAATTAATTCTTCTCTTCAGTGTGATTTAAGGGGCTATTACTGCTATGAACCAAGAACCCATGGCTGCAATAATTGGGAAAAAGTCGTTCTTGAGATATAAGAATTTGTTCACTGACATTTAGAAAAAGAGTGAGATAAGCTAAAAAAACCTACATTCATGACCAAGAAAAAAAACTACTAATCTGGAAAATAAAGATGAAAAAACAGAACAAACAGACTAACATGAGAGGAAATTTAGAAGATACTGAAATTCAGGGGATCCTGGGTGGCTCAGTTGGTTAAGCATCCGACTCCTGATTTTGGCTCAGGTCATGATCTCAAGGTCATGAGACAGAGCCCTGTATCAGGGTCTGCACTGGGTGTGGAGCTTGCTTAAGATTCTCTCTCTCTCTCTCTCCCCCTCCCGCCCTTCCCTTTCCCTCCTCCCCCATCTTTAAAAAAATAAAAAAAGAAGAAGGTGCTGAAATTCAAGCATAGCAACAACCATCTAATATGTGTTCTAGAAGGGTGGGGACACAGAAAATGGGGAGAAAAAAATGACTTAAGACATAACAGAAGAGAGTGTCCAGAAACTGGAGGGGAAAAACACAGTTCTCAGATGGAAAGAACTTGCCGAGCAGAGACCAAATGAATGAAATAAAGGGCAGATCCTCATGAAAGTTCAGAACTCCAGGAATAAATCTGAAATAAATTAAAAATTCAAAAATTCAAAAATTGGCAGGGTAAATTAAAAAAAAAAATCCTTATTTATGAAGTAATGAGATTCAGGCAACTGAAATAAGAAAAGAAAACCAAATAATGTAAGAGTGTCATAGTCAGTCGATGAGCAATAAGAGAAATTCTACCATAAAGGTTTTCCAGGACAGCTAAGGTTTTCTATTAGCAACGGTCAGTCAGTTGACACACGTTCCTATCAGGAACATCGACATGGTAGCCAGAGTTTGCCAACCATCTTGGAAGTATAAGGATTACATCTGCATGCTACAGTGGCAGCATAAAAGGCAAAAGGTAGAAGTTTGCGCTAAGGCTGGCACTGCGTTGTACTGCAGCTGTACCAGGGATGGTCTGCCCACCATGAGTTACTTGTTTTGTGATTAAAACAAACTCCTACTTGTTTAAATCAAAGTTCTCTAGATTTTCTGTTCCATGAAGCAAAGACAGGTGTAACTGACATTGTTTTTAACAGACGCTGTGATTGTATTCTGCAGTGAACTGTGTATCAATAGAGCAAGTGCAGCCACTTTTCACTTAAGACACTGGAAATAAACTGGATCAACCACTTTGCTTTTTGAATAGACTAGCACCTCAAATGACTAATTCATTTATGTGGACTGCACATTTTATCTATACAAGAAGTGCTTTGTGGAGCTCTGTTATGATGTTAGACTAGGTTCTAAGACTTAAGTAAACGCCCAAATTCAGTGGCATTTGTGATTTAGAGTCAAGGGTCAACCACATATAATATATAAATAGACTATTTTAATAGCTTATTGCAAAATAAACACTTTGGATATTAATAAAATCATAAGCTATAATATGGACTCTTTTTTAAAGGTCTATTGAGCTATGACATACAATTAACTACAGATATTTAAAGAGTAAAGTATACAGTTTGATGTTGTTTTGACAAATATGCAGGCCTGTGGAAACCATCACCATAGTCAAGACAATGAACAAAACCGGCACCACAAAAATGTTCTTATATCCCTTTGTTAACCTCTCCTTCCCTTCCTCCTCTCTTCATCCGTCCCCAGGTCCCCAGGCAACCACAATCTTCTTTCCCTCACCATAGGTTAGTTACATTTTCCATAATTTTACATAAATTGACTCTTTTTTGTCTTTCTTCTTTCACATGGCATAACCACTTTGAGATCCACCCATGTTGTACGTATCAATAGTTCATTGCTTTTTATTGCTGAGTCATATTCTCTTGTATGGATATGACAGAATTTCTTCATCCATTTACCTGCAGGTAAAAGCTGTTCCCAGTTTTGGGCTATTGTGCTAGAAAGATTTGTGAATAAGTCCTTGTATGAATATATATCATGTGTGAGTAGAACAGCCGGGTCTGTGGTAGGGATATGTGTAACATTTTAAGAAGCTGCCACATTATTTTCCAAAGTGGACGGACCATTTCACGTTCCCACCAGAGTGCAGGAGCGTGTCAGCTGCCCTGCACCCTTCACAGTGGTTGATACGGTCAGTCTTTTTAATTTGTCATTTCACAGGTTATGTGGAAATATCTCACTGTGGCTTTATGTGCATTTCCATAATCACTGAGCACCTTTCATGACTTTATTTGCCATCCACATCTTTTCTGGTGAAGTGTTTGATCAAATCTTTTTCCCGTTTTAAAAGATGAGTAAAAACACAAACTTCCACCACTGGAAATTCTCGAAAGAGAAAGTTGATTTGTTTTCAGAAGTAAAAGATTTGTGTGCTTAAATTAAGGGAACTCAAGGTTAAATACCAGCAGGGAGCAGACTGAGGATAATTTGTAATAGCAAAAGAAATTTTATATTATTTCTGTAAACAATCGGGGTTATATTCTGGGATTAAATGGGAAATTTAAGTCAGATGATCAAACCTCTCTTTCCTAAAACCTAATACGGTGAACAAAACATAACTTAAAAATAGGAAAAAAGATTCCCAGCAACATTCACATGAGTGGTGATTGGAGAGAGAGATATTTCAGGAATAACATAAATTCTTTTCGATAATCCAACTCCCTCCCCATTAAAACAGCACTAATGAAGAAAGCAAATGGAGAAAATTTTCTAAAAGACAACTATCATGTCCAAATTACGAGAAAAGACAACCAAAAGTGTGAGTAACCACACCTGGGCTCACTGTATGCACATTCAAACAAAGACTCTCCCCAACACCATCTCAGCAGGGAGGAGGAAACCTATGGGGATTCACCATTTTGCCTTTTGTTATCTGGGAGGAAGTCAGGAGAGGGAATATGAGGACAGAAAAAGAAAAAAGAAAAGAGACTACGTAATTTCCACCAAACGAGAGAAAACATAGCTTAAAGTAGGAGTGCACATAGAAACCTGTGAGAAAATGCTCTGGGCCAAACCATAAATGAAGTCACCTTCCCTGGCTGGAAATAGATATAAGCTCCATCCTCTTCCTTGCCAGACTGTGCCCTCCTCTGGGTCACATGGGAGGAGAAGTGGGGATGGGGCAAGCAGGGAGATGGGGAGGGAGGGAGGCACTGGACACCTGGGGTCACATGTGTGGTCAGAAGGAAGGTGCCTGATTTTCACCTTGCACTTGACAAACAATAGAAACCTGAGGACACCTGCTTCTCCTCCAACAGATGGACCTATAATTCGATGGGATGAACACTCTTACGAGGATTTTTTAAAATAAAAGAAAAAATGTAAAGGAAATAGAGAAAAGGCCCCAGAAAAGGCCTACAATCATTGGTTTTCTGGGTGTTTACCTGTTTTTATAGAGCATGCAGTTATTTGTGGGTCTGACTATTAAACTTGGCTTTATTTACTGCTGAATGTTTTCTTGCAAATTGAGTAAAGGTGGGTAGGTATGTTGAGAGCTGTAGCTGTCCAGCCATCTTAATTATGGTGCACTGTTCTGAAGTTTTGCCTGATTGTCTTGAAAAAAAAATGACATTCATCCTTACCCCCAGTTATTCTGCTGTAACTTACCAAGGAACCACTTGTTTTGATAACTCCTGGCAGCTCTTTTTCCTCCTGGGTTCCATCCAACTGAGCAGTATGGTTGTCACAGGTATCACCTGGCTAATGAGAGAAATGAAAGTTATTTTTATCCGGGCATATTTGTCCCAACATGATTGTTTATTCAATTATACATTACATAAGACTCTAGAATGTATAGCCATGTAGTGATAAACGGAGTTAATGACTACCTGTGCAATGGTAATGGCATTCACCAATTTGTCCAGTTACACTGATCCTCATACATGCTGTGCATTACAGCAGAAGTTGGTCTCAAAAGCAGACACTATTAATTGCCTGCCAAAATCCACTTTTCTTTTCTTAACTTATGAATATCATGATCTGCTCCAAAGATGCTACGTCTAAACTAAAAAGACTAACGTGTGATCATGTGATGGCTATGACCAAAAAGATGCAAGTAGAACCCAAAGTGGTAGAGCACCCAGGAAAGCTACTGTTTTCTTGTTAAAGTGGATAGAATCCGCTGGCTGATGCTGCTTCTTCTTCACATGGACACAGTGTCTGTGACGCCCAGATACTCGATAAGCATTAAATATTAGCCCACAGGCTAAGTGGAGCAGAATGGAAAGATGAAAAGGGGTATCAGCCACACCAGCCTCAGACTTCTTATTTTATATGGACAATAAATCTCTAATCATCTGAGTCATGAAGCTTACTGATTAAACTATGCCACTTTAAAATCAGACTTTGTAACTTTTTGTAATGATTTATAAATCAGCAATAGTCAGTTTTTTTCAATCAAGAAAACTAGAAATACATTAGATTGACTCACAACACATAAGACTGAACCAAATATTTCATTCCCATTCACTGAATATTGTAAAAGCTCTAATTTTCATTATGCAGCAAGTGTATTTGGAGACTATTCTGATTGTGATAGATGGCACTGTAGGTCTTGTGCATATGCTCTCAGATTTTTAGCAGCATTTGTGATATAATGGCATTCCCCAAAATAAGATGCAATTATTCTATTCCATGACTGAAGCAACATTTTGCCAAATTAAACATACTGGATATTAATGAAATCATAAACTTCTACATGAGACTTCAGAAACTGTTGTTTTTCATCTTGCTTTTCCATATTTTCTAACTTTCCCCCAATGTGTATGTATTATATTAAGAAAAACAGACATCTGTTTTGAAGTGGAAGCAATGCTAAAGAGGCAGTACAAGAAACCAGGTCAGGACAGAGGACTGAGAGTACACGGCTCCCAATCACTCAGAGTTAGAGAAAGGTGTGTATTGTTATAGGAACAGCTCCAAATGGCACTGGTAACCAACAAGGTGTCCTATTAACAGATAAGAAATAGTTAGAAATTCCTGGGAAATAAAATGTAAACAATGTATTTCATAATTGTACAGAACTTAGCCTAAGAACAGCATAAAACAACATTGCTGGCAAGGAAAGGATACATGTACAAAAAGCAAACATACACAAAACCAAGTAAGCTCAGTGTGAAAATTACAAAGGGCAGGAAGGGGCCTTAGCTCAATGGCCACAATGATTTATCATATAGTGCTTCCTCAATGGAGGGGCCAGACAGACCTCCTGAAGGCTCCCTTTACACTGAACAGCAGGCAGTAGCTATATATGGACCCAAGAAAAGCACTCTGGCTGAAGTGAACTACCTGCCTTGGGAAGTTGTCCAGGGTTGAGACCAAAACACATCTCAGTATCAGGTAACTCTGGACCTCCATGAAAGTCATGGAAGGGAGAATAAAAGGAAAACATTAGTTTTGTCTTGGATAGAAATGAAGTCATTCACCACTCTCCCTTTGGTGTGTGTGTGCGTGCACGCACGCACATGAGCATGACACCCACCCATATGTACAGTTAAACTTACTTCCACTTATATACCTTACTGACTTACACAGTACCCAAAATCAGCCCTCTCATTCAATAAAGAATCCTTTGGGAAAATATCTGTATCATGGTGGAGAAATTATACAGCAATAACACACTCTAAGTCACTAACTGGTCAATCTAGTCCATAAATAAATATAAATCAATCACCAAGGACCATCAGATGCTGGAGAATATTAATGTAATGAATAAGTCACTCATGGAGAAAAACCAGCATTCTAAAAAAGTACAGTGATAAACATTCGGGAAAAAGAATTGAGGGAAGGAAAAAGGCTTAAAATAACTTAATTTCAGAGAGATTTGAGAAGATATTACAACCATAAATCAGGACTAACTATCACAATAAAAGGGAAGTCAGTGAAAAAGAAGGAGTTCCTGTCAATTAACAGTATGACTATTGAATTAAAAAATCAGTAGAGGCTGAATTTTAACCACTCATGGCAAAAATGAGAATTAGGAATCTACAAAATGATACAGTCAAAATTTACTAGCATATGGAACAAACAGGAAAAAAGACAAGGAAATATAACATACAATTTAAGAACTATGTGAGTTTAACATGCAGGCAATGAAAGGAAGAATAGGAAAATGGAAAAATAAAACAATTAAAGAAATAATGGAAAGAAAATGGCCAGAAGTGAAAGAAAAGAAATATTTTTCAGCAGCAAAAAGCTAAGTGCTCATGATGATTTTAAAAAAAGAGGTCAGGGGCGCCTGGGTGTGCAGTCAGTTGCGCACACAACTCTTCTGATTTCTGCTCGTGTCGTGATCTCAGGGTCATGAGATTGAGCCCTGTGTGGGGCTCCGTGCTCAGCCTGGAGTCTGCTTGGATTTCTCTCTTCCTTTGCCACTCCCCCACAACCCCCCACCAAACACAAGGACATGAGCTCTCTCTCTCAAATAAAAAAATATTTAAAAAATTTTTAAAAAAGATGTCCTATCCTGATGACAGTTCAGGTCTCCCAACACTAAAGATAAATGTAAAAGGCTTCCAGAAATATAAAAATGAGAGAAGGAAATAAATAAAGGAATAAGATTTAGAGAGACATCAGATTTCTCAACACTAACACTATATGCAAAAACAAACAGATTAATATTTACAAATTTCTGAAAAAAAAATTAATATAGGGCCTAGCACTTTGATACTCACCAATTTAGGATTTAAGCTTTTTGGATATGAAAATTTAGTATCCACAGATATTTCTTGGCAGATTTGCTCAAAGGATAAAAGGTGCAATCTGCTAAGAAGATGTGACATTTTGTAATATATACTATTATGCAAATTAATATGTGTACTATTCTCTGTAGTTACTTTGCTATGTTAGCCCTCACCACCCTCCTGGGAGAAGGAGGAGTACTTGCTTTCTCATTCTAGAAACTGGTCAGTAGTTCAAGGTTAGGGCTGGAACAAAACTTCAATGCCCTCTTCCATCTCACTGCAAGATTTCTTCACATGTTTGGCACCACACTTGCCCTTTTATTCACCTTTAAAAGGTGATAAGACCTTCAAGTAATTGAAATACACGAAATAGTGATAAAAGGGAAAAGAAACAAAAGAAGCCTAGACTAATCATAAGTCCATGGCCAGGGTGGGTGTGTTGGGTGTGGCATATAAGACTTCAAATAAAGCTCACTCTTCCGTGCTGCCTTGCCATCTGGTAAAGGCAGAAGGACCATGAGCGGTCTAACTACAAGCTTCCCTCCACTCTGGTCCCTCATACAAGGTCCCCTAGACAGACAGTGCTTCTTATCCAGGGGACCAGACACAATTCCTGCTTATCCATGAGCTGTGGGTTTCAGTTATCTGTCAGCCGGTGGAATTACTCAAACAAGCCAGTCACATCTTCCCATGGGAACCAAGGGGCACCTCACTCTCCTGATACTACAAAGCCTGCTGCCTACCACCCCTGGTTATTCACTCTGTTCCCAAGTGCACCCCACATGTGGCTCTGTGTGGTGTCCTCCTCCCCCAGGCTGTGAGAATATGTGATAATAAATTGCTGTGGATCTTGTCTGTTGTTGAGTGTCAAGTCACCCCTATAACCCTAGGATAGGAATTCCTCCCTCACCCACAGGAGGAAGAGGAGGCGATCAAAATAGTAGACAGAGTCAGCTAAGATAAAGGTTGACAGAAATCCACTATTTGAAAACACTAGTTTCTACTCTGCATGTCCCTCCTCTGGCTGGTCTGAAGGAATAAAGGGCAGAAGGAGAGGAATCGCAACCTCAATCAAGAGTCCTGGTTGGAAGTAACGTATGTAAGACTCCCTACGATGCAGGAACAATCTAAAACCTGAGGACACTTCCTGCCACCTCAACAGAAAAAGTAAAGACTGTTAACTAAATGGAATTAATACTCATAATCTCATGAGAAAATAATGAAATTAGGGAAAAAAATAAAACTAGTGACAAAATCTGCAAAATAGAATTGCTCACAGCCCCAGCTGACCATATTCCACCTTCAGAACTTGACATACCCTCAGGCAACAGAAGAGCAGCCAGAACACAAACTGGACACATCGAAACCCTTAAGCAGAATTTGGAAGGAACCAATGGCTAGCCTGTATTGGGACTATTTTTTAAGATCCAAATAGAATGTCCCACATAGAATATTTGTAAGATGAAAATAAGCTGTATAGAAACTAAAGATCATCATCATCATTATTCATCAGATCAAGGATGTTACAAGGGTTATTCTTAGAACATCTAAAGAATCCCTCTTCCTCTGCTAGGTAGGAAAAAATGTAGAGCTCAAGAGAAGGTAACATATGACTCATAACAGAGGAAAGTCTCTCACCGTAAATTTTCTGCTGCCATGAATCCAAGTGGAAGCAGATGTCAGTAAACGCATGTCTTTCTATGTCTCTACTCAGGTTGCATCATTTCAGTAAGAGGGCCTAGGCCTTATGCCAAGTGGTATAGGTCATGGCAGGGGATTCATCTCACACACACAAAAACCTTCTACTGAGATCTTGTCATTGGCAGTTATGAACTCAGATTAGCACTCTTTGAATCTTTGTACTAAAATAGACAAGGTGGGCTCTAATGAAATGTATTCACCTCCTGTGCTAGACACTGCACTTTTCCCCACTTGTTGTTGCACATTTAAGATGCTACCATGCAGCACTCCACAAAGTACTTACATTGAGAAAATAACTGAAATGTTGGAGTGTTTCTTATATTGAGAATTAAATCAATATTGAAAGATACATGGAGAGTAGCATAAGACTTTCCATTACGTGTTCAGCAAAAAGAACAACAGTTCAGCTGATGACGTCCCCGACATCTTGACTTCTGGCTGGGGCTGGAAATGCAGCTGTGGTTTTGTTGCTGTAAGTGCAGACAGGCCACGTAGTTATTTGTGGATTTAACTATTTAATTATTCATTCCTGAGTTTAAGAGTCTGTGTTTCCTTCTTTCTTACAAGGCAAGTAGGCATTTTGCTCAAGTTTTCCTGACTGCCTTGAAAGAATTACTTTTCCTAGCCTCCTTACTCTTAAGTCCCCTTGCTTCATCTTGCCAGTTGACCATTTCTGCAAGGAATGGCTGATACCCCTTCTTCATCCAGGGTCACATCCAAAAGAGGAGCTGGGATACAACAAAAATCATCTGGCTACTGAGAAAAATGAATGTGCATGTTTATTCAGGCATAGTCTCCGCAGGGTAATTGTGCATTCAAGTATGTGTTCCACGTATGCGTGTACACTGACACAGATTTGCGGAGAGATCCGTAGATCTGAGTGCTGTGCACCAACCACCGCACGTAGCCATTCATCCGCCAATACTGAGAGGGCACTACAGTCAGGGCATGATGACAGACACTGGTCTCTGTGGAGAATACTGTTAACTGTTTACACCAAACCCAATCACCAGTCTTCCTTAAAAGAATCCTGATTTTTTTTTTCCCCTCAGGGACTTTTGTGTCCAATTAAAAAATCATCGATTTCTTAGACTTTCTTGCAGCTAAGGATGATCACATACATTTCTGGACAATAAAAGGTGACTGGAATTCTACAGAGTAAGGTTTCTAGGAAACTAAGGTCAGGAAGAGTAAGTTGGTACAAGTTCCAGGCATGGCCAGGGATATGATTATAGTGCTAAGAGTGGCCCAACCAACTTATAAGCAAAAGGATGAAGGCTGCATATGAATGACAAAATAGAAAGAGAGAAAGAAGATGGATCCATGCTAAAGCAAAGGAACACCTACCTTCACCTTCTTCCTAAAGAGAGGAAAAAAATCCGTATTTATATAACTCGTGATTTCTTGGGTTTTCTATTACATGCACTGAAATGTGTATATAGGTAATATAATCATGTTTTTTTTTTTTTTAAAGAGGGTACATGAGGGGCTCCTGGGTGGCTCAGTCAGTTGACCATCCGACTCTTGATTTTGGCTTAGAGGTCATGATCTCAGGGTCATGAGATTGAGCCCCACGTCGGACTCTGCACTGGGCCTGGAGCCTGCTTAAGATAATCTCTCTCTCTCTCTCTTTCTCTCAGGTTGCTGGAGGACAGGTGGGGGGTGGGGGAGCAGAAGGGGTAATTGGGTGAGGGGCATTGAGGAGGGCACTTGATGTAATGAGCACTGGGTATTATATGCAACTGAGGAATCACTAAATTTTACCTATGAAACTAATAAAAAAATTCTCTCTCCCTCTCTCTCTCTACACCTTCCTCCCCCACTAGTGAGAGCACGTGCATTCTGTCTCTAATTCATTCATTCATTCATTCATTCAGGCTGCATGACTATATTTATGCAGTCAGTTATGTTGGTCCCACCTTTGACTAATTATTTATCAATTATGAAATTGGAAATAAATTAGATTGACTATTTTGCTCAATTAAATGTATTACTGAAAGGAACATTTGATTCACATCTTCTAAATATTAGAAACAAACGTATTTGGGCACTGAAATTCTGCTCATGATGAAAAGTACTGTAGACTTTGTATTATGTATCCAGAGGTTGATTTAGTATTTTTTTTTAAAGATTTTATTTATTTGACAGAGACACAGAGAGAGGGAGCAAGAGCAGGGGGAGTGGGAGAGGGAGAAGCAGGCTTTCCACTGAGCAGGAAGCCTGATGCAGGGCTCCATCCCAGGACCCTGGGATCATGACCTGAGCCAAAGGCAGATACTTAACAACTTAACACGCGCCCCTAGTATTTGTGGTTTACTGTATAACAGCTCTACTAACACAAGGGTTAAAGAGTCTATTCCTTTATGGCTAGAATTCCACTGAAAATTATATTTATTGGATATTTAATTAAATCATAAAATTTTATTTGGGCCTGTAGAAGCAGTCATTTTTTAACTTGCTTGTCCATATTTTCTAAGTTTCCAGTAAAGATTATGTGCTATTTTTACAATAATAAGGAAAAACACCTTTTTTGGAAGAAACAAATAAATACTACTGAAGAATCAGCATAGGAAAATTGGATCAAGATAGCAAAATGCACATATCACTTTCTCCTCCCTCCACAAATCACTCAAAGTGTCAAAAGAGATACCTTTTTCAAAGAGTAGATCTAGAAACCACTGAACATTTCCATTAACAGAACAGAAATTGTTGGATGTTCCTGGAAGATAAAAAGCAAGCAAGTATGGCTGAGGAAAACCTCAGCCTGAAAAAAGCTACAAAGAAAAATGTGTAGAAGATAAATGCAATCTAGAAGTAAGCACATATCCAGCACGTAAATAAAAGAACGGTAAGGCATCCCCAATTCAGAAGATAATGGCCGAAGCAACGTAAGAATGTTTTTCTGAACAAAGAGGCCAGGAAACCATCCCTCCTCCCTCTAACACTGAACAGCAGACAGCAGCTAACTGCGATTCTAGAATAAAACCCAGCAAGTGTCCTCTTGGTGACAAAATGAGCACCTGGGGCAGGAGGGGTGCTGTCCTGGTGTAGTGGTCCTGGACAGAAAATAAAATTGCCCTTCATTAGAGCCTTCTAAAAGAATATGGACAGAAGTATAAAAAGGGAAGTTAGGTTTGCCTGCAAAGCAAATAAATTATAGTTCTTTAGGATTACCATTATTTTGAAATTTATACCATATTGGTTTGTCTTAAAGTGAAGTGTGACAGCTGACTGATACACTTTATCACTCACACAGGCCCAGACTGCGAGAGTTTTGGAGAGAAAATAAGTCTACGTAACTGCATAGGAAATATAGTCTTTACTTATACTCATCAATCAATGAATCAAACAATAAATCAACCCAGTCCTCCATTAATAAATAGGAATCAACACCCAAAGATCAAAATCAACTGAACAATAGTAATGATGCCAAAAATAAACAGAGGACCCTGAAGAAAACAGTAATTCAAGGGAAAGAAGACCACCTTGGAATTTAAGGTTTAATTTAGTACCTTCAGAGTGTGAAAAAAGAGAACACTAAGATATAGAGGAAGTCAGGGGAAAGGAGAGGCTTCAGGAAATTAACAACATGACTGTTAAATTTCTTAAAATTAGGGTGCCTGGGTGGCTCAATCAGTTAAGCATCTGCCTTCGGCTCAAGTCATGATCCCAAGGTCCCAGGATCGAGTCTCACATCGGGCTCCTTACTCGGCGGGGAGGCTGCTTCTTCCTCTCTTCCCTGCTCATCCGCTCTCTCCCTCTCTCCTGCTATTTCTCTCAAATAAATAAAATCTTTTTAAAATTTCTTAAAATTAATGAAAGGCTGAAGTATTGATAGCACCATGACCAAATTATTGTTATAAAAAAAGAAGTTGAAAGGACAGGCAAGAATGCAGAACAAACATACACACAAATAAAGCTTGGAAAATAAGAGAACATTTAAAAGACACTGAGGTTCAATCCAAACAATTCAACACTCATCTAATAGGAGTTTCAGGAGGTGATAAGGGAGAAAAAGAAGGGAATAAGTACTGGTTTTAAATGTTAGAAGACAATATACAGAACCTAAAGAATGACTGAGCGCTCATATTGAAAGGGTTCAAATACAGGGACTAGGATGGAGGTGGTATAAAAAGGTGAAACTGGTAAAAATGCAAGGTTCCAACAATAAACATAAGGCTCAAAAGGCTTTCACACTGGTATATAAAGGAATGAGATCAGTAGAGATACTGTGCTTCCCCACAGCCAACAGTGCAAAGAGAAGACAATGGACAAGTACCTCCAAAATTCTGGAGAAAAATTATTCCAAGCATGGGATTCAATGTGCAAAAAATTAAGAAAAGACTAGCATAATCTACCTACCCATCTTTTAAATTACTGAATTTATATCTTCATTAGGTAAGTACACTGGATCAGATTCACATGTCTAAAATCAATGCAAACTTACCTAATGAAACTCAACGTTAAATCCTCATTAAGAAAGTGAAATGGAAACTTTAGGTGACTGTTCTATTATTGTACGTAAATTATGTCAAAAAAATAAAGAGTAGGAGAGGATGGAGGGCGGGGGAGAGAGAGAGACACACAGAAATACACAGAAATACACACACACATACATAGAAGGAAGGAGGAAGTGAAGGAGGACAGAAGCAAACGAAGAGACAGACGAGGACAGACAGGTACTTTCGGCAAGAAGAGGGAGAGGGGAATTGGTATTTATGCTGTCAAATTCAGAGAGAAAACTTAAAAAGTTTAGGTATGTTTCTAAGAAATTTCCAAGTCCACTTGCAGAAACAGATGCTGAATTTTTTAGGAAGAAAATGTGTGAAGATGTTTATCAGGCCTGATATATGGTATATATACCATATATTTTTTTAATTTAAATTCAATTAGCCAACATATAGTATATCATTAGTTTCAGATGTAGAGTTAAATATCAGTTGCATATAACACCCAGTGCTCATCACATCATGACCCTCCTTACAGCCCATCACCCAGTTGCCCCATCGCCCCAGCCAGCTCCTGTCCACCAACCCTCAGTTTGTTTCCTGTGATTAAGAATATCTTATGGTTTGTCTCCCTCCCTGATGACTTCTCATTCAGTTTTCCCACCCTTCCCCTATGATCCTCTATGCTGTTTCTTATATTCCACATATGAGTGAAACCTTATAATAATTGTCTTTCTCTGACTGACTTATTTTGCTCAGCATAATACCCTCCAGTTCCATCCACATTGATGTAAATGGTTAAGTATTCATCCTGTCTGATGGTTGAGTAATATTCCATTGTGTGTGTGTGTGTGTGTGTGTGTGTACAACATATATACATATATACAACATCTTCTTTATCCATTCATCTGTCAATGGACATCTTGGCCCTTTACATAGTTCAGCTATTGTGGACATTGCTGCTATAAACATTGGGGTGCAGGTGCCTCTTTGGATCACTACATTTACATCTTTGGGGTAAATACCTAGTAGTACAATTGCTGGCTCATAGTGTACCTCTATTTTTAACTTCTTGACGAACCTATATACTGTTTTCCAGAGTGGCTACACCAGCTTGCATTCCTACCAACAGTGTAAGAGGGTTCCCCTTCCTCCACATCCTCACCAACATTTGTTGTTTCCTGACTTACTAATTTTAGCCATTCTGACTGGTGTGAGGTGGTATTCATTGTGGTTTTGATTTGTATTTCCCTGATGCCAAGTGATGTGGAGCATTTTTTCATGTGTCTATTGGCCATCTGGATGTCTTCTTTGGAGAAACATCTGTTCATGTCTTCTGCCCATTTCTTGATTGGATTTTTTATTCTTTGAGTGTTGAGTTTGATAAGTTCTTTGTAGACCTTAGATACTAGCCCTTTATCTGATAGGTCATTTGCAAATATCTTCTCCCATTCCATAGGCTGCCTTTTAGTTTTGTCGACTGTTTCCTTTGCTGTGCAGAAGCTTTTTATCTTGATGAAGTCCCAAAAGTTCATTTTTGCTTTTGTTTCCCTTGCCTTTGGAGACATGTCTAGCAAGAATTTGCGTGGCTGAGGTCACAGAGGTAGCTGCCTGTGTTCTCCTCTAGGTTTTGATGGATTCCTGTCTCACATTTAGGTCTTTCATCTATTTCAAGTTTATGTTTGTATGGTGTAAGAAAATGGTCCAGTTTCATTCTTCTACATGTGGCTGTCCAATTTTCCCAACACCATTTGTTAAAGAGACTGTCCTTTTCCCATTGGATATTCTTTCCTACTTTGTCAAAGATTAGTTGACCATAGAGTTGAGGGTCCATTTCTGGGTTCCCTGTTCTGAATATATCATGCCAGCCCTTTATTGGCCTGCCTGGTCTCTGTGGATAGGTCTGCTGCCAGTCAAATGTTCCTACCCTTGTATGTTAAGGACCTCTTCTCTGGAACTGCTTCCAGGATTTTCTCTTTATCTCTGAAATTTGCAATCTTCACTATTATATGTCAGGGTGTTGACCTATTTTTATTGATTTTGAAGGGGGATTCTCTGTGCCTCCTGACTTGAATGCCTGTTTCTTTCCACAGATTAGGGAAGTTCTCAGCTGTGATCTGCTCAAATATACGTTTTGTCCCACCCTCTCTCTTTTTTCTTCCTCTGTGACCCCAATAATTCTAATATTGTTTTGCCTTATGGTAACACGAATTTCTCATAGCCTCCCCTCATGGTCCGTTAGCTGTTTTTCTCTCTTGTCCTCTTGTTGTCTTCTATGTCACCGACTTTCTCTTCTGCCTCAGTTACCCTAGCTGTTAAAGCATCCATTTTAGATTGTATGTCAGTTAAAGCATTTTTAATTTCAGCCTGATTAGATTTTATTTCTGCACTAAAAGATTCTCTAGTGTCTTTTATGTTTTTTTCAAGCCTACCTAGTAACTTTATAATTGTTATTCTGAATTCTGGGTCTGACATTTTCTTATATCCATAGCGATTAGATCTGTGGCAAAAAGTATTACCTCTGGTTCTTCCTTTTATTGTGAATTTCTCCTTGTAGTCATTTTGTCCAGAGAAGAATAGATGAGCTAGAGAACAAAATAAAAAATATCTACCACGACCCCAGTGAAATACACACTAGACAAATCTGAAGAGGTCAGAAACAAAACAAGAAAAGAGAAAGAAAAAAAGGGAAAGAAGAGAGAATATAATCTCACAGGTGGACAAAACAGGGTAATCCACTTGATCCTGGGTGTATTTTGGTATGTTTGTTAGATGACACTAAACCCCAAAATTGTAAAGAAAGAAAAATTTATACATATATTCACACAAAAATAAAACTGAATACAATGAAACGGAGCCAAAAATGAAGAATATATCTGTAAACTGTAAATGTAAAAATGAAAAAATTTTAAAAAGCCTTAAAAACAAAGAGTTGATGAAATAAACTAGTTGAAAAGAAAAAAAGTAAAAGAAAATTTTAAACTGAAATACAAAAGATTCATGAAAAAAACCTTGAATTCTATATACTAATTTCCCCTCTCGCAGGAGTTTTTCAGTTCTGTGTGACCCATAAACTTGGTATTTGCCTGATGTTCCTGCTAGACTTCTGGGGCAGGAGCCTGCTGCACTGATCCTCAGGTGTCTTTGCCTGGGCAGAGCTGTACCACCCCTTGCCAGGCAGTGGGGCTCAGTGTAAGCTGCTTTGGGTTGCTCTATTTGGCTTTTGTTCCCTGAAAGCTTTTTGCACTTCTTTAGAGGATGAAAAAAAAGTAAAAATGGCAGTGTCCTGATCTGCCGAACGATTGCTGCCCCCACTCTTCAGTGCACCCTCAGGGAAAAGCACTCGGTCCCTTTTGTGTGCACTAAACTCTGCAGAATTGCAGTGCACAACCAGACAAATCCTCTCAGGGGAGCGGGGAGTCTCATCATGGCCCCCCAGCTCGCTGGGCCCCTGCTTGGGGAGAGTTGCCTGATCCTGCGAGAACCCTTGCCACTCCTCCTGGAGAAAGGAGCAGCATGTTGGACTGGTTGTCACTTACTGGGCCCCTGCTTAGAGAGCAGTTGCAGGATTGTGCCGTGGTTCCTTGTTTATGGCAACACGTAGCTGAGATCCCACTCCCATGCCTGCTGATTGTAGCTGGCTTCCTGGCTACAATGCTTGGAAACTCTGCTGCATTCAGGCACCCCCGTTCTTTCTCTGATCCTGGGGATCCTGAGACCACACTGTCCCATCTAAGATTCTGCCCTGCTTTGCCACCTGAGCACTTTTCAGGCAGGGATGTCCCTCACTGGAGCAAACTTCTAAAAGTTCTGAGTTTGAACTCCGCAGCTGTATCACTTTCCAGTAGCTGGCTTAGGAGGCTCCTTCCCTGCCGCAGTTTATCTTCTGATAAATTCCTCAGATTCGTGTCTCTGCACCTCCTACCTTGCAAAAAGTGGTCGCTTTTCTCTTTATAGAATTTCAGCAATTCTTTTCTTAGATCTCAGGTTGAATTCATAGGGGTTCAGAATGATTTGATAGAAGTCTAGCTGAATTCCAGATGAAACAAGGGTTCCCTACTTTTCCGCCATGTTCCCTAGAAAGCCCTACCGTATTTTCTTTAAAGGCTAGCTTAATGTGGCTTTTTATAATTTTGATGAAGAACAATCTGAACTCTGAACTCACATATACAATGCAGGCTTTCACTGACTCCCAGATGCTGCACTTCTCGATATAGTGCAAGACCTCTACTCCCTGGAATATACGGCCTTCCCTTCACCCACAGCCACTCTCCCTGCTGCAATCTCTATTCACTCTGGAATGGGGCTTCAGCGGCAAGAGTGAAAGGGAGAAGAGGAAGATGGACAGTAGAAAGAGTGCCCAGAGCCATTCCCCTTGCCCACCACAAATGTGGTCCTCTCTCTACCTTTGCTGGAGTTAAACCCAGTTTCCTGCACCCGCATATTATGGAAAAGTAAGACACCCTTCATTTACTTTTACACTTAAAGCCCCAATGAATAAGTGCCCACTTTATATTTCCCTTGAGGGTCTAAGTAAAAGAGGGAAGAACACTGTTTCTATGTGACTAGAAGTCCAAAGTTTGAGGAAACCTAAAGATGCATTGTGTGCATCTTCTTGAGTACCTGCAGGATTCAGAGAAGCTATAGATCCTCTCCTATTTTGCAGTTTGTTAGGGAAGAGGAAAAATCTTAGTCTGAAGTAGCTGGAAACAAAAATGGGAAAGGAAGCATAAAGACCAAGTTCTTAGGAATCTCTTGAAATGATCTGGGAGATAAATGTGAAATGACCCAGGGAATTTAAACCAGCAGGGTAAACCTTTTCTTTGATAGGCATCTTGGCCAGGACTCACATGCTTGAAGCCCTTGCCTCAGGTTGTGGGTGTCACTTTTACTCAACTACAGCTATAGAAAATCTTGCCTTCCATAAAGACACAGGTTTCAACTAGGATGAAAGTTAAAACAGCACAGAACTAAAAATGCACTGCGCCTCAGGTATACAATTTTGTACAACAGAAAATTCTAGAACCGCGTTGCTCAATACATTAGCTCCAAGCCACATGTGGCAATTTAGATTTAAATCAATTAAGATTAAATAATATTAAATTTTCAGTTCCTTATTCACACTAGCTGCATATTGGACACATACTAGCTGTCCGTTTGGACAGCACAGAAATCATTTCCATCATTAGAGAGCTCTAAAGGACAAGTGCTATTCTAGGGCATTATTAGCACCAACGCAAAGGTTAACTCGGAAATATGAGCTACCCTGATAACTACCCAGTGTGATTAATATATCTAAGAGAAGACATGACTTACAGACAACCTAAAGTAACTCAAATTGGAGGGTGCCTTCAACCAAGCCTGCCACCCAATATCCTTGAAGTTTTAATTTATGTCATTATTGATATCACATTAAACACGTAAGAAATGTAAATCAGAGTGATTAGCTAACTTGCCCCAGGTAACTGTCTGTAACTATAGCAGAATATCAAGTTTCTTTTTTTTTCCCCATATATCCCCAAAGTTCCAAGAATCCTATCTGCATAGAACCTAATATAGGATCTTGCACAGAGAATGAATCCAATAATATTGGTTGTATCACTGATGCAATTATTGATTTCAATTATTTCAACTGATTTCAATGATGCAATAAGTGAAGGAATAAATGAGCAGGGCTAGTAGTAAAACAGAGCAATAGGAGAACATGAGTAATAGCCTCAGAAGTAAAATTGTGGCCACAGAATTGCTAAGGGTGAGCTGGAATTTCAACCAGCCATTTCTCAGAAAACAAGTGATGCTTTCCTTATGGTTTTCTGAATCATTCTCTTGCCCACTTAATTAATGCTGGTATCTTTCACTTTTTACCCTTGCTTAGAATACTTTGGACCCACTCCTCTGGGAGTCCTTTGCCTGTCCACAGAATTTCCACACAGTGCTAGATTTAAGTAAACTCTCGTGTATCCCAGCCATAAAGATCTGCTCCATTACCATATAAGTTATTCTCAACTCAACAAATAAGGGAATAAATTTAGTGTTAAGGGAGACGGGGGGATAAGGAATGACCACTTAAGTTTCAAATTTGTAAAATTTTGCACTCTGCTGTCTGCTTTAGTTTTCTCTAAAAGAGCAGGATGGCCAGCTTTTTCTAATATTTTCTTCATGTTCTCCCCCTCACCCCTAATCAAGCCAAAATTCTGAGCCATGTTCATTACTTACAGGAGATTCACTGACTCCAAAGATGTCTCTGACATCCCGAATAGATTGCTTGTTCTTTTTTCTCATGGTTTGAGTGTAAGTATTATATCTCTTTTTCACTGCAGCTGCTTGGGTTCGAGTCAGCGTAGAGAGCAAGGCTTTGCCATCCTCCTCTTCATCACCCGAGATCAGGGTTGATAAACCGACATCTTGCAACCACTCCGCTTCAAGTTCTCCTTCTGAAAAATAACATTACCAAGAAAAGCTTAGAACATTCTGCATTTGATTAGATGACGTGTATATCTACAGCCCTGTGCATATCAATGAATAGGAAGTGTCAATAAACACTATATTAAGGCCATCTTGGACCTTGAAGGCATGTTAAGTGAAATAAACCAGACAAAGACAAATACCATATGATCTCACTTCTATGTGAAATCTTAAAAAACAAAACAAAGCCCACAAGCTCATAGATACAGAGAAGAGACTGGTAGTTGCCAGAGGCAGGAGGTGGGAGGTAGGTGAAATAAGTGAAGGAACCAAAGGTACAAGCTTCCAGTTACAAAATAAATAAGTCATGGGGATGTACTGTACAGCACAGTGATAGTAATAGTTAATAATACTGTATTGCAATATTAGAGAGTTGCTAAGAGAGTAGATTTTAAACACTGTCATCACAAGAAAAAAAGTCTGTAACTATGTTGATAGATGTAAACTAGACTTATTGTGTTGTTCACTTTGCAATGTATACAAATATTGAATCATTACGTTGTACACCTGAAACTAATATGTCATATGTCAGTTATACTTCAATTAAAAAAAAAGACACCATCCTTTTTTCCAGAGTAATTGTGGGAAAGGCCTACAGGAATGAGTGAAAAATCCGTATGATATTTTTTAAGGATTTATTTATTTGAGAAAGAGAGCACACGCTCCTGCGTGCAAGTGGGAGGAGGGGCAGATGGAGAAGGAGAGAGAGAGAAGCAGGCTCCCCTGCTTGGAGCCTGACACAGGGCTTGATCCCATGACCCTAAGACACGACCTGAGCCGAAATCAAGAATCAGATGCTTAACTAACTGAGCTACCCAGGCACCCCGTGCGACATCTTTTAAATAAGTCAAATTTTAAAGTGTTTTCCAGTACAGTAAAAGTTAATTGGCAAATTTAGTAAGGTAATTTTCTTCACCAGAGAGTTAAATATAAGCCATATCTGGACATCGAATCTCAAACAATAAAATATGAATATTTAAACTAAAACTGTAATAGAAAAAGAGTGGCTTAGTGGTACAGGAAAGGGTTTTTTAAACACTCAAATGCTGGTTTAAATCCCAATGCAACCATTTACTAGGTGAATGGCTTTGGAAAGTTTTTTGATATCTCTAGGTTTCTGTCCTGTTAGCAAAATGGAGGGAATAATAAAATGTATCAGGTGGCTATGAGAATTGTTTTATCAATTTATTCATGAGATGGCAAAGAATCTGAACAGAGGATGAATTCAACAGATATTCATTCTCTTACTTTTCTCCATAAGTCTGAGCATTAGGTAATCTTTCCCTTTTTTCTCAGAATGCAATTAAAAAAATTGAAATTCATCAAAATGAAGGTTAGTTGCTATTGTAAATTAGATGTGAAGAAATAATTTAAAAAATTCAGAATAACAAATCATGTAACAGAAAATTCACTACACATACATCTCTGGGAACTATGCTAAACAGGCATTGCCTGAGTGAGATTTATTTAAAGAGCAGATTAGATTGATTTGTAAAGAACCTGTCAAGTCATCAGTCTAAGACTCTTGGACTCTGGTTACATTATTGCGTCACTGGTCTATGAACAAAGCCTTCTAAATGTACTTTACAGTTCAATTTCTTAGCTAGTCAATCTTTTCTTTGCTATCTTGTTTGTATTATTCATTTCCTTTATTAGCTATCCCTTTAACAGAAAATGCAAAGGTAAACGTAAGCTTACTAGCCTTAATCTAAAATAATAAATCTTTTAAATTAGTGAGCTATGACTCTGAAATCTTCCCTTACTTAAGACTTAGGATTTTCATTTTTAAGACAAAATTTACAAATACAGTTTAATATTAAAGTTTTAAAAATTGGAATTTTTCCTCCCTCTACCTCTGTCAACAGTAATCGAAGAATAGAAGGAAGGAGTAATTGGAGTTAACATATGCTAGGGGTGAGGATGGTCTAAATCCCTGCACTCAGAGTACAGAAATCTGCAGAATATATATTCTCCATAGGAAAGAAATATCTTAGAGTAGAGATCAGTATTACTATTGCTAAATTATGGACATTGCAACCCTGTGTTCATCACTCCAGTTGCCAAATATATAACTTCCACATAGAACACACCTTTGGATTTCAGCTCCATATATCCAACTACCTACTCAACATCTACTCGACTCTTATCAAATCATATATCCAACTCAACATGTTCAAACCTGAATGCATAGTCTTCATTCCCAACTTGTGGCTTCTTTCAGTATTCCACATTTCAGTAAATGAAACCCACCATCCATCTATCTAATTTGGCACAGAAACTTAGGAAACATTATTGACATCTCCCTCTTCTACACATCAAAACCAATTTATCACCAAGTCCTTTTGATATCAACTCCTTATTATTTCTCAAAAATTTCCTACTTTATTTATCTCTTCTGCTCTCACCCTGGTCCAAGCTACCATCATATCTCACCTGAACTGCTGCAGTAGGCTCCCAGCTGTTTCTCCCATTCTGGACTCCCCTTCTAATCCATTCTCCATATTGTAACTAAATTAGACCTTTCCAAATACAAGGATAAGCCCTTTTCTAAAGTAATGCCACAGTTCTTCCTTGCTCTTGGGATTAAGAATAAAACCCTCAATGTGGCCCACAAGACATTAAGCTGCTGACCTTCTTGTCCACAGCTTGTACCATGCTCTCCTCATTCTCCCCCTCTAGCAGTACTGGCTTACATTTGGTTCCTCAAAAGCTCCATGCTGTATTTTGTTACAAGGCCTTTGGACATGCCAATCCTTCCATTTGGTCCCCTAATTACTGGCCATTCAATCTTTCAGATCTCAGTTTATTCACTTCTTCCTCAATGAAGTCTTTCTGTTTGTTTGTTTTCTGAACCCTTCAGTCAAGGTCAGGTCCTACTGTTACCCATCCTAATCCTGCTGTGTGTGTTTTTCCTTCAAATAATTTTTCCCTCAGCATACATCTAGTAATATCATTTCATTAATTATTTTCTTTCCTCCTAGATTAGAAACTCCATTAGAGCCAGAAACATCTCTGCCTTTGTTTACAACTCTAACACCAACATCTTACGTTGCCTGCAAAGAGTAGGTACAAATATTTGTGAATTAATTAATTAAATCTCAGTTGAAATATATAATTATTCTAAGTCAGAAAATGAATGAAAAACCTCAACTTTCAAAAATGAGTAGAGCTATCATACATCCCATTCTGTACTGAAAATCCACCAGGTTTGTAAGCTTTGTTAGAGCAAGATATCAAAAAAAGGGAATAAAATCTTCCAGTAAAGGTAGAGTAGCTTGTATAGAAATAACAATTCTGTGTATAACAATTTTGAACTCTGAACTAAGTACATAAAATAAATATTTGAGGGTAATGGAGAAGAACCAAGTGTAGGCAAGAAACTGAAAAATTTTGATACAAGGAAATGTACTGTGTGAGATTTACATCTACACAACTTTTCAACTGAGGTCATCTTACAATCCTTACACTATACAGAGTGTGTCGAACATAAACAGAGAATCATAGTCATATTTATTTCAAGAGTCAGAGGGTTGAGTATGGGATTATTAGGATATCTGGAAAGTGAGGGGCATAGTCCTGTTAGGAGGGAGCCACACCAGAGCAAACTCCAAAATCTGTGCATGAACTTTCATCAAATCCTTGCCTAAACATGAAACCAAAAAGGTGTATGTGAAACTCCAGGCATCCTACTGAAAGACAGCAGCCAAATGGCTAAAATAAATGAGCAAAGCTACATAGAGCAGAAAAGATGGTGTTGGGAGAATGAGTCCAACCAAGTTAACTGCTAGAATGGAAATTATCTCCCTTTAGAGGAAGATAATGGGATACAGTCTCTCAAACATATCAAAAATGTTATAATATTGCATTATATCCAATAGCTAGGATATAAGAAAACCAAAAAAATGGACTAACTTGGCAAGAGAAAAGGTCATCAATAGAAAGTAACTCTGAGATGACTCTGATATTGGACAAGGACTTTAAGGAAAATATTCTCATGAGTGAACAGAGAATTTCAGCAAAGAAATGAAAAATATAAAAAAAAAAAACTAAAAGAACTAAAATTTAAATTATAGAACTAAAATTAAAATACATTAAGTAAAAAACTTGCTGGAGGGGCTTAACAGTGTATTAGAGACTTGAAAAGAAAGGGCTGGTAAACTTGAAGATTACAATAGAAGTTATCCAATTTGAAAGACAGAAATGTACTTTAAAATATTTAAAACAGAGCCCAAGTGACCTACTGGGAATGTTAAGTATTGTAACACATATACAGTTTGACATCCAGAGAAGAGAGACGTAGTACCGAAAAAAAAGTATGTGAAGAAATAATGTCCAAAAGTTTCCAAACTTTGTTGAAAAACCAGCTAGCTTAAAAGAAACTGCACTTAAGCATCTAAAGACAACCTGCTGAAAACCAGAAAGAGAGAATATTTGAAAGCAGTCAAAGGCAACAGATTACATACAGGGAGCAACAATATGAAGGCACTGACTCCTTATTAGAAACAGTTGAGGTCAGAACACAGTAAGATGACATTTAGAACATCCTGAATGAAAATAAAAACCTGTCAACCAATAATGATATGTCTAGCAAAAATACCCTTCAAGATCGAAGTAAAATAGTCATTATCACATGAATAAAAACTAAGAAGTTTACGGCCAGCAAACTTGCTCTGTAATATATGCACAAGGAAGTGCTTTAGGCTTAAGGGAAAAGACATCAAAAGGATACCAGATATATAAAAAAGAAGTAGTGGAAATGTTAAAAATGCAGACGTTGATTTCTTTAAAAGTCATATGGTTACTTCCTCTTCCCCCGAAATTAAATCTTAAAGCCTAAAGACATTCCTTAGAGCACAGCAAGGCAGGTTATGCAGAGGACCAGGGCGGACTGGGATGCTGGAGCCCAAGTGGGATGACCAGGGCGAGCCTGAAAACGACAGGAAACTGATAATACATGGAGGGACTGACCATGTAAATATATAGGTTTAAGGTAGGGGAAGCCAGTTTTCTTCTAAGAAGGGAGCCACAAATATGGAAAGGGAAGAGTAGAATTAACAGGTATTAGATTGGAATTGAAGGTATAAATATGAACTCACATATTTCAATGTCTTCAGTTATAGAAATATAGATGTAAATGTTTATGTATGTACATATACATTACATTGTATACGCTGTTATACAAGTACGTACATGTACGTGTGTGAGTATGCATACATATATGCATATGTACACCTATATATAGGCACACATATACATATATATTCCCTAGCTGCTTCCTAAATCAAATATGGAACACTTTCAACATAAAAATAAATGATAGTGAAAGATAACCCACTAATAAATAACCCACTAAGTAAACCAGGAGCCCATTCTGATGTAAAGAAATAATTTGATAGTTTTGATATAGAATGGGGTATTTACAAAGTTTCAAAGAAACTTCCACAAAAATATGTATTGATCACAAAGATGAAAGGAGTAACTTTACATGCAGCAATCTTGTATATAACACCCGAAGTGATTCAAGGGGACATCCTCATTAATGGGAAAGTCAAAACCATCTGATAGGGAGCAATGAGAAGAACACAGCATCATGACCTGCCAAAGATGCAGAGCCTGAATCTGAATCATCAGAAAACATTCAGACAAATTCCAACAGAGGAACTTTATACAAAATAGCCTGTAATTTTCAAAAATGTCAAGGTTATAAAATCAAAGAAAAACTAAGAAACTATTCTACACTGTAAAGAAACAAAGGAAACATGGCAATTAAGTGTAACGAGTGATTCTGAGCTGGATTCTTTTGTTATAAAAGATAATACAGGAAATATAGAAACATTTAAATGCAGTCTGAGGACTGGATAACAGTAGTGCATCAAAATAATTTCTTGATTTTAATAGTTATACTGTCACTATATAGAGGACGGCTACACAAACCCAGAGAGACAAATCCACAATGCATAGCCGTCAGAGATGAAGATTTTAATAACCTCCTCTCAGTAACTGCTAGAATAACTAGACAAAAGTGTATGTGTGTATACATACATATATTTTATAAAACTAAAACATATAATATACAGGTGATATCACACACACACATACACACACACACATATATATATAAATAAGTAAAGACCTAAGGTACTTGGGAATAATAGGGGTTGGCAAGTTACTCTCAAATGATCAAATTGTTCCAAATTTTAAAAAGTTATTTAAATTGTATCTGCAATTTTTCTACAAGTTTTAACTTATTTCACAATAAAAAAATATATAAGTCCATATAAATAATGTTGTATTGATGGTTGTATAACATGTGTAGATGTCATATATTTGACAACAGTACAAAGTGCTGTACCAGAAGGGAAATAGAATTATACTGCTGCAAAATCCTTACATTGTATATAAAGAAGTGTAATATTTATTCTAAATAGACTGTGATAAATTAGAGGTAAATATTATAATACCTGAGCAGTCACTAAAAAAAAAAAATAGTACAGCTCAAATGCATACAAACTACAAAGAAACATGAAAGAGAGACAAAGAGTAAAAGGATAGATAAAATGATATACCACAAACACACAGTGACCTTAAGAAAGCCAGAATGAGGGTCACCTGGGTGGTTCAGTTGGTTAAGCATCTGCCTTCAACTCAGGTCATGATCCTGGGGTCCTGGGATCCAGCCCCACATCAGGTTCCCTGCTCAGNNNNGGAAGTCTGCTTCTCCCTCTCCCTCTGCCCCCCACCTCCACTGGAGCTCTCTTGCTCTAATAAATAAAATCTTAAAGAAAAAAAAGGAGGTTCCTGGGTGGCTCAGTTAAGCATCTGCCTTCAGCTTAGGTCATGATCCCAGGGTCCTGGGATCGAGCCCCACATTGGGCTCCTTGCTCAGTAGGTAGCCTGCTTCTCCCTCTGCCTCTGTCTGCTGCTCTCCCTGCTTGTGCCCTCTCTTTCTATGTCAAATAAATAAAATCTTAAAAAAAAGAAAAAAGAAAGCCAGAGTAACTATATTATTAGGCAAAGAGGACTTTAAGACAAGAAGTATTAGAAATATATTAAGGAGGGTCAGTTCAAATGGCCCAATTCAACAAAGAGGAATAGGAATCATAAATGTATATGCCACCTAATAACAGAGTTTTAAAATATGAGGCAAAAAAATGACAGAATCAGAGGGAAAAATAGACAAATACACAATCTAAGTTGGAGATTTTAACAACCTTCTCTCAGTAATTAATAGAAAAATTAGGTAAAAATTAGTAAGGGTACAATAGATTTGATCAAATGTACCAACCACCCAGACCTAGTGGGCATATACAGAACACCACACTACCCAACAATGATAGAACATGTTCTTTTTAAGTGTACGTGGAACTTTGGCCAAGATAGACCATATGCTGAGCCATAAAATAAGTCTAAATAAATGTCAAAAGTTGAAACTTACAAACTGTTACCTAATCATAACACAATTAATTTAGAAACCAATAACAAATGATATATCTGCAAAAACATTTGTAAATCTTTAAAACAAAACATTAAACATTTAAAACTGAATGATAATGAAAATACAACATATCAGAATTTGTGGGATGTGTGTGAAGCAGTGCTCTAGGGAACTGTTCATATTCAAAAAGATTAAAGATGTAAAGTCAATGGTCTAGGTTTCCACCTTAAGATAGAAAAAAACAAGCAACTTAAACACAAAAATCACAGACAGAAGCAAATATGGCAAGGCTATGAGCTGTCACCACTTCTATTCAGCTTGTACCGGACGTCCTACCAGCACAGTAAGGCAAGATAAAGAAATAAAAGCATAAAAATCAGAATAAAAAAAGTACAACTGCCTCTGTTCACAAGTGATTTCTTTCTTTATGCATAAATTCCTAAGAAATCTAGTAGACAAATATTAGAAAATTAATATAGAAAGGTAATGAAATATGAGGCAAAAAACAACTGTATTCCTATATGCCAGCTGCAAACAACTGAAAAATGAGAGGCAACAAGAAATACCCAATTAAAAGACCCCATTAAGGATATGAATACACAAGCCACAGAGAGTGAGAAAATATTTGCAGTACATTAATCTGACAAAAGAGTTGTATACCGAATATATAAAGAATTCATACAAGTCCATAATAAAAACACAACTTTTAAAAATAGTCAAGGGGCACCTGAGTGGCTCAGTTGGTTAAGTGTCCAACTCTTGATTTTGGCTTAGGTCATGATCTCAAGATCCTGAGATCCAGCCCCGCGTTGGGTTCTATGCTCAGCAGGGAGTCTGCTTGAGATTCTCTCTCTCTCCCTCCCTCTGCCCTTCCCCCCACTCGCTCTCTCTCTCTCTAAAATAAATAAATAAATTTTAAAAATAATAAAAAAATAAAAGTAGTCAAAGATTTCACAAAGCAAGTTATATGAATGGACAGTTAAGCACAGGAAATTATGTTCAACATCACTAGTCATCAGTGAAATGTAATTACAGCCACTATGAAATACCTCCACACATCTACTAGAATCATTCACATTAACAAGTCTAATATCATCAAATACTGCAAGAATATGAAACAATAGATTTGTCAGTCAGATACCAGTAGAGGGAGTGTAAAATGGCACAGTTACTTGGAAAAAAGCTGGCAGTTTCTTTTTAAACATATTCTATGAAAAAATATATATATCCAAGAGAAATAAAAACGTATCTTCAGACTTTCACAAGACTGTTCACAGCAGCCTTATTTATAATAGCCCAAACTGCAAACAACCTTCAAGCCTATTAATAGTTAAACAGATAAAAAAATTGTGGCATATTGACACAATGGAATTCTGTTGTTATAGGCCAAATTGGGCCCCCCAAGAAGATATAGTGGTCTTTACCACCAACACCTGTGAATGTAACCTTATCTTGAAACACAAGGTTTTAGCGGAGGTAATTAAGATCTAAAGTGAGATGAGGTCATATTGGAGTAGAGTGGGCCCTTAATACAACATAAGGGGTGTCTTTATAAAAAGAGAAAGAGAAAAGCAAAAATACAGGGAGTAAGCTATGGGACTCTAGAGGCAGAGAATGGCATGTGTTATCTACAAGTCCAGGAACAGCAAGAATTTCAGTTAACACCAGAAGCTAAAGAGAAAAGCATGGAACAAACTGAGCCCTACATCTTCAGAGAGGCTGCTGACACCTTGACTTCTAGTCTCCACAACTGTGAGAAAATAAATTTCTGCTATTTTAAGCCACTGGGCTTTAGGGTACTTTGTTACAGCAGCCTGAGTAAACTAATACAAACTACACAATAAAAAAGGAGAGGAACTACTGATGTGCCAGACGAATCTCAAAAACACTATGTTCAGTGAAAGAAGCTAAACCCAAAACTAATCTATGACACAAGAACATCAGAACCATGGTTGCTTTTGGCCAGAGACAGCCAGTCATGGGAGTGACAAGATTGGAAAAACATGAAAACGCTTTCTAAGTTGACTAAAATGTTCTCTTTCTTGATTACTGTGAGGTTACAAAGTGAGCATTTGTCAAACCTCACTGAGTTGTACACTTAAAGTTCTGTGCATATAGTTCAAAGGAAATAAATCTGTAAATAAATATTAAACTCTAGTTAGTAGCTATGCTTTTTGCAGAAGTTTAGGTTAGCAAGCCTGAAAATATTTTCTGTGTACTCTAGGCTTATGTAAAGGGTAGTAAAAGCTAGGTTTCTCATTATTAGAGCAGAGAGTTATAAATACAGAAAAAAAAAACACAACAACAACAACCCTTGTTGTGGTGAACTGGAATGGAAGGTTATCAGTATGAACTCATGTTTGTTAATATATACAGCTAGTTAGCAAGTAAGGACAAGGGATGAAGAATAACAGGTCTTTTCCTTCACATATCTTTCTATCTTTCCGGATCTGAAAAGGCAAAAAGTAAGGGTGTAAGTTGAAGGAATAAGAATACACTTCACTAATGGAGATGGTTCCCTTGAATGGATTCCCATTCAATGTGTGGTGGGACCTTTTTATTTCTAATGGTTTGTGAAATATACTAATTGTGGTATATTTAAATTATTATTTTTTAGACCAAAGAAGGACAGACTTATATAAGAAGGAATTAAGAATAAAAACTTTTTTTTTTTAAAGATTTTATTTATTTATTCGACAGGATAGAGACAGCCAGCGAGAGAGGGAACACAGTCAGGGGGAGTGGGAGAGGAAGAAGCAGGCTCACAGAGGAGGAGCCTGATGTGGGGCTCGATCCGACAACGCCGGGATCACGCCCTGAGCCAAAGGCAGACGCTTAACCGCTGTGCCACCCAGGCGCCCCAAGAATAAAAACTTTTTAAAAGTTTCAGTCTATCTTGGTAGTTGTCTAGCCTAGCCAGGTTAATCACTGGCTAATGAAAACATTCTTAGGTAGATACTTACTACCAAACTACCTTCAGTCTTTCTTGGATGTCTTATGTATTTACTTGTTGTTAGGTAGCAAATGAAGATGACCTATTTTAATCCAAGGTAAGTAATTAAGATCTTTTTAGAAAGAGTAAGTAAATTAGCTTTTTTTTTTAATTTAGTTCTCAATTTTCTGTTTAGTTTCACTGAAAATTAGTATATTTGACAGGGTTTTTATTTTGAGAGATACAAGGTAATTTATTCCCTAAATACATTAACACTGGTAAATGCCTCAAAATCAAAAAATTTTTTTCTCCAAAATTGTACTGGCATTCCCTCCCCTTTTTGGGGGGGATTAATAGTCAGGTATACAAATGTAAAAGCATCAAAATTAGAATACTCAGTCTGCTAAATGATGATGACTCAAATCAATGATAGGTACAGCATCCCCAAGTAGTGGTTTGTGAGGAATCAATTTGGATTTTGATAGCCCTCCTTCTTTGGTCATGTCACTGTATATAGAAGCCACCATAAGCTAGTCCAGTAGATACAAATCAGTGAGAGTTGCTAGCTGGTATGCCAAATTCTACTGATTACATTTGTTAAACTACTATTGGAAAGATGTCTACCTGCAAACAGAATAAGAGAGAGCATACAAAGAAAGACAGTAAACACATGGGACGAAAGGTCCAGCACCTTACCATCCACAGGCTTGACCTCAGCTGATATCTGCTCTTCCTGTCCTCCCCTGCTGCCCATGCTGTTCTCTTTAATGCTTTCTATTTCCCGCAAGAAATCCTCCATGGAGGTGCTGTCTACGGAGGCTTGTGAGTTGGAGCGGCTAAATGCGGGAGAATGTAGGGATTCATTGGAGAGCATCCTGTTAATTCTTCGGCAGCGAGGAATAGATTTTCTGCAGAAAGAATAATGTCTGTTGTTAATAAAAATCAGTCTTTTATGTTATAGATCACAAAATAAAATTTAGGTTTAAAATCAATGGAGAAATGGAGTTAAGTGTGACAGACGGGTTTGAGAGAATAAACTCCATTCGGTGCCGGCCCTTCTTTTTTATTCTCTATAATTCATAATGACTTTGTGGCTATGTAGGAATCACCATGAAAATACTTTTTATAATTTTCACATGCTCATAAACTATGAAGTTGTTTGTATTAGCCAAAACATATAGTTCAAGCCAATATCTCTAATGAACACAGATGCAAAAATCCTCAAACTATCAGCAAACTGAATTCAACAACACATTAAGAGAATCATTCACCACCACCACCAAGTGGGACTTATTCCAGGGATGCAAGGATGTCTCGATATCTGCAAATCAATCAACATGATATAGCACATTAACAAACGAAAGGATATAAATCATATGATCATCTCAAAAGATGCAGAAAAAACATTTAACAAAATTCAATATCCATTCATAAAACCTGTTAACAAAGTGGGTATAGAGGGAACATATCTCAACATAATAAAGGCCATATGTAACAAAGGCACGGCTAACATCATACTCAATGGTGAAAAGCCGAAGACATTTCCTCTAAGATCAGGAACAAACAAGGACATCCACTCTCACACTTTTATTCAATACAGTACTAGAAGTCCTAGTGACAGCAATCAGGTAAGAAAAAGATATGAGGCTTCCAAATATGTAAGGAAGAAGTAAAACTGTCAGTACTTGCAGATGACATGATACTATACATAGAAAAGCCTAAAAAAGCCACCAAAAACTATTAGAATTAATCCATGAATTCAATAAAACCACAAGATACAAAATTAATACACTGAAATCTGTACAGTTTCTTTTTTTAAAGATTTTATTTATTTATTTCAGAGAGAGAGAGAGCGTGCACACAAGTGGGGGGAAACAGGCTACAGGGGAGGGAGAAGCAGACTCCCCACTGGGTAGGGAGCCTGATGTGGGACTCGATCCCAGGACCCTGAGAGCATGACCTGACCTGAAGGCAGATGCTTAACAGACTGAGCCACTGAGGCGCCCTATAGTGTTTCTATACACTAATAACGAACTAGCAGAAAGAGAAATTAAGAAAATAATCCTATTTACAATTGCATCAAAAAGAATAAAAGACCTAGAAATAAATTTAACCGAGGAGGTAAAAGACCTGTACCTTGAAAACTGTAAGACACCAATGAGAGAAGTTGAAGATGACACAAGTCAATGGAAACATACACCATGCTCATGGATTGGAAGAATTAATATTGTTAAAAGGTCCATACTACCCAAGCAATCTACAAACTCAATGCAATCCCTATCAAACTAATAATAGTATTTTTCACAAAACTAAAACAAATAATCCTAAAATTTTTATGGAACCACAAAAGGACCCAAAGAGACAAAGCAATCTTGAGAAAGATAAGTTGGCAGTATCACAATCACAGATTTCAAACTATATTACAAAGCTATAGTAGTCAAAACAGTATGATACTGCCACAAGACACACAGATCAATGAAACAGAATAGAGAGCCCAGAAATAAGCCCACATTTATGTGGTCAATTAATATATGACAAAGGAGGCAAGAATATACAATGGGGAAAAGACAGTCTCTTCATTAAATGGTGTTGGGAGAACTGGACAGGTACATGCAAAAAAGTAAAAATGAACCACCTACCTATACCAAGACACAAAAATAAACTCAAAATGGATTAAAGACTTAAATATAAGACCTGATACCATAAAACTCCTAAAAGGAAACATAGGCAGTAACCTCTTGGACATCAGTCTGAGGAGTATTTTTTTCAAATGTGGCTCCTCAGGCAAGGGCAACAAAAACAAAAACAAACAACTGGCACTCCATCAAACTGAAAAGCCCTGGACAGTGAAGGAAACAACAAAACAAAAAGGCAACCTACTAAATGGGGAAGGATATTTACAAATGATCTATCTGGTAAGGAGTGTATGGTACATACTGGAAGGGTGATTTATGCAAGCATGACCTGAATGTCCCTGTTAATCACTATCTTGAGATCTTGTCCTCCTTCTATATTCCCATCAAACAGAATGGGTAGAACATGTTGTTCAGTGTTTAAGGTTAGGGGCTCCAAGGGTGGCCAACCCAGAGTGTTTCCTTGTAACAAAGAGTGTCTAGATGGCAGGACTTGATCTCCTTCAAACACTGGCTATACAAGGAAGGGAAGGGCTACAGATAGTTGCTAGGCTAGTTTCTAATCTTAAAAGCTTACTGCAGGTAGATTCCAGAAGTGGATGCTTTGTCCAGTTGGCTGCTTCTGGACATCCTCTATGTAAGTTCCCCCAATAAACCTATGGCTTGATCCCTGTCTCTGGGTCATTTCTTCAGTCTTTCCAGGCCATCATCCACCCTTGGTGGGGTGTGGTTACACAGGGGTTAATATCCAAAATATATAAAAAATTCATAAACCTCAATACCAAAGAAAAAAAATTCCAAATAGAAATGGGCAGAGGACCTAAGCAGATACTTTTACAAGGAAGACGTACAAAGTGGCCAAAAGACACATAAAAAGATACTCAATATCATTAACCATCAGAGAAATGCAAATCAAAACCACAATGAGATATCACTTCACACCAGTCAGAATGAGTACCAAAAAGACAATAAATAACAAGTGTTGGCAAGAATGTGGAGAAAAGGGAATCCCTATGTACTACTGGTGAGAATGTACATTGGTGAAGCCACCACAGAAAAGAGTATGAAGGTTCTTCAAAAATTTACAAAAAGAATACCATACAATCCAGTTATTCCACTTCTGGGTATTTACCTGAAGAAAATTAAAACACTAATTTGAAAAGATATGTGCGCCCTTATATTTATTGCAGCATTATTTATAACAGCCAAGATACGGAAGCAACCTAAGTGTCCACTGATAGATGAATGGATAAAGAATGTGATATATATAATATATATACACACGCACAAACACACACAATATGGAATATTACTCAGACTTAAAAAGAATAAAATCACCCTTTTCAACAACATGAATGGACCTAGAGTGCTAAGTGAAATAAGTCAGAGAAAGACAACTACCATATGATTTCACTTATACGTGGAATCTAAAAAACAAAACAAATGAACAACTAACAAAAAAACAGACTCTCAAATACAGAGAACAAACTGGTGGTTGCCAGAGGGCAGGGGAGTAGGGCCATGGGTGAAATAGGTGAAGGGGATTAAAAGGTACAAAATTCCAGTTATAAGTCATGGGGATGAAAATTACAGCATGGGGAATATAGTCACTATTGTAATAATGTTGTATGGAGACATACAGTGACTACACTTATCATGGTGAGCATTTTTGTAAATGTTATAAATAAGTGTCAAATCACTATGATGGATACCTGAAACTCATGTTTCTGTGGGGATGAGGGAATAGGAAGTTTTTGTTTAATGAGTACAGAGTTTCAGTTTTACAAGAGAAAAAGAGTTCTGGAGAGAGGTAGTAGAGATGGTTACAACATAGTGAATATACTTGATACCACTGAGCTGTATGCTTAAAACAGGTTTAAGATGGTAAATTTTATCCTACATGTATTTTATCAGAATTTTTTAAATATTTTATTTTATCAGAATTTTTAAAAATTGACAAAAAATTGCGGGCCTAGGTGGCTCAGTCAGTTGAGTAGCTGACTCTTGATCTCAGCTCAGGTCTTGATCTCAGGGTCATAAGTCTAAGCCCTGCACTGGGCTCCACACTGGACATGGAGCCTACTTAAATAAACAAACAAACAAATAAATAAATAAATAAATAAATAAATAAAAAAGAAAATAAATTTTTAAAAAGTTGGCTGCTGAAATAATGAGATAGTGTGAGGAAATAATCGGTGACTTTAAATAGAAAGACCCTACATTAGGATGAGGACCAGCGCACTGACCCAGAACACAGAAACCCATAATCAATTCAGGGAGAACTGGATCACCACTGAGGATAGGGTCCAACCACTGAGGAGGTCAGTGCGGGCTCCTGTTACCTAGGAGGACCACAACAGGACCACTGCCAATCTTGAAGACACAGAGCTGAGCAGCTTCATGGGGCATTTTCTCATGGAGTTGCTGCAAGGACTAAATAAATTAGCATGTGTATGCATTTAGAACATAAAAATATTCAACAAATGTTAGTTTAAAGATTTTATTTATTTGACAGAAAGAGAGATAGCCAGTGAGAGAGGGAACACAAGCAGGGGGAGTGGGAGAGGAAGAAGCAGGATCCCAGCAGAGGAGCCTGATGTGGGGCTCGATTCCAGAACGCCAGGATCACGCCCTGAGCTGAAGGCAGACACTTAACGACTGAGCCATCCAGGCACCCCAACAAATGTTAGTTTAAAAAGTGAGAGACACAATGGGGGACATACATGCCAAAATGCTGGAATTCTGAGAAATTTTGAATATTTGCATAAAAATAAAATATTTTTATGTGAAGTGTGTTAAGGGATCTTATTGTTGTGGTAATCATTTTGCAATATATACATGTATCAAATCTGCATGCCATGCATCTTAAATTTAACCCAATGTTATGTCAAATAACTCAATAAAACTGGAAAAAATTCAAAATATATTTGATTTCCAAGACATATGATTGACAAATATCATATTTCCTAGGAAAAATGTTTGATTAACAAGAACGCTTCAGTTGTTGTTCACGGTTGGGGAACCATGAATAACTGAGGTACTTTATGCAGTACGATCTTCTGTTCTTGCTCTTACGTTATTTATTGATTTTTAAAAATTTTCTAACTTGGAGTGGGTGTGCAACTTCTTTCAAAGAACTCCAAGTATGCCTTCTTATCCTTGGATTCAGGTAGAGCTGAACCAAAGGCTGAGACTACCCCTTAACTAATGTGCAGTCTGAGCTGTTACACCCCGAACAAGAACTCCCAGATGGAAAGAGGCAACCAAAGCAATGATATAGCAATGTCCAACTGTGGCATTATGACTCACTTAGGACAGTTTCATTTTTATATACAGAGCAGCAGTGGACTGCTATGGAATTTAGCTATGCCCTACAGCTTACGCAAAGAACACTGATATGCGTGAGCAAACAAAGAGAGAGGGGAATAAGAAAATAAATCCCTGTGTTCATATTGTCTATACCTCTAAGAATCCTAGATTTCTGAATCACTTTCAGCAGAAATTTCGGGAATTCTAACACTGATCCTAACACTACCATACTGATAAGTAATGCCAGATTTGAGCATCAACTGGCAGTGAGTGAGCTAATTTATTTTTAAAACTCAAAGCATTTCAGGAAAATATGAACTATCCACTTTTATTTTCTTATGCTGTGTCATGTGATAAAAATAATTTTAGGCAGCTTTGTTTGATACTTGGGTGGTTAGAGTTTTCCACTGAATTCTTTACAGTTTGACAAGACAGATTCTGGTGGTTTTAGTACACATGAAATTGACACAGGTATCATGATGGTTATTGCTTCCTTTATTATTTTAGGCTTTTAAGACTCCTCCCTTTTGCAACAAGACTAATACTGAAAGCCACTAACAAATTTGTAGAACTCTAGTATAGAAACACGTACTTATAAGCTATAATCAGTTGCCACTACTCACACAGCCTTCATACACCATATTCAGAAAAAAATACATAGATGCCCAAAACTTTCTCTAGTTCTGGATGTTTTTAGGTTTATTTCTTTCAAAAATGAATATTCTTGACTTTAAAAAATTTACAGTATTAATGGCATACATGGACCAAGTTTTTTAAAAACTATAATGCGGTATTATAAGCATAAAACTTTAAATAATATACAATTTATAAAGTGGAAATTAAAGGTCTTCTCCTTCATCTGTACCACATTAATACTCTTCTATAAGCTGTTTTGTTCTTCCCACTCAAAAACATGTCATAGATATCTTTTCCATGCCAATACAGATATATCACCTCAATAACTGTATGGAATAGCATAATTTATCTTACAAATTAAGCAAACATGCAGATATATACCCAAGCACTGAAACAGTTTGAAGAAATGGGAAATTTGAGAAATAATAAGTGAATCTTAGAACAGGAGGAGCATACACATTTAGAGCTAATAATGATAATTTTAGTTACAGCACACAGTTCCTTACTCATGCAAAGGTTACACTGGTGGACTCTCAGAGAAGAGATCCTCATAACATTCTACTGGGGTAAGGAAAACAGATGCAAAATATAGGTCATGAGCATCTGAGTGACACACTGGTTCTTTCTGAGATAATCCACCCAAAGAATTCTATAAATGCAGTGATCAACTTTTTTTTTTTTTTTTTTTTTTTGGCAAAGAAATCAGACAGTATTTTTGGAACAAAGACATTTGGAAAAGTTGTCACTTCTTTAGTTAGGGATCCAAATATTTTCCCCTTCATCCCGGGGTAGAGTAGGGGCCATGACCTTCCAGTCTTAAAATAATACATAACTGTGATCCTCAGGCTTGTCCAACACTTTACCAATCTGTAGCTTCATACCTCACCATATTAGGATAAATAGAGCTTAATCTTCTTAAACTGTATTTTTTAATTCCAAAACAACACCAGGAAAATGTTACATGAAAGACAGAATGCAATTGTATTACACAGTAACTTTTGTTGGAAAAACACCATTAGGTTTCAAATTAGATTTTAAGTGCATGGTAATTTCCATAAATTCAAAGTGGCATTAAAAAAAGATTTTATTATTCCATTTACCCCTCCATTATCTTTCTAGAAATAACTTGTATTATGTAGTAATGATTATTGGAGATCTAGAACTCATTATGTCTACCCTGAATTAGTATTTTACAACTTGAGAACAACGCAGATACCTTACAGTAGTATAATTCTCTCTCCACCTGTCAACTGACTTTTAAAAAGTCAATAATCTTTTTAAAAATTTAGTAAGTAGTCTTTTATTTTTATCCTTTATGGTGCTCTTTTATTTCATCCCACATGTCCTTGTACCTATAACAGATCATTTGCAATCAGCTTTGAGACTTTCATTTGGCATTTCCTCTTTTTTTCCTTAGCATTTGTTGTACTGTGTATCTGCTGCCAACAAACTCCTTTAGATTTCTTTCTGAATACATCTTTAATTCTTTTTCAGTTTGGTGAATTTGTTTATTGGACAAAGAATTCTAGGCTAGCAGTTTCTATTGTCTTTTAAGACCTTTTATAGATATCATTCCATTGTCTTCTGGACACTTGAATCTGATGAGAAGTCCGTTATGATTCTTACTGAGATTCTTCTAAATATAATGTCTTTTTTTTCTAGATGCTTTTCATAAATTTTCTCTTTCTCTTTTGTTTTTAGCAGTTTAATTATGAAATGCCTACCTTGTGGTTTTCTTTGTTTTTATTCTGCTTGAGGTTTACTGGGTTTCTTAAATCTGTGGGTCAATGTCTTTCAACAATTTTGAACTATTACCCATTTTTGTTTCAACCATTTTTTTTGGTCCCATTCTCTCTCTTCTTTTTGAACTCCAATAACATGAATGTCGGCCATTTGGTATTATCCCAAATGTCCCTCAGGGTCTGCTTTGCTTTTTTCCCCCCCTCTTTCTCTGTTCTTCAGTTCAATTTCTACTACCCTGTCTTCAAGTTCACTTTTCTTTTCTTCTACACATCTAGTCTGCTGTTAAGTCCATCCAGTGAATGCTTCAATTCTGACATGTTTTTTTCATAAGACATATGTCAATTAGTTCTTTTTAGAGATTCTATTTCTCTATTGGCAGTATTCATATTTTATTCATCTTATGCAACTTTTCCTTTGATTCTTTTAACAATTATCATTGTTATTTAAAAGTTCTTGTCTCTTAATGCCAAAGTCTGTGCCATCAGTATGCCTGCCAGAGGGATCAAATACCAATTGTTTATGGGTCACATTTCCCCTTTCTTTCACTAATCTCATAACTTTTTGTTGTGTGGCAGACATTGTTTTTAAAAGAAGTCTAAGAAACTGGAGTTAATAGCAATTTCCCTTTTCTTCTGTCTAGTAATTAGAGTAAGACACAGATCACTTCATTCCAATTAGGAGTTGAGCTGGGTCTGGGCTGTATTGCAACTTTAATTAGTTTTAGGTTACTTCTGGTTCTAAGTGTTTTAAATGTCCTGCGTGTTTACAGCCCCCACCCCCCACTGCCTGCAAACCAAAGAGGGCTTTAGGTTAAAAGCCATGGGACTAAGAACTCTTTCTGTGATTTAGAGCCTAACCCCCAGCCTCCTGTGTCATTGGGCTCTCAGCAAAAATATGAAGGGAGAGGATTATCAGGTGTGGAGGTCTCTGCATTTGGGGCTTCAACAGATTCCAATCTGCTGTGCCAGTATAGGCAGCCATTAACAGCTATACTGGTATCTCCTTGCCCCAGCAGAGGCCCTCCACCCAAGCAGGTATGATCATCTGCCCAGCAGTGCAAAGACTCAGGGGGAGAAACATGCCCAGGGAGGGAAATGACAACTGGGCTCTGTCACCTAGGAAGAGCTCTGCCCTCCTTGAGATTGATCTCCTTTAGATGGTGTGTCCATAGCTCTCCACAGTTTTTAAAACATACCATGTTTACATTTATCCTTTGTCCTCCAGCTGTTACAGTGGGAAAGAGAGTCAGCCACCATGTAGTCTATGCCCTAACTGGAAGTAGAACTCCCACAGAACATTGTAAACATATCAGATTTCTTTTAACATTGTTATTTGCTAATGAACTGCTAGCTCTGTCTAACCCAAGTTCAATTTTTCTGCGTATATTCCACAGAATATTTTTAAAAGACATAGCTCTTGCTAAGAAATATTCTATGCACACTTACTGTCTCTTGTAAAGAATTTCATATACAATAATTTACTACCATACACATTACATCATTTGATCCTTACATTAACTCCATAAAGCAGCCAAAGCAAGAATTCATGTCTCATTATATAATGAGGAAAACAGTTACTGACAGCAAAGTGGAGACACATAACTTCCCACTGCAATTACAATAAAATGCAAATGCTCTTCTAGGACTTCATGGCCCAGCACGTTCTGTCCTCAAACTACTTCTGCAGTCACACCTTATATCACTCTCCCCAGCATTAGCACTAGGCATGCTAATCTTTTCTCAGTTTCTCTAAAAAGCCAAGCTGTTTCTTCCCTTAGGAAATTTTCTCTTACTGGTTTTTTTCTGCCTGGAACATTCTCCTACTATTTCCATGCCAAGATGCTTCTCATCATTCAGCTCCCAAGGTAAATGTTACCTCCTCTGGGGATCTTTTCCTAGCCATCCTAAATTAGCATTCCTCTAGTTATCCATCATCTCAGCTTTCTGCATTTCCTTCTTCCCATCCATCAACAACTCACACTTCATCTACTCACTTACTTCATTTTTGGGGAATGATTTCCCCCCGTAGAATATAGAGGAACCATGTCTGTCTCATTTACACAGTATCTGGCCAGTAATAGGAACCCGGAAATATCTGCCAAAGGAATGACTAGTGACAGTGGAGCCAGAATATAAATTCAAACCTTTTCAATCCTGTCCAAATGTTTTCCCTACAATAATCTTTCTTAATTTCAAAAGCCCCCTCAGGTATTAGTGTATCTGTGTATAGCTATACAATCTTTAGAAGAAATACAATGTGGTGATTTTAAGAAAAACTGTGAAGCCAGCTGGCCCAGGTTTCAGTGTAGGCTCTGACACTTTCTTGACCTATGACCTTCAGAGCAAGCTACTGAACCTCTGTTCCTTCATTGCCAATCTGTAAAACGGGAATATTAATCATATACATGTCCTGGGGTTATTATAAGGACTGAGTTAATATATGTGAAATGCATGGTGCATAGTTATAAACCCATGTGTTAACTGACTGCTATAACTTAATTTTTTAGCATGCCTGTAGCTAGACTTACAGTAAGGCTATAGTGGGTACTAAAATATCATCGAGGCACTAAAATATCACTAGAAATATAATGAGATAAATAAAACTGCATTTATCAGAACTCCTTTCTGACCCAACCCCATTCCCAAGCCTTGTTTCCTCAACTCCCTTAGGCCACAAAGGGCCATCTGATATAGTTCTGGCCAAAGTCACATCAGAAAAATTCTTCCCCACGGTTTCAGAGAGATCTTTTGTTTTCCTGAAATAAGTGCTATCATTTTCTCTTCCTCCTTCTCCCTTCTTGCAATGTAGACAAGATGACTGATGCTTCAGCAGCTATCTTGCAATGATGAGAGAAAAGCCAAGAAAATTGCAGAGATCAGCCTTGCCATTATTGAATCTCAGAAATAACATCAGATTCTGCCTATCTTTGGACTTCTAGAAATGTGAGGACAAGCTCCTAATTTTAAAAACAACTCTAATCTTTGTTGCTGTTAATGTTACTTGCAGTCCAAATGACTCCCAAACAATATAACTGGAAGGAATACTTCAATAACTTCAATACTTCAATAACTCATTTGGAGTAGGGTGAGACTAGACACCTTCTCCACTCCACTAAGGGAATTATTCAAGTAAGAATACACAGTCTGCCTCATAAAAGAAGGTGTGTCTAAAGTAATGATCTTCAATTGAAAGAGCTACCAAATTATGTGCCTAATCCTGTATCTTGGTCTGGCCTTGATCGGTATACTATAGAGTTAAACTTCATTCCTGCTGAAGATATCCCTAACTATACAGGGAATATATTCACATTGCTCTCAAATCAAATATATTCCAAGAGTATTAGGAAGAATATACCAAAATCGAAGATTCCCCCTGCCCCTTCTGACAGAAGGATTGAATTTTCCATTGTCACCATCTTTGAATGATGCCAATGGCAGCACAGCATGGTCATCTAGAGAAATCATCTTGGATCCAAGTGAGCCTTTGCAGCAAGACTCTTGCAAGTGAAATTGTTCACTCTGTGGGACAGACCCTAGGCATCGTCGCAGTAATGCAGCTGTTCGCCCTCTTAGCTCCCTCAGGAAGCCATTTAGATAAAGTAAGAAGACAAATCCCTTGTATTTATGCTCTGCTTTCTCAGCAATCTTTGGGTTCTTACATGCTTATAAACAAGCTCAACTTGGATGTCTTGCAAAAAAGCACTTGAAAGGTAATGGTGATAAAGGGAAGCTATAGTTTCAGAGTAAAAGAAGCAAGAACAGAGAGCAGGTTCCTGCTCTCTTTCTCAGGCTCAGTGACTCTTTCAATATCATCTGACATCCTTCATTCTCCTCCAACCATCCCGATTTTCTGTTCCTCTCTTGGCCTGCCTCACTCCTCTTTGAGGAACAAGGAGAAAGTTAATGAAACTATTTCAGCAAAAGGTAAACAGGTCTGTCTGAACCTCTCTGTTGGCAGAAAAAAGTACAGAAAAAATGTGTTTGTAGATTAGGTGGAGGCTTAAAACAGCAAACAAATCTCAGTCACTCATCAGGGAATATTTGAAATGGTTTTGAAAGCTGGAAAGTTTTTCAACTAACTGAGGTTCCTGTCAGCAATTAAATTCTTACGCATGTATATATCACCTTTGAGTACAAGCAGTGGACTAGGAAGGGGGAAAGTTGCAACCTGAAAATAACAACTTTCAACCATTAAATAAATACTGAACCCCAGGGATTTACAAAGGAGGAGGCTCAAATGGACAATAAACAATAAACTCTTCTGCAAGAAAGACTGACAGAATCTTTTTTTTTGAGGGTAGGGGGACAACAACATGTTTTTCTGTATTTGTAGCTATAAAAGAAAGTGAACTCCACATGTTGACTTTGAAAGTAATTTATGCCATGTTGTGTCTACTGCTTTGCCAAGAAAGGCCACTAAACCACATAACTAGGACACATCACTTATTTGGGTGTATATAAACATACTCATGACAAAATCAAAATATAATGTTTCTTAAATTTCCCCTACGTTGGTTGAGGGAAGGGGGAAATAGAGAGTGATTGCTAATGGGTATAGGGTTCCTTTTTTGGCAAGATGAAAATGCTCTGGAATTAATAGTGATGGTATCACAATTTTGTGACTGTACTAGAACCACTGAACTGTATACTTAATATTTTTGAACTGTATATTTTAAAAGAGAAAAATTTTATGTTACATTAATTGTTCATCAATAACAAAATTATATGAGAAAAAATTACTTTTTAAAATTTTGATAATTAAAAGTGCTTTGACACTGAAAACACCAAACACTGGTGAGGATATGTAGCAAGAAGAATTTTCATTCATTGCTGGTGAGAATGCTAAAAACTATAGTTGTTTTAGAAGACAGTTTGGCAATTTCTTATAAAACTACACATACTCTTAACCATACAATATAGCAATCACTCTCCTCAGTATTTACCCAAAGAAGCTGAAAACTTATGTCTACACAAAAACCTGCACACGGATATTTATAGCAGCTTTATTCATGATTGCCAAAATCTGGAAGCAATAAAGACATCCTTTAGTAGATGAAGGGATAAACATGGTATAGCCAAATAATGGAATATTATTCAGCGCTAAAAAGAAATGAGCTATCAAATCATGAAAAGACACAGAGGAACTTTCAATGTGTATTCCTAAATGAAAGAAAACAAATCTGAAAAAGCTACATACCATATGATTTCAACAATATGACATTCTAGAAAAGGCAAAATTATGGAAATAGTAAAAAGATCAGCGGTTATCAAGGGTTGAGGGGGAGTTGGGAGGGATGAAACACATGGAGCATAGAGGATATTTAGGGCAGCGAAAATATTTTGTGTGATACTTTAATGATGGATACAGGTCATTACACATTTGTCAAAACCCATAGAATGCACAATACCAATAATGAACTCTACTGTAAACTATGCACTTTCAGTTGATTATAATGGGTCATTGTAGAGTCATCAATGTAACAAATGTACCATTCTGGCAGGGGATGTGAATAATAGGGGAAGCTGTGCATGTGTGGGGCAGAAGGTATATAGGAAGTCTCTGGATCTTCCTCTCAATTTTGCTTTGAAACTAAAACTGCTCTTAAAAAAAAATCTTAAAAAAAACACTTTGGGATTTCGAATAAATTTTAAGAAATAAAAAAAATCATCAAATTTTCAAAAAGGGTTATGGAAAGAAAGACATTTCAGTGAAAGGTTATTGGCTGTTTTATAAAAAGAATAATAGTCATAGATGTGAAATAGTCTTACCCATTTGACTAATAATTGTCTAAATAGGTGACAGGCTAAAATGTCTGTTTTTAAGGCAAAGGAAATCGCCAAGTATGAACATTTTATGTTCTATTTTAAAACAAATATACAGTTTATGAGTTTGATGTAGATATTGATTTTGGTGAAGCTCAGTCTATCCCACAAGTGATTCATTGCATTATCCTCAAAGATAGTTAAAATTATTAGTGGAAAATTACTTTGGTGACAACTAATCATTGCTTAGAGGCTCATATTTTTCATTCAATTAGGAGATACCAGGGGAAAAAATTTATAAAACAGAATGTAAGCACAAAGCAGCTTTCCCCCTTGTTCTTTAATAGAATTCTATACTTTATCTTGATATAGGTCATTATAAGAGTCTTGGTGATCTATACATTTTGTGCTTCCAAAATTACTCTTCTTCAAGAAATCTAGATAAATTTCTTGAAGATTGTCTTTTTAATTCAAAATTAAGTTACACATTCTCTCTATTGATTAATAGATTATTACCAAGTTTCAGTGTATATTTTTATTCTGTGGTTTTGAAGGGCCTGTTGTGGCCAGTATTACTGTGCATGGCTTTTAAAATAACTGACCAGATGAGCCCCCAATCTGGTGTCATCTGAAAGTCTGCCTCTTTGGTGCTGTGATGATTTGCTGGAACGTAACCATGTAACCTCTTTCCTCCACATCTCTGGTCTCTTTTATTGTTGTTATTACTTAGTCATTAAATGGTTAGCCACAAAACATCAACACTCTATTCTATTGCATCCTTATACTATTTTTCAGTTCTTTTGCCTGTTGTCCTTCTTCAACTCCAAAAATTCAACAATAGCTGGGCAGAATCACAAACAAGATCAAAGGGATAATCAGGCAATAGCTCTGCTTGGAGCCCCACACAGTCATTCTCATGTGAATAGTCATTCTCGTGTGCGTGGGTTTTAAACAGCTCTGTGGTCCATCCTGTTAAGGTTTTCCTCTGGCCTTTCTCCTCATGGGACAATAGTATCCGCTCAACTTTAAACTATTCGGTAAAAACCCAAGGTGAATATAAACCCAACTTATGAAATTCTGGCAGGAATGAGTTGGCCATTTGGATGAATAATTATCCCTTGATTCTCTTCTTTCACAATACATTTTCCACACTCACACTTATTCCATGATGGTTTTAGTTCTAAGAGTTCCCTTTGAGCAGTAACGATTTTATGTTCCATTTGTTTTCACTGGCTAACTTTAAGATGGTTCCTCCTAATTTCTACACAAACAGGTTTAAATTGGAAAGCCATAACTAGTGTTTCTAATGAAACAGAGGATCCTAGAATTAGGGAGCTGAGAGGAAATGCCCAAATAAATCATATTTTACAGATGAGAAAAATGAAGCTCAGAGAAATTAAGTAACTCATCTAAGAGCACACAGCTAATTACTGAGAATTATAACTATAAATTTAATCCCTGATATCTAATTCCATGTTTATTTCCCCCTGGTCACCAGTCTTCTAATCCATTTATATTTTATATTCTTTACTCACTCACCAAAAATACCCTCCAAAAGCTTCATACTTTTTACATTAGAGACTATTCTCTTTTTTCCTTTAATGTATTTCTTAAAATGCACATAATAATCAAGTGGATCCTACTGTTATCATAAAATATGTTGAAAATTCTGTCACTAGTCAAAATTTTCATTAAAGAACAAAGAAAGCTATATGCAAAAGTGCCCCACAAGACCAAAAAAAAAATTAATACAAAATTCTCTAAAAGTCTGAAATTTTGCCAGTTAATAAAACTGGCAATAGTAACAGACCATATATATTGGCTATAAAATACATACACTACACATTAAAAAGCAACTGTGATACATTTGATCTACAAGGAATATATTAGCACTATTAAACATAAATCACATTTTTAATTTATCCATTGGCTGGTTTATTTAGAATGTATTAGAATTTCTTGAAATAGTGTCAATAATTCACGTCATTTATTTAAAACCATTCAAAGCAGTAGAAGCCGAATTCCATTTTACTCAATTTTCCTTGTGGCATGTAGAGACATTTCCCAAGTATCACAGCCAGGTTAAAATAAAATAATAAATTCTAAATTCACATTTTTATTATTGTTGCTATTGGTAATCATCGTCAACATCCAGTTAAAGGTAATTTCACTCAGTTCTCTACCTCACCCTCTCTAATTTAGTCATAACATTGTTCAACATTAGATAAATTCCTTTAGCAAAGCATTAAGAGTCAGCAGTCAGAGCACTTTATATAGTCTAAAAATGCCATAAAACAACTGTCAGAATTAAGGTCCTCAAAGTCCTGCTCACAGGGAAAGACAGGGAAAGACACTGACCAGTAACCTGAATGCCCGTGTTAAATGTAAACTTTGGAAAAACAAAAGCTGTAAGTTCCATCAAAAGAGAATCAAATAACTAATGTCACAATGGTTGACACCTCATGTGGTGGGGGCTCTTGTTGCCAATGCCTCTGAAGCTCTACCACATTCAAGATGAATGACTTTAGTACCTCAGTACCTAATCTCCGACAGCAGACAGACAACTATAAATCCCTGATCAATACTTTATGCCATGGGAAATAGAGTGATTTCTTTTCTATCATCCTAGAGGAAGCTTTTTCTTTCTAAGAATAACCCAACCAGGAAGTTCTGCTTCTTCTAAGGCTTCCTATCCACTCCTTTCCAGTAAAGTTATCTTCTTTCTTTACCAATGGCTGGGATTAATTATGATAATCAGTAAATTCCCTGAATAGACTCTGTTGTGCACAAAACTGGTGAGCTTGGGTGAAGAAGAAATACAAAGGACTCAGATCTTGCATATCATTGTATTTACTCTCATTTATTTAAAAAAGAAACTGACACTTATTGGTTTTTGATAAATGGGCAAGAGTTTTCATTTTTGCTCTCATTTTCCATGCAAAAGCTCCTTCTTCAAAGCAAAAAGTACCAGATTCTGCTTAACAGAATATCTGTATTTCAGTAGATTATAAAATAAAATTCTACCAGGGTTCCTGTTGTAGAACCGTTGTATGAGCTCAATAAAGTCTATCCTCTCTGAAAAAATGTGGTTTGCCTAATGGAGCAAAGCTGAATCTCTGCCCCACCTGACCCCTTGGCATTCTTATTCAATAAACAACTTGTACAACTATATTAATTGACCGTGAATTTTACTAAATGACTCAATAGTTTCCCATTTATGTCATTATAGAATTATTCTAGGAAAATGCAACTCTCCAGCCAAAATTTTAAAATCACATCTTTAACAACAACAATAAAAGAACAGCTTTCTTAAATTTTTGGTACATGTGGGTATGTATTAATTCATTAAGGAAAAATTAATAATTATGGGAAAGGTTGTGAATATTAGTAATGGCTACTGAGTAATCTTTTGAGAAATATGCTCTTTCACAAAAGACTTTTTGGTTTTATTATCCTAAAGAGAAAAAAGAGAAGCACTACGGTGTATTTCTCAAAAGAAGGCATAAAAAAATATAATAGAAAAAAAATTGATCTATAGTGTTAAACCTCCAGGACAACGGTAAGTGAAAGCTTCCTGAGCTTCTCCTACATCTCTGCACTCTAAACATAATAAACAGTTACACATAAGATCTGTTGTAGTTGGAAGTATATCTGGATGTACTTAACAGACACTTATTAAAAGACTGCTGCATAGCAAACCCTTAGAAAACGTTTCCTTAATGAACGGGATAGACTTTACAAAGGAATGGAAGCTAGGACCATTTCCACTTTTGAGGAGTAGCCACATGATAATCAACAAATTCAAAAAGCATATAATCAGCTGGTTCAAAGATGGTACCTGCCCCTCTCCCCCCCTTTCCTCAAACTTTTCCTTCTCTCTAATCTACCAAAATAGTTATTAAAAACATTCAAAATCTTTCATTTTAAGATGATTTACTCACTCATTCGATGAATGTTTATTATATTAACATATTAATAAGTTTTGAAGAAACTCAGCAAAACATGACTCCAGTAGTTGCAGCAGCAAGAAGATTTGGGATTCTTCAAGTGGACAAATACTATGGATACTTTTACAGTCTAATTAGGCTAGTACTTTCTTTTATATTTGATTGAATTGATGATTCCTCCTTCTTGAAACTTTAGTCCAGTGGCTCATAACTTTACTTTGTGAAAAATTTCTTAGAGAACTTTATAAAATGCATGTAATTGGGCCCTACTCACAAAATTTCAATTTAGTTTTGGGGAGAGACCTGAGTATATGTATTTTTACAAACACCACCCCCCATGCCTATCCTAAGTAATCCTAGTGCCACTTATTTGTGACTCAGCTATTTGTGAGAAACACAAATGTGTCTTCTAGTGAGATCATTCTGTCCTGATTCTCATTAAGCCTTTCCAACAGTACGTCTTTGCCTACTTTCTGAATCCTTTTTAACCACCAGTCCTTATATATTAGTATCTTTCTCAAGGTTCTTCATACTCTGTGTATCTATATAGACCCCTCCCCTTCAAAAAAGCCTTTCCAATGTCAGAGTTTAGCTTTAACCTCTATACTAGTATCTTCCCAGTCCTTAACTCCATTCCTGACTACTCTCTCAGACTCATCCAAGGGCCTGCTGGACATCTCTACCTGGATGTTGCAATGAGATTTCAAGACAGTGGTATCCTCAACCACATATCCTACAGATTAAAGACTAAATGACTCTGCTCATGATTTCCCTAAGCTTGGAATCTTTCTTCCCCTCCTGACTTAAGATCCACTTTAGGTGGCCTCTCCCTAAGAAAATAATTTCTCAAACCCATTTTGCATTCCTCTTAACCTAGGCTGATGGAATTCGGAGCATACTTTTATCTATGCACTTATTGGTAATTCCAAGAAAGACATAAAAGTAATTTGTATGAGAATGCCTTAGAATTCACAGGAAGATACAGACCATTAAACTCGAATACTTCCTCTACTCAACTCCAACTTTCTTAACAATCAGCCAAAATTTTGGCTTGGCAGAAAAAAAAGAATACAAGATTTCTGCAAAGTATCCAAGAATTTAATCTGAGAGTGATTTAGAGGTGAAAATGAAATAGGAAACATGCTAAAAAGAATAAAAATGTATTCCTGACTACAATGACTACAATATGATGATGATGATGAATAATTTAACAAATATTTACTGAGTATTAGGTATGAGGCTCAAGGTGCCAAATACTGTAGGGGCACCTGGGTGGCTCCTTTAAGTGTCTGCCTTTGGCTCAGGTGATGATCCCAGGGTCCTGGGACTTATCCCCTGGTCCAGCTCCCTCTTCAATCGGGAGTCTGCTTCTCACTCTCCCTCTGCTCATGCTCTCTCTTGCTCTCTCTCTCAAATAAATTAAAAAAAAAAAAAGGTGCCAAATACTGTAAATAGAATAAACAAAAAACCTAGCACTCATTGAGATTTCTAATAAGGACAAATAAAATCCAAACAAATACTGTATATATTGATATATGCAGATGTGGAATTAAAAATTCAAAAAGTAGGGACACCTGGGTGGCTCAGTCTGGTAAGTGGTCTGCCTTTGGCTCTGATCATGCATGATCCCAGGGTCCTGGGATCAAGTCCCACATCGGGCTCCTTGCTTAGCAGGGAGCCCCTTCTCTCTCTCTGCCTGCTGCTTCCCTTGCTTGTGCAGGCTCCCTCTCTCTGACAATTAAATAAATAAAATCTTTAAACAAAAATTCATAAAGTGAGCTTCCATTTCCAACCATGAGAGACCAAGAAGGCTCAGAATTACCCTCCTACTGTAAACAACTAGGAAACTGGGCAAAGAAAGGAAGCAATTGTTTTTAAACTTTAACAACAGGCTGTGCAGGGCTGTGATGCCAAGAGAAAGCAAACAAATGCAATGAGACTCCCAATGGATATGCCTATCTACTTGGAGGCAATTTCACAGAGAAGGAGATCCTGAAGATAACCCAGCAGCAGTCTCACAGAGGTAAAAGAGCAGATATCAAAGCTCAGAAAGCCTGAGGCAGCTAGAATTGGCTTGTCAGAGTACCAGAATGGCAGGATATATGAAGTCAAACTGCTTTAGGAATTGGCATGAGGGTCCCCTTGACTCTTTGGTTAAACACCTATCAGTACTACCGAAGTTGAACCTTCACAAGAGTAGGTAAAAATTAACTCCTTGGAAAAGAACCAGCAAGTCTTAATACAAAAAATTTCCAGAGTTCAAACAAGGCCAACAATGTCTGCATGTACAGTGGTGTGTATAATAGAAATGTATCAGGTGGACTTCTGCTTTCACCCATGACAAAGTGTCATACTTCACATCAGCCAGAGTAAAGAGACATAGCAGAATACACAGGACATACAGTAGAAACCTTAGAAGTCTCAAGTCTTACTAGCAGGATTAAAACTACCCTAGTGTGAAGTAGACTAGACACTAGAATGCACTCACTTCCCCCAAAATCCACAAACAATGGTCTGCCAATATAAACCCATGCAATCTTTAAAGAAATACAACAAAATCTATCAAGCCACAACAAAAATTCACAAGTTCAACTAGCCAAGGAAAATTAATAGATATATGAAAAAGAAAGAAAAAAATGACTCATAACCAGAATAAAATCAACCACTAGAAAGACACAGAGAGGATGAAACTGGCAGGAAAAAAAGTAAAAAGAGTTATAATGAAAATACTCAAAATACTTAAGGACTTAAAACATGAACATAATGCAGAAAGAAACAGAAGATACAAACAATGAAATTTACACATAAAAAATACAACATGTGAAATAAAACATTCACTGGGTGGAATTAACGGTAGTTTCGATACCGGAAAAAAAAAAATTAGTGAACTTCAAGACACATCAACAGAAACAACATAAACAGAGGTGCACAGTTAAAAAGGAGAAATAACAAACACAGCCTCTGTGACCAACAGGAAGATGTCAGGTGGTTTAATCATTGTGTTGATTTCCAACCAAGAGGAAGTAGCAGGAACCAGATTTACTCTTGCCTGAAATAAAAAAACCACATACATATACACACACAAACTATATGAAAAGATTCTCAAGATTATTAAGTGATGGAAGACTAAAAACAGTGATCACAAAAAACAGAAAACAAACGAACTGAGTCTTACAATAGCCCCAAGGTTATAGCTTAGAGAGAGCTTCCAGGCCATGGTTCAATAACAGGGAACCCAGCTGAGCCTCCTGGTTTCTCTGAGTTTGGGATATGGAGCTGGAAGTCAAGGAAGCTATGGAGCTCACAGAGCAGGGTAGTGGAGAGTACCTGGTACTCTAAAGATTCTCAAAAGGATTCTACTCATGTCTGCAGTTTTCATATATGGAAACTACCCCAGGCCAAAAGTCACCAGAGAAAAGGATCCCCAGTAATCACAGAGGGTCAGGAATAGTTTGTGTACCCAGCAGATAGAGTGAAAAAGCTCATGGTTTACAGGACCTTGGATAGAGTACTCAGAAGCCTTTTACTTCTACTGTAGGGAGAACTCTTCCATAGACTAAATGCTACTCTGGTCACACCCAACAAATTTTAAAAGCAAGATACAATAGGATCAAACAGTTTTCAAGTGCCAGGAAAAAATTCAAGAATTTTTATTAAAAATATAAAAATATCCAGCCCCAACAAGATAAAATTCACAAGATTAATTACAATTAAAAAAATTATCAAGCTAACAAAGAAGCAGATGACTACGGCCTATGAGGAGAAAACTCAATCAATACGAACAGACTTAGAAGTGACACCGATGATAGAATTAATAGACAAGAACACTAAAACAGTTATTACAACTTTATCCTGTATATTCAAGAAGCTAGGGGAAAAACTGATATGTTGAGTGAACACAGGGAAGATTTTTAAGACCCAAACAGAATGTCCAAATCTGATGAAAACTTTCTAAAGTCACCTATTCCAAAAGCTCAATAAACTCAAAGCATAAGAAACATATGGAAAATTATGGTGGCACACCATAATCAAATTTTTAAACCAGTGATAAAGAAAAAAATTCTTAAAATCAGGGGCGCCTGTGTGGCTCAGTCGTTAAGTGTCTGCCTTTGGCCCAGGGCGTGATCCTGGTGTTCTGGGATCGAGCCCCACGTCAGGCTCCTCCACTGGGAGCCTACTTCTTCCTCTCCCACTCCCCCTGCTTGTGTTCCCTCTCTCGCTGGTTGTCTCTCTCTCTGTTGAATGAATAAATAAAATCTTTTAAAAAAAAATTCTTAAAATCAAGAGTAAAATAGAAAAACAGCATGTGAAGAGGAACAAACAAAAGAATAGTAGCAGATTTCATGTCAAAAACATTGCAATCTAAAGAGAGCAGAGCAACATCTTTTAAATACTTGAAGGAAAAACTATCAACCTACAATTGTATACTCAGTGAAGATATCTTTCAAGAATGAAATCATAAGATTCATTAGCAGCAAAACTTTCCTTCAAGAAATGTTAAAGGAAATCCCTCAAGTGGAAGGAAAATGATACCAAGTGAAAACATTGATCTATACAAAAAAAAAGAAGAGCAAAAGAAATGGTAATTACAGGGGTAAATATAAAGCATTTTACCTTATTACTTAAGTCTCCTTAAAGGCTAGTTGATTGTTTAAAGCAGAAATAATATATTATTTCATATTAATAATATTAAAATTAATCTATAATGTATGTTATCAAGTAATATGAATTGAAAGTAGAGTATAAGAAAGTAAAGATGAAAATATGTCGCTTAAAGCAAACACTAAAACAACACAACAAAGATCTATTAAATAAAAAATACTCAATATATCCAAAAGAAGCCCCCCACAAAGAAGAAAAAAAGGAAAAGAAAGACAAATATAAAAATAGTACATTTACTCCCAACCATATTACGTTAAAGTAAAAATAGCTTAAATTTTCATTAAAAGACAATAATTGTCAGGTTTGATTAAAAAACAAGACATTAAAAGCACTGTTGACAAGAAATATACCTCAAATATAAAGGCACAACAGGTTAAAAGTAAAAGGATTAAAAAAATGTCATGCTAAAAAAATCAAATGAAAGCTGGATGGCTGTATTAGTAGCAGAAAAAGTTGATTACAGAGCAAAAATGTTACCACAGATTAATAAAAAATCATTTTATAATAGCAAAAAAGGTCAATCAAGAAGAAATAACAAGCTTAAACTTTTCTGTACCAAATAAAAGAGCATCAAAATATATAAATGATGGACAAGTGAAGAAAAATAGGTAAAAATTACAATTATAGGAAGAGATTTCAAAAACCCTCTTTCAACAATGTGTAGAACAAGTACAGAGTAAATCAGTAAGTATATAAAACACAAATTACTTAACTGAAAATTACAGAACACTCCACTCACCAATAGCAGAATACATATTCTTCTCAAGTGGACATTTACCCATATAGATAATATTTGGTCCATACAACCAGTATCAATAAATCAAAAATAATTCAAGTCATAGAAATACATTCTTTGACTACAAATGAATTAAATTAGAAATCTACAGGAAAAATACATGTAGAAAATCCTCATAAAACTAAATAACACATTTCTAAATAATCAATAGTTCAAAAAAGAAAACAAGATGAAATGATAAACTATGAAAATATTAAAAATACAGCATTACAAAAGTTGTGGGATACAGCTAAAGTATTTGCTGGAGGAAAATTTATAGCACTAAATACCCATAGTAGAAAAGAAGAAAGCTATCCAACCAATGACTTCGGCTTTCACCTTAAGAAAATCAGAAAAAGTAAACTAAACCCAAAGTAAGCAGAAAACAGGAAATAACCAAATAGGAAAAATAATAGTACAAATCAATGAAACCAAATGCTTGTTGTTTCAAAGATCAATAAAATTTATAAACCTCCAACCATATATATTATAGGAAAAAGAAAAAAAGATACAAACTAGCAACATGTACAAGATGAAAAAGGTGACATCACTACAAACTTTACAGATATTAAAAGGATAATAGGGAAATAGTGTAAACAACTTTATGCCAATAAGTTCAACAACTCAGATATAAAACAAATTTCTTATAAGACACAACCTACCAAAGCTCACTCAAGAAGACATAGATAATCTGAGTAGCCCTCTATCTGTTAAGCAAACTGAATTTATAGTTAAAAATCTTCCTATAAGGCAAACTCCAGGTTCAGATGGCTTTACCACAGAATTCCACCAAACCCTGAAAGAAATAATACCAATTCTACAAAAATTCCTTCAGAAAATTAAATAGGAGGAAACATTTACTAACTCAAACTCATTCCATGAGGCCAGCATTACCCAAATACCAAAACGAGACAGATACTACAAGAAAAGAAACCACAAAACAAAGTCCTCCATGTACACAGATGCAAACATTCTTAAGAATATTTTAGCAAATCAAATCCAAGAATATATAAAAAGAATAATACATCATTACTAACTGGAATTCATCCTAGGAGAGCAGGATGATTTAACATTTGAAAATTGTTAGTTCATTTAATTCATCACACTTAATTATCATCATTTAATTATTAACAGAGTAAACAATGAATACCACATGATGATTGCAAGAGATATAGAAAAAGCATTTGACTGTATCTAGCAACCATTCCTATAAAAGAAAGAAAGAAAGAAAGAAAGAAAGAAAGAAAGAAAGAAAGAAA